>NC_057752.1:3298130-3332576 GCF_004010195.1 Chiloscyllium plagiosum
GAGGGGTGACCTTATAGAGGTTTACAAAATTATGAGGGGCATGGATAGGGTAAATAGACAAGGTTATTTTCCATGGGGTGTGGGAGTCCAGAACTAGAGGGCATAGGTTTAGGGTGAGAAGGGAAAGATATAAAAGGGACCCAAGGGGCAACTTTTTCACACAGAGGATGGTACGAGCTGCCAGAAGAAGTGGTGGAGGCTGGTACAATGACAACGTTTAAAAGGCATCTGGATGGGTATATGAATAGCAAGGGTTTGGAGGGATATGGGCCAAGTGCATCCCATCCAGACTCACCTCCATATCCTATACTATAACCCTGTACTCCCCATGGCTAATCCATCTAATCTGCACATCCCCAGACACAATGGGCAATTTCCCATGGCCAATCCACCTAGCCTACACATCTTTGGACTGTGGGAGGAAACCCACAGGGGGAGAATGTGCCAAATCCACACAGACAGTCACCCAAGGCTGGAATCGAACTTGGGTCCCTGGCGCTATGAGGCAGCAGTGCTAACCACTGAGCCACCGTGCCACCCCATTGGCATTACTTCTCCCAAATCACCCTGCCGGGAGGTGTGATGACAGTACAGCCGACAGTGGGACTGGAACCCAACATAGATGATGGACCTCTGGACCCATCTATTCCTGAGCTGATAAAGAAGTGTCTGCAAGCAAGGGATCATTGGCTAGAGGTGCTCAAGGTCAAGATTAGGTTTACGGAAAACATCCATCCTTTCAAGGCACAAAAACCCAAAAGGTCAGTCAAAAGGTACCAAAGCATTGTATAAGATTAAAAGAGAAGGCTGATAAAGTTGCGAGAACTAGCAAGCAACCTGAGGATTGGGAGGATTTTAGAATACAGCAAAGGAGCATCAAGATATTGATAAAGAAATGGAGAATAGAATATGAAAACATATGAGCAAAAAACACATACAAACCGACTGTAAAAGCTTCTAGTTATGTAAAAAGGAGCCTTTGGGCTCAGTCAAATGTGGGTCCATTGCAGACAGAGTCAGGGGAATAGAGAAATAGCAGACGATATAATGATTAATTTGTGTCTTAAGATATCTCCCAAAATTAGAGAGCCAAGGGATTAGGGAACATGAGGAATTGATGGAAATTATTATTAGTAGGAAGGTTATGCTACAGAAATGAATCAGACTGAAGGTTGATAAGTCCCTGAGGCCTGATATTTGACACTGCAGTGCATTGAGAGATGTAACTGCGAAGATAGTGAATGAACTGGTGATCTCCTTTCAAATTTCCACTGATTCTGGAATGATTCTTGTCGACTGGAAGATAGCAAATGTCACCTCCCTCTTTCAGAAAGGAGGGCATGAGGAAATGGTGAAGCACAGACCTACTAGACGACATCGTCAGGGGGGAAATGCTAGAATCTCTTAGAAAGGATGCGGTTAACGGGCTGTTGGACAGTAGTGAGTCAATTGGGAATCGTCAGCATGGATTCGCAGATGGGAAGCCTGTTTGAATTTTTTTCTGAGGACATAACGAACAGAATTGATAAAGAGGAGTCGGTGGATTTATTGGATATTCTGAAGGCTGCAGTCCTTCTGAGGAGGTTGCCCTGAACACTAAAAGCATATGGTGAGGAAATGATATGTTGACATGGACTAAAGATTCACCAACGCTCATGCATTGGCAGGCCATGACGAGTGGGGTGAGCAAGGATCAGAATATGGGCCCCAGCTACCAACAGTCCAGATTTAGTGGTGGGGACCAATTATGATACCCCCAGTTTGTGAACGAGCCAAAAATGAGGTGGGAACGTGAATTGTGAGGAGAATGCCAAGAAGCTTCAAGAGGTTTTGGACACAGATACTGAGTGGGCAAGAACATGGCAGATCAAATATAATGTGGGGAAATGTGAGGTTATCCACTTTGGTCCAAAGAACATTGAGCATATTTAAGATGGAGATAGATAGGTTCTTGAGTATCAAAGGGATCAAGGGTCACGGGGAGAAAGCAGGAGAATAGAGTTTGAGAAACTTATCAGCCATGATTGAATCGCAGAGCAGACTCAATAGGCTGAATGGCTTAATTTCTGCTCCGATGTCTTATGGTCTTAACAAATGTGGAGAGTAAGTGGTAAGAGGTTGGAAAGTACAGATGCACAAAGGGACCTGGGTGTTCTTGTCAGTTAATCACTGATGGCTAACCAAGCAGATGTAGCAAGTCTTAGGAAGGCTAATGATTTGATTTACTGTCACATGTACCTAAGTACAGTGAAAAGCTTTGTTTTGTGAGCAGTGCAGGCAGATCATGGCAAGTAAGGACATACTGATCATGGAGTGAAAAAATCTTGGACAGAGTGAGGAATACAGGTTACACCGCACAGGACATGAGCAAAGCATGATTGACATGAACAAGACTGACATTATTTAAAGTTAGACAGTCCATTCATCAGTCTAATAACAGCAGCATTTATTGGAGGAAGACTGGAGTACAGGAGTAGTGATGTCTTGCTTCAATTGCACAGAACCTCGGTTAGACTGCAACTGAACCCCTGTGTGAAGGTTTGATCTCCTTATTTTAGAAAAGAGGGAGTTAATCCCTGGAGTCCAGGACTGATCTGTGAAAGTGGGATTGGGAAAAAGACTGGGCCTTTCTTCTCAAGCTTCAAGGAAGGAGAGGAGCTCTTATTGAAAATGTCAAATCACTTGCAGAGGAGATGCAGACAAGTTGTTTCCCTGAGTGGGAAATCGAAATCCAAGAGGCACAATTTTTAAAAAAAATAATTGCAATAAAATGAGAGCTTGTTATTAACTCAGAGGGTTGTGAATCTTATGAGTTCTGTTCTTCTATGAGCAATATTTTGGAAGTTGGCGTCTCCTGGGGACAGGAGGAAGGGTGGGGGACGCAATGAACACGAAAGTATGTGCAAACTCCAAACTGAGCTCTGCTCTTGTTGTCAATAATGTTGCAGAGTGGCCTGTTTCCAGTTCACAGAGCGCGGGTGGTAACTAGAAACGTCAGCACAGACCGTGCATCATTTCAGGTGACAGCACTGGGTCACTTTAAAAATACCAGGAAAGTGCTTATTGATTGGTAAGTTACAACTTCTGCAGAATCACTGTTTTAGATTCACAGTGTATTCCAGGATGATTAATGATGGAAAAAGTGAGGGCCTTCAGTCTTGCTTTTGAAAGCAACGTTCAGAAGCTGAAACCATTGTCATGATTGTGTCTAACAGAGGAATTTTCCCTCATAACCTAGAGCTTTTGAAAGTTCGACATTGAGTCATAGAGTTGTACAGCACGAAAACAGACCCTTCGGTCCAACTCGTTCAGGTATCCCAACCCAATCTAGCCCCAACTGCCAACACCCGGCCTGTAACCCTCCAAACCTATTCGACGTCCTTGGGAAAAGGATCTGGGAGGAAATTATTCTGAAGATTACCAAATGCAAACCTTTCAACACTCCATTGAGTAGACTCAAATTCTTTGAATGAATTATTCAATACACAGCCTCTCCTGCAGGTATTTTGACCATGTTTAGAGGTTTGTTCAGTGTTAAATGTCCACTGAAACTCTGTCGGTGATGCGTTAACTCCTGAGTCACGAGGTTCTGGGTTTAAGCCCCACTCCGTGACTCAAACACGTAAAGAAATGCTGGCTCCCCGAATCAGAACTGAAGGAGTGTCAGACTACCCTACCTGGTGGAGGAGACTGAAGACTTGTTTGCCCTCTCACGCGGATGTGCAAGATCCCTTTTCCGCATGCGTGAAGGAGAGCAGGGGAATTTCTGCTGGTGCCTGGCCAATATTTATCCCCCATTCAACATCAGCAAAACAGATTATCTAGTCATGATCACATTAAGTGGCTCAGTGGTTAGCGCCGCTGCCTCACAGCGCTAGCGACCCATATTCGATTCCACCATCGACTGTCTGTGTGGGGTTTGTACGTTCTCCCTGCATCTGCACGGGTTTCCTCCCACAGTCCAAAGATGTGTAGGTTAGGGTGGATTGGCCATGCTAAATTGTCCCGTAGTGTCCCAGGGATGTACAGGTTAGGGTGGATTGGCTGTGCTAAATTGTCCCGTAGTGTCCCAGGGATGTGCAGGTTAGGGTGGATTGGCTGTGCTAAATTGTCCCGTAGTGTCCCAGGGATGTGCAGGTTAGAGTGGATTGGCCATGCTAAATTGTTCTATAGTGCCCAGGTATGTGCAGGTTAGGGTGGATTGGCCATGCTAAATTGTCCCATAGTGTCCAGAGACGTGCAGGTTAGGGTGGATCAGCCATGCTAAATTGTCCCATAGTCTCCAGGGATGTGCAGGTTAGGGTGGATCAGCCATGCTAAATTTTCCCATAGTCTCCAGGGATGTGCAGGTTAGGGTGGATTGCCCATGCTAAATTGTCCCATAGTGTTCAGGGATGTGCAGGTTAGGGTGGATTGGCCATGCTAAATTGCCCCATAGTGTCCAGGGATGTGCAGGTTTGGGTGGATTGGCCGTGCTAAATTGTCCATAATGTGCAGGCTCGGTGGGTTAGCTGTGGGTCACTCTTTGGAGGATCAGTGTGGACTTGATGGGCTGAACAGCCCATAGGGATTCTACTCTGCTGTTTGTGGGCACTTGCTGAGTACAAAATGGCTGCTGCGTTTTCTGTATTACAACACCGTTGACATTTCAAAAGGTACTTCATGGGTTGTGATGTGTTGGAGGCTTCCAGTAGTTGCAGAAGGTGCTTTGTCAATGTAAGTCTTACGTTTGTCAATGTCGACTGGAATTACTGAGCCGACAGCATTCTGCTCTCACCAACAAAGATAAATAAGCAGGTTATCTGTTTGTTTGAGGTGCCGGTTGAGGGGTAAATAATTGGTGAGGCCATCCATGCTGTACGATAGGATGTGGACATGAGATCGCTTATATTCCCCTGAAAGGTCACTGATTTTTCCGCTTCATCTGGGAACAGCCATTCCAGCAATAAAGTTTTCACTTAAATGATACTCTTCGGTTTTCCAAATCATACACTGGGAAAATGGTATTAGTAAGTTGCCCCACTGATTTATCTGATCGCTGTGTTTAGATCTCTTCCTCCGCTCCTCACAGACACACACACACGGCTTTGTTAGTGAGACAATTCTGGACTGCTAAGCAGCCACCTGATTTGAAAGTACAGCATGAGGAAACTCTGAAACAGTTTCACATCAGCTCGCTCCACTGCGGCTCCAAGGGACCGTGGAGAGAATTAACAGGAGCTCAGAGACATGGAAGGTGGCTGCATGCAGGGATAATAATCGGGCTCACATCTTGAAAAGGCTTTATAGCCAGCACCTGCCTCAAGGTTCTTACTATCTTCCCATCTTTTCACTCATTTACCAGAATGTGGGAGGAACCTATTCATGGCTACCCCCCTGCAGTGCTTACTTTAGTCAATTGCAACAACTGAGGAAACAACAGTGAACTTATGAGCAATTAATTGGTGTCTGAGGAAATATTTGCTTTAAACGAACATTGGCATTAACGAGACAGCCATTAAATTAGTGTGTACAGTAATCAGATTCAGAATCATAATGCCCTCAATAAAATGACACTGTTATCCATACAACACAGGCTTGATTTATGGAGGAGACAGTGACAGGACAAACTCCACTCCTTTGCCTGGACTCAGTGGAACCTCCCCTGCCCTTCTGTTGAGCTTCTATCAGCCTTTGTGAGGCACAAATCAAAAATGAGTAGGCTTTCCTCCTGAGGTCCAGGCCAGCACACCTTCCTCGACTGTGAGAGGAAGGATGTTATTAAACTGGAGAGAGTTGGGTAAAGATTGACCAAGTGTTGACGGGAATGGAGTGCTTGAGATAGAAAAATAGGGCGGAAAGGCTGGAGTGGAGGAGGTTGAGAGGTGACTTTATTGAGGTTTATAAAATCAAGGTGGGCGTGGTGAGGGGGTAAAGATGATCGTGGGATGGCACGGTGGCTTAGTGGTGAGCACTGCTGCCTCACAGCGCCAGGGACCTGAGTTTGATTCCAGCCTCAGGATGACTATCTGTGTGGAGTTTGCACATTCTCCCCGTGTCTGTGTGGGTTTCCTCCGGGTGCTCTGGTTTTCTCCCACAGTCCAAAGATGTGCAGGTCAGGTGGATTGGCCATGCTAAATTGTCCCATAGTGCCCAGGGATGTGCAGGTTAGGGTGGATTGGCCGTGCTAAATTGCCCCATAGTGTCCAGGGATGTGCAGGTTAGGGTGGATTGGCCATGCTAAATTGTCCCATAGTACCCAGGGATGTGCAGGTTAGGGTGGATTGGCCATGCTAAATTGTCCCATAGTACCCAGGGATGAGAAGGTTAGGATGGATTGGCCATGCTAAATTGCCCCATAGTGCCCATGGATGTGCAGGTTAGGGTGGATTGCCATGCTAAATTGTCCCATAGTGTCCAGGGATGTGCAGGTTAGGGTGGATTGGCCATGGGAAATATGGGGTTACAGGATAGACGGGGTGAGGCTGGGTCGGATGCTCTTCAGAGGGTCAGTATGGACTTGTTGGGCTGAACGGCCTGTTTCCACACTGCACGGCTTCTATCGATAAGGTGAACAACAAAGGTCTTTTCCCCAGGTTGAGGGAGCACAAAACTGGAGGGTATTTTTGAAGGTGAGAGGAGAAAGATTTAAGAAGGGCATGAGGGACAACGTTTTTACACAGAGGATGGTTCGTGTGTGGAAATAACTTCCAGGGGAAGTGGTGGATGTGGGTGCAGTTACAACGTTTAAAAGACATTTGGATAAATACAAGAAGAGGAAAGGTTTCGAGGGATATGGGTCAGGAGCAGGCAGGTGGGACGAGGTTAGTTTGGGGATTGCGGTCTGCATGGACTGGTTGGACCGAAGGGTCTGTTTCCGTGCTGTATGACCAAGACTGCCAGGAGAATGGACCATCCTGCTGGCCACCTCCTTGCGGTCCGTGAAATTGTTTGCCTGCATTAGCAGAGTCACCACACAACCGCGCAAACCACTCTGTGGTGCTCGAGCAATGTGCAGCAGAAAGATACATCCTTATGGGCTCCTCATATTCTTCCAAGCAGCGTCTTTGATCGCAGAACCCAAGAACAAAGGCTCAGCTATTTGGACCCTGCCCCTTCAGGAATTCTTGCCTAAGCCCGAAGACTCAGACTCTGTTCCATGATCTAGGCTGGCCCTGCAGTAGTGAGCGAGTGCAACACTGCCAGCGATGCTAACTTTCAGGTCAGGCATTAAAGCAGGGCCCTGTTTAGCCTCTCAAGAGGATACGAAGGATCCTAAGACACTGCGTGAAGAAGAGGCAGTCACCGTCAGCATTCTGGCCAATATTAATCCCTCAAACTAGCATTACCAAAGCCAGATTATTCTGATCCGTACCATACTGGGAGCTTGCTGTGTGCAAATTGGCTCTCCCACTTCCTCCACAACAACAGCAGAAGTACCGCACTGACTGTAAAAGCACTGTGGGGCTTTCTCGGAGGCCGTGAGAGTTGCTATAGAAATGCACGCGTTTCCTTTCGCCTGTCACTTCTGAGGAAAGCCTCTAACCACGGACTAAGTTGAGGTAATCCAGAATCAGAAATGGCTGAATACAATACCCACTCCTTTCAAGACCACTATGACATGGCACTTTCAAAAGAAAACAAAAGATTACAGCTTTGATGATCCCACTGGAATTGTGAGGGCAGATGTCTGAAAGATTGAGCCTCTCGTGGTCTCTCCACACTGTACCACACTGAGTGGATTACTGTCAGTGGATTTGAATGCTGCAATTCTATTTTGTGGTTCTCTTTGATGATGTTATCTTCTGAGAAGTGATGGTGGACTGTGTCACTGGATTGCAGTCGAAAAGCCAAATGTTAAGGGGTCCACATGTCACACCGGAGGTTAAGAAAGGTGGAGTAGAGCTTTTTGCAAGATATGGTTCCTTCAGGCACTTTAGAAAGGTACAGTTAGTAAGTTTGCAGGTGACACCAAGATTGGCTTCCATCTCTCCTGGGTATTCTCAATGGTCTCCTGCTGCAGTGTAAGTTAATCTTCCTGCCCCAAGTCTGCAGGCCACTTCCCTTAACAGTGAAATATGGATCACTGAGAGGACACCAGTATCCAATAAGTACACTACACATTGACTACACATGCTCGACTCAACTGGTTCCATTTATTGCAGGTTAGATTCTTAAAAATGATAGCGCCTTCATCTATTACCGGCCTGTACTGTCGAATCCTCCACTTTATTATAGTCCTTCACACGTTCAAAAGCTTCCTTTACAGAAAGAACTCGGATTTATCTCACGCTGTTCACCACTTCAAGGTGCCCCAGAGCGTTTTACAATGGATTCCGCTTCTTTTTTAAGTGTAGTCACTGCTCCTACATAAGAAACAGGAACAGGAGTAGGCCATCTGGCCCCTCCGCCATTCACCCAGATCATGGCTGATCTTTTCATGGACTCAGCTCCACTTACTCACCCTCTCACCATAACCCTTAATTCCTTTACGCTTCACAAATCTATCTCTCTTCACCTTCAAACCATTCAGTGAGGAAGCCTCAACTGCTTCACTGGGCAGGGAGCTCCACAGATTCACAACCCTTTGGGGAAAGAGTTTCCTCCTTAACTCAGTCCTAAACCTGTTCCCCCTCCCCCGTAATTTGAGGCTATGCCCCCTCGTTCTAGTTACACCCGCCGGTGGAAACAACCTCCCTGCTTCGATCTTATCTATTCCCTTCATCATTTGATATGTTTCTCTAAGATTCCCCCCCTCGTTCTTTCGAAAGAGGCAAATACATCATTCAGTTTCTGTGCAGCAAGCTCCTGTAGTGGTTAAATGAATGAGTGGATAGTCGGTTTTAGCAACACTGGTTGAGGGATCGAGGCACCTCGGAGAACTGCCTTGCCCTTCTTCACATCACGGCATGGTATCGTTTGCAATTGCCTTCACCACCTTATCAGTTTGGGAGTTATTTACTGAACTGATCAAGAGCAAGCAAAGTCGTTTAATCACTGTCGATGGAGTCTCTCTTTGAGTTCCTTTTAAAAGGGCTGCATTCAAACAGCAGGACGGCCAGTGGGACGATTCCAGCCTCGGGTGACTATGTGGAGTTTGTATGTTCTCCTCCGGATCCTCCAGTTTCCTCCCACAGTCCTGAAGATGAGCAGGTTGGGGGTGGATTGGCCACGCTCAATTGCCCCACACTATCCAGGGATGTGTGGACTCGATGGGTTAGCTGTGGGGCAATGCGAGGAATGAGGTGGGGGCCTAGGTGGGATGCTCTTCAGACTTGGTGGGCTGAATGGTCTCTTTTACATACTGTAGGGAATCTCAATCCTTTCCCTTCGTTTACTAGCCTTTTGTGCTCCTGGATGCCCTGGGATACAATGTCCTAATCTCATCTTTAATTTCTAGCATGGCATCCTGGCCTTTCGAGCAGGACATGCCCGTTCGAGCAGGAACGTCAAGGGCACGCGGCGGCCATGATGGGGGCTGCAGTGCCTTACATGAGAGGTCGCACATTGCCGTCTGAAAGGCTCTGAGAGCTGGCCAACTGGTACCACGCCCACAGCTAATCCCTAGGGGGCAAAAGCATTTCCAGCTTTTCAATTGTGCATCGCAGCTCCCTGCATCCAACCTAATGGTGACTCGCTCCTGATTTCAAAATGGCCTCCTGGCCCTCGTGAGTCCAGTTACAAGCAAACGCCAGCCTCCAGGAAGGCTCGATGTGTCCCCTGTAACCCACCAGCAATTCCAAAATTCCTTCTCGTGTTAATACAAAAACTGAATTCGCTCATCTCTGGCATGCAACAGCTGCCTGAGGGATTCTAGACTGTGCTATCATTATTCCTCAGAGGAGCAAAATGTACTTGGGAAGATTGGACCAGTGGTCACCTGACGGTCTCCCAGAGCGAGCGGACGATGGTATACAGCGAAGATTATTGGGGTTCAGGCGGCAGCTCCAGGGAAGCTGCCCAGCTGCTACTTGCTGATGTCGGTTGCAAGAAATGAGAAGGTTTGTTTCGTGAGCTGAAACTCCTAGCAGGCTCACACAATGACACTCAGGGAATGTTGAGCCATTGTTATAATTTGAAGCGAGTGCACGCTGAATGTTGCATGTCCCAACGATTATCAAAGTGGACCCAAGGCCCTAACTGAATGTTCAGATGTATAAAGTACTGTGAGGACTCGCAGCTCTGTATTCCCAAGGGCGTGCCTTTGTACTTGAAAACCCAATGAAGGCGCCAACAAGCATGCCACCATAGCATCAGATACCAAGGTTAATAGCAGGTATTCTCAAGCGTGCCCACAAGGATTGAAATGAACAGAAAGGAAGTGGGCATCACAAGCTGTTCGCTACCAGCCTGATGGATTTCTCTGTTTGAAAGCAAAAGCTGGAAGCATTTTCTCAAGTGGAGCAATTGTCAAAAAGCCAAGCCAATTGATGTCCATCTTCACACTGTGGAAGGGACACACTCAGCTGGCATCTGCACGAGAATGGATAGGACATTTGACCCACCAAGGGAATTTCAGCTCTCTGGACAATCAATGCATCGACAATCAAAACACCGACAATCAGTGTGCCGACAATCAACGCGCCAATGATCAACGCACTCCTTGCCTTTTCCCTTGAGCCCAGGAATTTTCTTTCTTTTTAGCAAATTATCCATTTCCCTTTGGAAAGCCTGAATTAATCCAGCCTCCCCCACGATCTCAAGCAGCTCGTTCTGAGTCCTGACCACGAGCTGTGGAAAACAACGTGAGGCCTGAAGTCACACAGCACCAGGTTACAGTCCAACGGCTTTATTCGGAATCACAAACTTACAGAGCGCTGCTCCTTCTGACTTTACCCACCTGAGTCCAATACCATGTGTAACAACACGTTTCGCTCGTGGATTTGTTCACCTCCTTAACTCAGGCGCCTCTGGCTCAGGATCCTTGCCCGGACCCAGTTTTGAGCTTCAACCTCTTCTTCCTTCGTCAGGTGGATGCAGGAGGGCACCATCAAGCAGCTTATGGTTTCAACTGGCATCTGACTGACAATGATCTAAGCTTTCGTTGTGCGAGAGTCGATTTCCTGACTCGGGGACATGAGACTTAGCCATGGGACCACAAACACTTGCAGCGAAGGCTCAGAAGTCAGGCTCCGGTGAAAACCCG
This sequence comes from Chiloscyllium plagiosum, assembly GCF_004010195.1. Lineage (NCBI taxonomy): Eukaryota > Metazoa > Chordata > Chondrichthyes > Orectolobiformes > Hemiscylliidae > Chiloscyllium > Chiloscyllium plagiosum. The sequence goes on from NC_057752.1 coordinate 3,309,256, forward strand.
TTCCTCTGATTTGATTTGGCTTGCGGAACGTTACATGGAACATCTCTGGGACAAACGCACCAAACAACCCCACCGCCCTGTGGCCGAACACTTCAACTCCCCCTCCCACTCTGCCAAGGACATGCAAGTCCTGTGCCTCCTCCACTGCCAAATCCTCGCCACCCGATGCCTGGAAGAAGAACGCCTCATCTTCCACGTCAGGACCCTCCAACCACATGGCATCAAATGTGGATTTCACCAGTTTCCTCATCTCCCCTCCCTCCCAGATCCAACCTTCCAACTCGGCACCGTCCTCTTGAATGGTCCTACCTGTCCATCTTCCTTCCTACCTTTCCACTCCAGCCTCCCCTCTGACCTATCAACATCACCCAGATCCCATTTCTCTCTCAGCCGCCCCTGGGTGACCCCCGCATTCCTGATGAAGGCCTCATGCCCAAAACATCGATTCTCCTGCCTCTTGGATGCTGCCTGATCGGCTGTGCTTTTCCAGCACCACACTCTCGACTTTACTCTCCAGCATCTGCAGTCCTCACTTTCTCCTCACCCTCAGGGTCTGACCTGTTTCGGGAAGATTACCTCCCATTTGTCCTTCCCGGACTCCGCTGGATACAGACCCCAACCTGTTCAACCTTTCCTCTTCATCCCAGAAATTAGTTGGGAGAGCCTTTTCTGATTCCAATGCAACAATCTTCCTTTTTCCTTCATTATGTAAGGAGACCCAAACTGTCCACAGTACACAGATGTGGTCTCCCCAACGTCCTGGACAGCAGCAGCCAAATTTCTCTCTGTGTTTCATTCCATTCCCCTTGCAATAAACACCAACATGTCCCTTCCCAATCACTGCAGACTAATGTTTCTGTGATTCATGCAGCAGGACTCCCAGATCCCTCTGCACCAAGACCGCTTTCCTACAGCTCCTGTCAAAGGGGGGACCCACTCACATTGTCCCAAACTATATTCCAATCCTTTAACCTATCCACAACCCTTTGTCACCCTTTTATGTCCACTGTGCAGCAGGTAAGACAAAATAAAAACAAAGAACATTCAAGAATGTGGCCAGCCTCAGTCTCAGAAGGTTCATGAAGCCTGGTGTGGTTCACAATGGTCTCCTGAATCTGTTAAAGCAAGTGAAGATTCAGTGGGGGTCAGCAACTTGCCCTGGATGGGGGCAGCCCCAACAACACTCAAGAAGCTTGACACCATCCAGGAGAAAGCAGCCCCCGCTTGATTGGCCCCACATCCACAAACATCCCCTCCCTTCACCACCGACGCTCAGTAGCAGCAGTGTGTACTATCTACAAGATGCACTGCAGAAATTCACCAAAGATCCTCAGACAGCACCTTCCAAACCCACAACCACTTCCACCTAGAAGAACAAGGGCAGCAGATACATGGGAACACCACCACCTTCAAGTTCCCCGCCAAGCCACTCACCATCCTGACTTGGAAATATATCGCTGTCCCTTCAGTGTTGCTGGGTCAAAATCCTGGAATTCCCTAACAGCATTGTGGGTCACCCTCACAGCACATGGACTACAGCAGTCCAACATAGTAGCTCACCCTCACCTTCTCAAGGGGCAATAGATGCTGGGCCCAGCCAGTGATGCCCACGTACCACAAGTGATTAAAAAAAAAGCAGCACAGCTCGGAAAAAAAAATGTGAAGCCCCAAGGAAAATAGTTGAGGGAATCAAGGTCAGGGCGTAAGATACAGAGACGGCCTGATGTAATGGATCCAGCCTTTCTCTCCCCGCTTCCTCCTCAAAGGGAAGTCTCTTGTTTGGGCGGGAACAAGTTTGTCCGAAATACATCCACCTCAGCTTTGGGAAGCAAAACCAAAACCCGACATGGCAGCTGTCTGGAGTTGCCCTGGCTGGGATAGCCCATCTGTATGAGTCTGAAGCGAGGCGGCTGAAGTGTTTTAGTGATGGGTGGGTGGCTGGGACAACTCCAGAGCGCACGTGGGATGGGACCTCAGAGCAGGAGGACACCATTTGGCCCCTTCAATGTATTCCATCACGCGGTGCCTATGCCCGTGTCGGTGCTCTGTCCCCCACTGCAAACTCTCACCCACCCAACCTTCGAGGTCTGTCAGCCAAAGAATGGTTACATTTCACAAGGATGATATCCACACAATTCGGGTGTTCTGACATGTGCAAAAAGCATCGAGACTGTCAGTAACGTAATAGCTGAAAGAGCTGCCCAGAGGGCGCTATCCCATCACCGAGTTCCCCTTTATTTAAATGTGGAGAGACCTTGACACTGATCCAGCTCCCTCACAGCCAGCTCTCAGAGTGAACAGAATCTCTGACCCTCTTGTTTATATCTGTCAGCCAGGGCTCCCTGTTTGGACCTGGTTAACAGCCCCAATCAGGGAACTCGGCTTCCACGCTGTCCACCTAGCTGACTTTGTTACAGTAATAATTAAATGCTTGTGGTGAGCTGCTCATGTTGCTTTGAAACCTACACACAGGATTTAAGACGTTTTTGAGTGGAATGATCTAACCAATTTGCAAAGCAAGCAAACTCCTGCTCTTTATTAGCACGTGAAAAAGGGGAGCAAAAGCAGGTTATATAGTCCCCTTGCACCAATTTCACCTTTCACCATTCTACATCAACTCCACTCACCCAGCCTTGATTCCCTTGCCCCATAAAAGTCTATTCGTTTCAATCTTTCAACAAATTTAATGATGGCACAGCCACATCCCTCTGGGGCAGAAAGTTCTGAAGATTTACCACCATCTGAAGGAAGAGATTTCTCCTCATCCCAGTTCAAAATGGCCGACCCTCCTATCCTGAGGTGGTGAACCTTAAGCTTGAGATTTTCCAGCCCGGGGTAAAAAAAAACTCTCAACATCCAGCCTGTTGAGCCCTCTGAGAATTTTACACTGTCACGTCTCATTCTTTTTATTTGCAGAGACTTCAGGCCAATTCCATTGTATCTTTTAAGAGTACTGTATTTGTATGGGAGGATCTGAAATCTGAATACAGGCTGAAGTAACTAGTTGTAGCCAGGAACAACCATTTAATACATGCTCTTCCTAACATAGGCAGCAATAAAATGGCTTCTTGAAAATAACATGACAAAATGGCTTCGAGGCTGCAAACTGACAATTCTGCTCAAAGCTGCATAAAATGGCTTTCAACCCTACTAAAAGCTGCATACTTGAACTAACCATAGTCTGTCTCAACAAAGACTAGCAGACAATTCTTCTTTTACAGCATAGAAATAACTAGACTGGATAAGACATTACTAGTCTTACTGACCTTGCAAGTGCAGGTGCAGAGACTAGGTTCGCAAGATAGGAGTAATTGAATGCTGGAGAACAAGGTTGGTTCCCAGGAAATATCATTGGTTTGGAGGGATATGGGCCTTCTGATGAAGGGCTTTTGCCTGAAACATCAATTCTCCTGCTCCTTGAATGCTTTTCCAACACCACACTGTCGACTCTGATCTCCAGCATCTGCAGTCTGCACTTTCTCCTTGAAGGGATATGGGCCAGGAAGTGACGCGTGGGACTAGTTCAGTTTGGGATTATATTAGGCACGGAATGGTTGGACCAAAGGGTCTGTTTACGTGCTGTATGTCTCTAGGACTCTATAACTGAGTTTCTGGATTAATAGTCTTGCGATAATACCACAGAGCCATTGCCTCCCCCAGCAAAGGAAAGGTATTATATTTCCAAGTCAGGATGGCGAGTGACTAGGAGGGGATCTTGAAGATGATGGTGTACCTGTTGCCCTTGCCCTCCGAGGTGCTAGTAGTTGATGGTTTGGAGAGTGATGTAAGCGGAGCCGTGGAGAGTTGCTGCAGTGCACCTTGTAGAGTAGAATCATTGGGGGAACTTGAAACATAACGTGTAGGAGCATCACAGAAAACCAGTCCACTAAAACCAGGGCTGCTTTGCACTGTGGCAGCTCCAGTATCTGTGCTGAAACAAGAATTTCCGCACAATTTAATTTATTTGTTTATTGGTTTTACAGAAGTGCTGTCAGACAAAACCCGTCTGCTGGGCTGGAAGTGATGGATGACCTGCCTTTTACACCACAACAATTCCTGTGATTTTGTAAATTTGACACTGAGCCATATGAAGAAATATCAGGATACGTGACGAAAGACATACCTGAAAAGAGGAAAGTAAGGCAGAGAGGTTTAAGGAGGGAATTCCAAAGCCTGAGGCCTAAGCAGCTGAAGGTGTGGCCGCCATTACAATGGGGATGGTGATAATTAACTATTAAAATGGTGATAGTGATAATTAACGATTAAAGTGGGGAATGGTGATAATTAATGATTAAAATAGTGATAGTGATAATTAATGATTAAAGTGGGAATGGTGATAATTAATGATTACAATGGGGTTGATGAAAATTAACGATTAAAATGGGGATGGTGATAATTAATTATTAAAATGGGAATGGTGATAATTAATGATTAAAATGGGCATGTTCAGGAATTGGAATGGGGCAGGAATTTTGAAGGAAATTGAGAAATTACAGAGAATAGGAAAGCCTCAGATGACTGGTGGGATTTGACGGATATTAAAATCGAGGCCTTGGTGGATTCAGAGTCCATGCTGGGACATGGAATGTGTTAGGTCCCACCCAGCAGAGTTTGAAAGAAGCTCAGGTTTCCAGAGGGTGGAAGTGGGGGGATAGCACTGGTACGGTTATGTGCGGAACTAGCAAAGACAACTCCAAACAGAGCCTGCCATTATTCTGCCATACTTCCTGTCTGCTGAGGCCTAATCCCTGGGCTCAAAGTGCAGAATCCATCTTATTACTGGAAAACCAATCTCTCGAGATCTTTGGGCAAAATTGCTTCCCGTTCCAAAGCAGTGCACGTGCACCAAAATGCGGACGATTCGATGGAAGTGGAGAAAGCCATGTCACTCTGGAGACAGTGGCCTTCCCTGAGGCTCTGGTTTCAAACTCCATGCCAGGACACACTTCTGGCCACAATAAGGAACGTTCGTGAAATGGTTCAGTCGGTTGATAGGGGAGCTGCCACTTCCCCAAAGGAGGATAAATGTGTGTGTGCCAAGATACCAAACAAACTGCACAGGGGCGGAACCAAGCGATGGATTCTTCAAGGTAACAACTCTGTGACTGCGCTAAAGCTTTCTGCTGCATTTCAAGGCAGTCCTTGCTTCCCCACTATCGAATGTGCTCAACGTGCTGCACTATTTTGAAAGGTAGTCTGGAATTAGCTGATGAATATCCATGAGTTCTGTCCCCCTCGGTTCCTTTCCTCACAGGCTAAGGCATTATGGATCATAGAATCCCCACAGTGTGGAACCAGGCCCTTCGGCCCAACAAGTCAATACTGACCCTCCAAGGAGTAACCCACCCAGACCCATTCCCCTACTACGTCTACATTTACTCCTGACAAATGCACCTAACCTACACATCCCTGAACACTATGGACAATTTCAGCATGGCCAATTCACCCTAACCTAGGTATCTTTGGACTGTGGGAGGGAAACCCACACAGACACAGGGGAGAACATGCAAACTCCACACAGACAGTCACCGAAGGCTGGAACCGAACCCGGGTCCTGGCGCTGTGAGGCAGCAGTGCTAATTACTGAGCCACAATCAAAGCTGCACTTTCTGGGCATCTACCACATCCACATGACTTTGAAGTGACAGAACTACAGGAGTTTACATTTCTCTATTTGTAGAATGTGTAGTATCCCTGCCTGCTGTGTCGGAGGACAGACTTCAATTCAAGGAATGTAGAGTGGACGTACACTATTATGCGGGGATGGGAAGGAATTTAATGGAGGGATCAGTGACTGGGGTTGGGCATCGATTTAAGGCGAGGGGCTGGAGGATTAGAGGAACTCATACAATCCCCACAGTGTGGGCGCAGGCCGTTCAACCCATTGGAACTTCTCCTCCCACCTTAAAAATATATCCCTGAGTTTTGAACTCCCACAACCTGGGGGAAAGACCTTTGCTACTCACCTTATCCACAGAATAGAACAGAATCCATACCGAGTGGAAATAGGCTATTCGGCCCAACACGTCCACACCAACTCTTCGGAGAACATCCTACCCAGACACACCTGCCCTCCGAACCTCATTCCTGCATTTCCCATGGCCAATCCACCATAACCTGCACATCCCTGAACACGATGGGACAAGTTAGCACGGCCAATCCACCCTAACCTGCACATCCCTGGACACTATGGGACAATTTAGCATGGCCAATCCACCATAACCTCCACATCCTTGGACACTATGGGACAATTTAGCATGGGCAATCCACCTTAACCTGCACATCCCTGAACACGATGGGACAAGTTAGCATGGCCAATCCACCCTAACCTGCATATCCCTGGACACTATGGGATAACTTAGCATGGCCGATCCACCCTAACCTGCACATCCCTGGACACTATGGGGCAATTTAGCATGGCCAATCCACCCTAACCTGCACATCCCTGGACACTGTGGGGCAACGTAGCACAGCAATCCACCCTAACCTGCACATCCCTGGACACTGTGGGCACTTTAGCATGGCCAATCCACACTAACCTGCACATGTTTGGACACTGGGATGAAACCAGAGCACCCGGAGGAAACCCACAAAGACACGGCGAGAATGTGCAAACTCCACACAGAGAGTTGCTCGAGGGTGGTATCGAACCCGGGTCCCTGGCACTGTGAGGCAGTAGCGCTAACCACTGAGCCACGAGGGCCGTGAGAAAAATTTGTTTTCACCCAGAGGGTGGTGAGAAATCTGGAACTCAGTACCTGAAAGGGTGGGAGAGGCCGAAACCCTCATCACATTTGAGGAATTTCGATGTGCCCTTGTCATGCCAAGGCAGCAAAGGCTACAAGCCAAGGACTGGGAAACAGGTTGGTTATTTTTGACTGGCGTAGACTCAATGGGCCATTTGATGTGCCGTAGCCCTCCATGATCTACAGGATGCCTTTCTGACCATTTCAAGCTGTTTGATTTCTGATTGGTTGTGTGGGATGCAAAAGGCGGTTGAGAGGGCTCAAGGGAGGAAGGCAAAAAGGCAGGAGAAAAGGAGAGAAAGGGAGAGAGGGGAGAATGTTAGGCAGAGAGAAGGAAAGGAAGTAAGAGTGAGAGATCGAAGTGAGAGTGTGAAAAGAGAGAGAGAGAAGGATGAAGAAGGGTGGCATGGTGGCTCAGTGGCTAGCACTGTTGCCTCACAGCACCAGCGACCCAGGTTCGATTGCTGTCTGTGTGGAGTTTGCACATTTTCCCTGTGTCTGTGTGGGTTTCCTCCCACAGTCCAAAGATATGCAGGTTAGGGTGAATTGGCCATGCTAAATTGCCCATAGTGTCAGGGGTAAATATAGGGCAGGGAAATGGGTCTGGGTGGGTTACTACTTGGAGGGTCGGTGTGGACTTGTTGGGCTGAAGAGCCTGTTTCCACACTGAAGGGATTGAGAAGGAGCGTGAGGAAGCGAGAGTTAGAAAAGCACAAAAGAGAGAAAATGAGGCCGTGAGTTGAGCAGGGACAGAAAAGGGGAGCAAGGCAAAGGAAGGGTGAAGATACAGGGGAGGGGGAAGGGCAAAAGAAAAATGCAGGATGAATATAAAAGAAAATTGGCCAAAGCAATGAACTGGTCTCAAATGAAGTCAGTCATCAGCTCTACTCCCTTGCCACTATGTCCTTTTCTGAATCTTGCTCCTCAGGAGTGTTTGAGACCAGCAACTGCTGCTGGATTCTTATTAAATTTGTAAAACTCTCTGAAAAACCACTAAACCTGGTACTTTCCCCAAAGACGATCGATAAATAGCCACCTCAATTTCCTTTCTATTAACTTCTTTATCCTGCTGTTCGATAGAAGGAAAGGCTTTCCTTGGAGGGTTGGTGGTGGGTGGGTGGAGGTGGACAATCCACAAGCTCTCTCATTTTAATGAAGTAACACTCTGAGAATAAACGTTCAGAAGTTTCAGAGTCGCATCCCCAGGGAAATATGTTTGCTTCGCTCATCCCTCATTCCCCACCAATTGCACAGACTGCTGGCAGAACTGCAGCAATACACAGGCCTTCTCTGTTACGGCAACCTACTGTAAAGGTGAAGCCCTGTCCACACTGAGAATAATCACAGCAGTCCCTCTCTTTACATCCTCACGAGAGGACATGACACTGTGGCTAAGTTATATGACAAAAGAAAGACTTGTTCACCATGGGCTTTCACGTGACTTCATTCACTGGCTGTCCCTTAAACCAGCATGTTCCCTTTTGTGTAGTGTTCAGGCTCAAGTGTACTTTATTAGAGGTCAGGTATATTACAATGGGCATGTAACAAAGTGTATTAAAGCCCATCTGTACCGGTCTACTCGCCTCAGTCACTGATTCAGTGACCTTTCACTTTAATGAGCCAAGTGTCTGGTACAATGCAGATATCTCCAGTGCTGATGGGATGAGGTGAAAGGGCAGAGAATATGATGGCCCTGCATGAAGCTTATGGCTGTCATGGTAACCGTGCAATGTCGAGTGTTCTTTTTTGGTATAATGAAATTATTATACGGCTTTTTGCTGAGATAGATACAGGGAATTACCGGAGGAACTCAGCAGGTCTGTCAGCATCTGTGGGGAGGGGGAGGGGTTAAGGCGGTGAGAGGGTGAGAGTGAGAGAAAGAGAGAGAGAGAGAGAGAGAGAGATACCATTTTGGATCGATTGACCCTCCTTCAGAACAGAGCTGCTCACTGTCTCTTTTCACCCGGCTGAAGGGCAAGTGGCCAACTCAAGTAGGCCAATCCAATGGCCAACTCAAGTAGGCCAATCCAAGTGGGCCAATCCAAGGGAAACAACCCGAGTAGGCCAATCCAAGTGGGCCAATCCAAGGGGAACAACCCAAGTGGGCCTATCCAAGTGGGCCAATCCAAGTGGACCAATCCAAGTGGACCCCAATCCAAGTTGGGTCAATCCAAGTAGGCCAATCCAAGTGGGCCACTCCAAGTGGGCCAATCCAAGTGGACTAACCTAAGTGGGCCAATCCAAGTGGGCCAATCCAAGTGGACCAATCCAAGTGGGCCAACCCAAGTGGGCCCATCCAAGTGCACCAAACCAAGTGGAACAACCCAAGTGGGCCAACCCAAGTGGGGGCCAACCCAATTGGGCCATTCCAATTGGGCCAATCCAAGTGGAACAACCCAAGTGGGCCAATCCAAGTGAGCCAATCCAAGTGGGCCAACCCAAGTGGGCCAACCCAAGTGGGCCAATCCACGTGGACCAACCCAAGTGGGCCAATCCAAGTGAGCCAATCCAAGTGGGCAAACCTAAGTGGGCCCTGTTCAGGTTGGCCCCTTTGCCAGAAGTCACACATCGCCCAGTGCAAGCGCGTGCAGAACAGCTCAGGAACGGCACTCTTTTCGGTTGAAGAAAGAAAGACTTGCATTTGTGTAGCACCTTTCACTGCCACCAGCTGTCACGAAAGCCCCATACAACCAATGAAGTACGTTTTGAAGTGTTGCCCTATCGTAGGAAATGGGGCAGCCATTTTGTGCGTACCTTCTGACCAACAGCACAGTGGTAATAACAAGCCCAGCTACATGTGTGAGTGAGGGATAAACGTGGACGCAGGAGAACATCCCTGCTCTTCCTGCTGGGGTCTTTTCCATCCACTCAAGAGCACAGACTTGGTCCAGCACATTGTGAGTGACAGTGTGAGCGGCAGTGCAGCACTCCCTCAGTACTGCACGAATGTGTCAGCCTGGATACTTCCTTCCCCAACTCTGAAATGGCGCTTGAACTCACTGTCTTATGGCTCAGAGGCATGAGTGCTCCTAACAGAGCCACAGCACATTAAAGATCAACTCGCTAGAATGTGGGAATGCAATGTGAGGGAATAGACCAGATCTGATAGATGCAGCTAAATTTAGAACATAGAAAAGTACAGCACAGAACAGGCCCCTTCGGCCCACGATGTTGTGCCGAGGATTAATCTGAATCAAAAGTAAAATAATCAAACCTACGCACTCCTCAATTCACTGCTGCCCATGTGCATGTCCAGCAGTTGCTTACATTTCCAGAGATGCTGGAGTTTATAGGATGAGGCTGTAAGATTAGATGCAAGAGACCTAGGACAGAGACTTATTCACACAGAAAATGGTGCAGAGTGTCCAGGAGTCATAGAATCATACAGCACGGAACCGAACCTTCGGTCCTACCCTCTGTCCATGCCGACCAGATATCCTAAATTAATCTAGTCCCGTTTGCCAGCATTTGGCCCTTATCCCTTTCTATACATGTCCCCATCCAGATGCCTTTGAAATGTTGCATTCGTGCCAGCCTCCACCACTTCCTCTGGCAGCTCGTTCCATACACGTACCACCCTCTGCGTGAAAAAGTTGTCATAGAGTCATACAGATGTACAGCATGGAAACAGACCCTTTGGTCCAACCCGTCCATGCCGACCAGATATCCCAACCCAATCTAGTCCCACCTGCCAGCACCCGGCCCATATCCCTCTAAACCTTTCCTATTCATATACCCATCCAGATGCCTTTTAAATTGTACCAGCCTCCACCACTTCCTCTGGCAGCTCATTCCATACACGTACCACCCTCTGCGTGGAAAAAGCTTCCTTTAGGTCCCTTTGAAATCTTTTCCCTCTCACCCTGAACCTGTGCCCTCTACGTAAAGGGTGGGCATTAGAATGACTGTTATTGTGGGGAAGGGGTGACTGGTTTGGCCGAACTTGGCTCTCTCTCTGTTGATAAATTCAGTACCCCCTTTCGCGAAATAAGGAGGCTGAAATCCTATAAAGTGCCAGGATAGGAAGAGAGCAGGAAGCATGAAACGGTGTGCAGGGAGTGAAATAAAGAGAGAAAGCCCAGAAGGTGCTGGAAACAGAAAGCAGTGTGAGAACACAGGCGAGTATTCATGATTTGGAGATGCTGGTGTTGGACTGGGGTGTACAAAGTTAAAAATCACACAACACCAGGTTATAGTCCAACAGGTTTCAACGCTGCTCTGAAACAAACATGGTCATTCTAAAAGATGAGAGACTTAACAAACAATCCAGGTCTTGTTCAATATATAATTTTGGTTTCTTCACACTGTACACTTTTGCTATAAATTCAGTGTCCTACGATCTTATACTCCACCACCACCTGATGAGGGAGCAACGCTCCAAAAGCTAGTGTGCTTCTAATTAAACCTGTTGGACCATAACCTGGTGTTGTGTGATTTTTAACAGGCGAGTATGTTTGAAGGAGCAGAAATAGCAAAGGGAATAGCCCTTTTGGCAAGACCATTACCTGCAAATGGACCCATGTTCAGGCATCCTTTTCTGCATCGCAGTTTGAAAGCACAAATTATATGGAAGAGATCCATTCAGTGCTCGGAGCAAGTTGGATATCAACGGGTATCTTTGTGAACTCTTGATTCTGAGTGCATGAAAATTCATATTGAACAGAATTTCTGCTTTCTCAAGCACGGAGCTGATAATCTCAACATCAACGGCTTAACTGAACTCCTTTCCCATGAGCGTTGTCTGTGCAGTTTCTCTCTTTTCCATGCTACTTTTCTGCTTCATATCTTGCCTTCCTATTATCTTACATTCCAGCGTTTAATCACGCTGTGGCAACTCCCACTCTTTCAGGTCCAGATCACTGACAACGAGCAATAAGCCAAGGGAAACACAAGTCAAAGAGAGAACCAATCCCTGAACAATGTCAAGAAACAATGCTTTCAAATCTGGGTAATCATCTGAAAATATCCAAAAAAAACTCCCTTTAGACCCCACATGAAAGACAGCTAATCCTTTAATAGCCTTGTTAAACTGTCAATCAAACTGAGCTTGGAACCACCCTCCCGTTGAGAATCCTGATGAAGAGCTTTTGCTCGAAACGTCGATTCTCCTGCTCCTCCAAAGCTGCCTGACCTGCTGTGCTTTCCCAGCACCACACTCTCGGCCCTGATCTCCACCATCTGCAGTCCTCAGTTTCTCATAACTGTAGTGTTTAAACTCAGATGAATATGCATAAGAACTCAATGGACACTGTACGGACAGGCATTTTTTTTTTCCCTAGCCTGACAACCATAGCAGTCAGCAGAGTTTTATTTAAGACCCATTGACAGCTGTAGCCTGTTATTAAGTTAAAAAATTTCAGATTATGACAGTTCGACAATCGTTATTCACCATTTTCCTTTGACAGCATCTTCCAAACCCTCAACTTCTTCCATCTGGAAAGACAAGGGCAGCAGATACATGGGAACACCATCCCCTGCAAATTCCCCTCCAAGCCACACACCCTTCCTGACCTGGAAATGGATCACTTTTCCTACACGGTCGCTGGGTCAAAATCCTGGAACTCCCTCCCGAAGGGCATTGTGGGGGTTCTGACACCCCAAACACTGAAGCAGTTTTGGTACGTGTATGGAATGAGCTGCCAGATGGAGTGGTGGAGGCTGGTACAATTATAATTAAAAAGCATCTGGATAGGTATATGAAGAGGAAGGGTTTAGAGGGATATGGGCTAAATGCTGGCTAAATGCTGGCAATCTAGTTCAGATTGGGATGTTGGGTCAGTGCAGATAAATCGGACCGAAGAGTCTATTTCCGTGCTGCACGGCTCTCAATGACGGTTAGGGATGGACAATTTGTGCTGGCCTAGCCAGCGTCATTCCATCCTGTGAAGGAATGTTGTTTTCAAAGCTGTTTATATCCATTGCATCAACTCGTGATCTCCACACTGCTGTCGCAATGTTCAAATGATAAACTCTACATCAAGTTCAAATTTCCCTGCTGTGTGAATCAGACCTGCCCACTTTCTCCCAGTCAGCGATAGTTGGAGCTGTTAGAAATGAGGACAGGGCCAGGAAGCCTGCCCTCCCACCAACGCCATCTTTAAATTCTATCAACAAACACATTGACTTGGACCCAATTTACCACGCCCTGAGAAAAACAGTAGGAATTGACATCGACATCAGAAATGACGTCACCACAGGAAATTACATCATGGACCGAAAGAAACCCAAACATATAAATAGAAAGCAGGAATCATCAGCAGTGCTTCACCTGAGGCTCACTGAAGATGTTACCGAGTAGGGTGACAAAACGTCTGAAAATGAACCTTCCAGCTCAGTGAGCAAACCTACATCCAGAGCCATTTTTAAAGTTCGAACGATTCCTCCTGACTCGGTGAAAATCCCGCCCATTGTCTCAGGTTAATTTTAGCTCTTAATAAGGACTGGTCGGCAAGACAGGCTAATTATAATTGGACACAAGCTGACAATCGCGCACACAAAATGAAGCATCATTCCTTCTACGCATGCAAATAAGACTCTTTTATTTTCAAACCACACCTAAGGGTTTATGCCTCAGCTTAAACGTGCTTATTAAGGCCTTGATCAAGATCGAGAGTGTGGTGCTGGAAAAGCACAGCAGGTCAGGCAGCATCCGAGGAGCAGGAGAATCGACATTTTGGGCATAAGCCCTTCATCAGGAATGAGGCTTGTGGGTCGGGGCTGAGAGATAAATGGGAGGGGGTTGGTGGGTACTTCAAGTAGAACAGCACAGGAGGAGTAAAAAAAAAACAGAATTTAAAGCAGCCCTATTCACATACAGCCCTATTAGATGATGGGAAAGACTTTAATAGCTGTGTATTTCATATTTAAATGAAGTGCTTTTATGAAATATTAATAACTGTTATGCCGTAACATGACAGACAGGTGATCGATAATTAACGATGTGAAACTGACTGCACAGAACACTTGCCTTTCTAAGTACAGCTGGCCTTAGAGCCAACCAAGCAAGTGGAGTCCAAGTTCCTGTGGTCAAGGGTCAGCGATGCAGGAGATATAAGAGGACAATGCAAATGCATGCATGGCTTGGTGGCTCAGTGGTTAACACTGCTGCCTCACAGTGCTAGGGACCTGGGTTCAATTCCAGCCTCAAGTGACTGTATGGAGTTTGCACATTCTCCCCGTGTCTGTGTGGGTTTCCTCCGGGTGCTCCAGTTTCCTTCCACAGTCCAAAGATGTGCAGGTCAGGTGAATTGGCCATGCTAATTTGCCCCATACCGTTCAGGGATATGTAGATTGGTGCATTAGTCAGAGGTGAATGGGTCTGGGTGGGATACTCTTTGCAGGGTCAGTGTGGACTTGTTGGGCTGAAGGACCTGTTTCCACACTGTAGGGATTCTATGATTCACTTTGCCACACTTCAAAGCGCTGGTAGCAAAAGGCTTAGGAATATCGTGAGCTCATTCTTTTCCCATGGTGAAATCACAGGACATCTCTGAGGGGAAGGAAGCAGTTTATTTGTCTTCACTTGAAGGATTTAGTGATCATCCATAATGGCCTTTGAGAATGTGGTGGTGAACAAGCCATTCAGAAAGAAATACCCAAGAAAATATATTCACTCCTGGGATGTGGCTGTCACTGGCTGAGCCATTTATTGCCCTGTCCCTAGTTGCCCCTTGAGAAGGTGGGGGTGAGCTGCCTTCTTGAACCGCTGCAGTCCACCTGCTCTGGGTTGACCCACAATGCCCTGAGGCAGGGAATTCCAGGATTTTGACCCAGCCACACTGAAGGAACTGCAATGGATTTCCAAGTCAGGATGGTGTGTGGCTTGGAGGGGAACTTGAAGGTGGTGGTGTTCCCATGTATCTGCTGCCCTTGTCCTTCCAGGTGGAAGTGGTCATGGGTTTGGAAGGTGCTGTCTGAGGATCTTTGGTGAATTTCTGCAGTGCATCTTGTAGATGGTACACAATGCTGCTATTGAGGGAGGGGATGCTTGTGGATGTGGTGCCAAACAAGCGGGGGCTGCTTTGTCCTGGTTGGTGTCGAGCTTCTTGAGTGTTGTAGGAGCTGCCCCCATCCAGGCAAGTGGGGAGTGTTCCATCACACTCCTGACTTGTGCCTTGTAGATGGTGGACAGGTTTTGGGGAGTCAGGAGGTGAGTTACTTGCTGCAATAGTCCTAGCCTCCAACCTGCTCTTGGAGCCACTGTGTTTATATGGTGAGTCCAGTTGAGTTTCTGGTCAATGGTAATCCTCAGAATGTTCTTAGTGGTGGTGGTGGTGGGGGGGGGGGGGGTGGAATTCAGTGACGATAACACCATTGAATGTTGAGGGGAAGTGGTTACAGTGTCTTTTATTGGTGATGGTCATACCCTGGTGTTTGTGTGGCATGAATGTTACTTGCCACTTGTCAGCCCAAGCCTGGGTATTGTCCAGATCTTGTTGCATGTGAACATGGACTGCTTCACTATCTGAGGAGTTGCAACTGGTGCTGAACATTGTGCAACCACCTGTGAACACACCCACTTCTGACCTTACGATGGAGGAAAGGTCATTGATGAAGCAGCTGGAGATGGTTGGGCCTATCGTAAGCATCTCTTGCAGAGATGTCCTGGAGCTGAGATGACCGACCTCCAACAACCATGAACATCTTCCTCTGTGCCAGGTATGACTCCAACCAGCGGAGAGTTTACCCCCTGATACGCATTGACTCCAGTTTTTCTCAGGGCTCCTTGACGCCACACTCAGTCAAATGCAGTCTTGATGTCAGGGGCTGTTACTCTCCCCTCAGTTGTAAGCAGTGCATACTGGTCAAAGTTGCTTTATGTGCCACACAGCAGTGCTCCAGTGTCACCAGTACATACATTTCCAAGTGTTGTTGTTCTCTTACGGGTTTGCTCCTCTGGGGTCCTCGAACCACAGCAGTCCTTGTGGTGGTTGGGAGGGAGCTCTGTGGTTGTGACTTAGCAATCTGAAGCTTCATTCAATTGTCTCAAAAGATAAATTATATCTCGAAATACTTACACGACTGCCTTCAAATTCAAGTATACTTGAAGCAGGCTACTCTCGTTGATTGTAGAGAGAGGAACAGAGTTAATGTTTCAGCTACTCTTGCACCTTGATGTGATTGGTATCCTCCTAACTATGTAAGATAAAGGATATGCAGCAAATGCATTGAAGATGGGGCGTTTAAGAGTCAGTGGAGGCCGGGCCAGGTAGGAATGGACAGTGGAAGGTAGTTTAGTCGATTTTGACATGAAAAGGTAGCAAATTAAGTCATATTCATCAGCAAAGATCGAACAGACTGGGACTCTTTTCTCTATAAGTAGGAAGACTGATGGGTGGCCTGCAAAATGCCCCCTTTTGGTGTGGAGTGTTATGATCCAAGCTGACGTTAATACAGGGCAAGTCATGATCTTGACATTTTGGTTTTTATTTTGGCTTTACTGAGCTGGGTCTTTCACTAAGACACAAGCACACAATGCTACACAATCCAGCCTGACTAGTAAACCAGAGGTTTATTATACCAAAGAGGTGAAGGTAAACCAGAATAAACCAAACTACTTGCAGAGAACATAAATATAATGATTATGAAACACATGGTAAAATACAATCCCCATTAATCACAAAAGCACTCCTTCAGAGTACAAACACCAAAGAGAGTCCTTTCTCTTTCACATCTATCGGGCTTAATTCCCCATGTTCCGAAACTGATATCCTCTTCCTGGAGCCTTCATACAACTGAGCTTAGACTTGCTTTGCTTCAGGGCTGTAACCAAATACTTCTGGCCTGGAACTTTCAAACTAAATGCTTTAGACTGAGGCAATGTAATTCTTAAAACTCCTAGTCTACCTTCCTTTTTCAGAAGTAAATGTTTTATATATCCAGCTTCAGTCAAAACACCTAAAAAACTGCCCAAATGGAAAGTAAAAGCTTTTTCAGTCAAGCTGTGGCTGTCTGCCCTAAGCCCAAAAAAGTCCTGCATCTTCTATCTGTTTTCTCACAAAAACCTCGCAATGTAAACAAATTCCCTTCAGCCTCCCAAACTATCTCCCTGACTATTCTTTTTTTAAAAAATCACCCTGTCTACAGAAATACCTTGCAGGTCAAGCATTAAACACCTTCAGAAAACCCATATGCCACTAGTTCTAAAATGCAAAATCTATTATCTCAAAATATATATAAATTGCACATCTTACATCATGTTAGATTTCGAGATGCTTCCACACGTGGGGAATTAAATCTCGAGGGCATCAATACAGGTTACTCATTAATAAATCCAACAGGAAATTCAAGAGATAAATCTTTACCCAGAAAATGGAACTTACTACCATAATGAGTGGTTAAAGCGAAGAACACGGATAAGGAAGCTGGATAGACAGATTCGGGAAAAAGAAACAGGATATATCATGGGCTCGGAGACCAGAACACCAGTAACGTTGAGTCTGTTTCTGAGCTGTGAATGCAGAGTAATTTCTGATCACCTTGCACAAGTCAACCTTCCTGATGGAATCTATCCCCTGAGATTCCCTTTTCTATATTAGCTGAAGGATGCTTGTGCCGTTACTCATCGAATAGTAAATGTCTTGACATTTATTGCAGTAGATTTGAAGTCATTAAACATCTCAAATATGTGTACCACCTGGCCAGCAGAGGTTTGATTGACAAGTGGCATGCAGCCTGGGAAGCTCTTCTGAGTGGGAGAGTGTGTGATTTACTTCAGACGAGGAAATTCCTTCCTTTTCACCACTCACTAGCACAATCAGAGTCTCGGTTACTTTGTACAAGAATTTGCATGCTTTTGGCACTGGATTATGCAAATGTTGATCAATTGTAACAGGTAAACGGCTGTCAAACTTAAGTAGTGCAAAGGGGTAGTGCATTGTTACCATCCTATGCCAACTAACAATTTTGTTCATTCATCCACATATCGCTGTATGTCTGGATTGATAGGACCCCTACAGTGCAGAAAGAAGCTATTCAGCCAATCAAGTCCACACTGACCCTCCGAAGAGAATCTCTTCCCATCTCCAGCACCACTCTAACCTTGATTCTCATCTGCAAATAGCTTCAGTTGAATGACCTTGTGTAGAAAATCAGTGTGTGGGGCGTGCCAGTGAACTGAGGACCATTCCTGAAGGAATGGGATATTACACAAAGCAGGCTCCAAGTTTCATAAACTCTCTGCCGATCCTTTAATCTGCAAACAAATACATTTCTATTATTTACTGTGTGTTTTTGTATCGATTATGGGGACCTCAGAGAATCCTTACAGTGGGGAAATAGGCCATTTGGCCCAACAAGTGCCCACCAACTCACTGAAGAGCGTCCCACTCAGACTCACCCCTCTATAACCCTGCATCTCCCCTGGCTAATCCACCCTAACCTACACAGCCCTGGACACCATGGGGTAATTTAGCATGGCCAATCCACCCTAATCTGCATGTTGTCCGCCTGTGGGAGGAATCTCACGGGAGGAATGCGCAAACTCCACACAGTCACCTGAGGGTGGAATTGAACCTGGATCCCTGGTGCTGTGAGGCAGCCATGCTAACCACTGAGCCACCGTGCCACCCCATAAGTTTGCACGCTTATGCCAGTGACCACTGGAAATGATAACAACATTCCTCTTTTCCAGCACTTCCAAGTTATCGATAGATATGGAATTTTCTTATGTCCCTGCAGAATTCTTCACCCGGAACAAAAATGAGAATGTGCCAATCAACGAACTGATGTTTGAATACAGAACTAATCGGTTGCATTACTTAACATTCTGTGTTCCTGCGTTCAATTAACGGATTGAATTTGAACTTGGACTGTCTCAGAGGTGCCATGAATAGTTCCAAAGAGTACGCAGGGACAGTGGGACCATGTGCACAGAACTTTAAAGGTGGTTGGACATACTGAGAGAGTGGTCAACAAGGCATCTCAGGATTTACAAATAGAGATACCAAGTACAAAAGCCAGGGATGTTATGCTGAGCCAGTATAAATCGAGGGTTAGGCCCCAATGGAACTGTTGCGTCCAGTTTCAGAGACCACACTTTTGTGAGGATGTGAGGGTTCCTGACAGGGTGCAGAGATTGACCACAACAATTCCAGGGACGAGAGCACAAAGGTTATGTTGGACAATCCGGGGTGATTCCTTTTGGATCAAAGGAAGCCGAGGGGAAATTATCACAGGTTGAGATAAGGCAGACCAAGAAAAACCGCTTCCATGGTGTAAGGACTAGCAGACTAGGCTTGAAAATTTGGAGGGATAGGTAGCATTGAGGAGGCGGGGAGGCTGCAGAAGGATTTGGACAGGTTAGGAGAGCGGGCAAAGAAGTGGCCGATGGAGTACAACATGGGAAGGTGTGAGGTCATGTGCTTTGGTAGAAAGAATACAGGCATGGACTATTTTCCAAATGGGGAGAGAATTCAGAAATCTGAAGTGCAAAGAGACTTAAGGGTCCTAGTCCAGGTTTCTCTCAAGGTAAACTTGCAGGTTGAGTTGATAGTTAGGAAGGCCAAACGCAATGTTGTCATTCATTTCGAGAAGACTAGAGTATAAAAGCAAGGGTGTACTTCTGAGGCTCTATAAGGCTCAGGTCATACCACATTTAGAGAATTGAGAGCAGTTTTGACCCCCATATCTCAGGAAGGATGTATTGGCCCTGGAGCGGGTCCAGAGGAGGTTCATGGGAATGATCCCAGGAATGAAAGGATTAACATATGAGGAATGTTTGAAGACTCTGGAACTATACTCGATGGAGTTTAGAAGGACGAGGGGGGATCTGATTGAAACTTTTAGAATACTGAACGGCCTGGACAGAGTGGATATTGGGAAGATGTTTCCATTGGCAGGAGAGATGAGGACCCAAGGGCACAGCCTTAGAGTAAAGGGAAGTCCCTTTAGAACGGAGATAAGATAAACTTCTTTTGCCAGAGAATGGTAAATCTGTGGAATTCTTGCCACAGAAGGCTGTGGAGGCCAGGCCATTGGGTATATTTAAAACAAAGATATGCAAGTTCTTGACTGCCAAGGGGATTGAAGGTTATGGGGAGAAAATGTGAAAATAGGATTGAAAAACTTATCAGGCATGATTGAATGGCGGAGCAGACTCGATGGCCTAATTTCTGCTCCTTTGTCTTATGGTCTCATGGCAAGAGGTGCAAGGGATGGTGTGAAGAAGAAATATCTTTTATGCAGTGAGTGGAAACAACCTGCTGTCTATGAGGACTGTGGCCACAAACACCATGAATGACTTCAAAAGGAAATGGGACAGCCACTTGAGGGAGATAAACCTACAGGGTGACAGGGATAGAGCGGGGTGGGAGTGGAATCGGAGTGACTGGGGAGAGGTGACATGGACTCCATTGGCATAATGGCCTCTTCCTGTGCAGTTATGACAAATACTAGTTGCTCAGTAGGGGTGGCATGGTGACCCAGTAGTTAACACTGCTGCCTCACAATGCCAGGGACCTGGGCTTGATTTCACGCTCAGGCAACTGTCTGTGTGGAGTTTGCACATTTTCCCTGTGTCTGTGTGGGTTTCCTCTGGGTGCTCCGGTTTCCTCCCACAATCCAAAGGTGTGCAGGTTTAGGGTGGATTGGCCATGTTAAATTGCATCATAGTGTTCAGGAATATGTAGGTTAGGGTGTGTTAATCAGGGTTAAATGGAGGATAATAGAGTAGGGGAATGGTTCTGGGTGGGTTACTTTTTGGAGAGTCGGAGCTGGGCCGAACAGCCTGTTTCCACACTGTAGGGATTCTATGATTCAGTCAACAAAATCATGATTGCCAGCTCTCTCTCCCCATTTCCCCTTCTCCTTTTATACTCCTCTCTCCACTTGGATCTCTCATCCAAGTATTTATCCTCAATTTCTGTGTTCAAGTGAGATTGGGGTTCCCAACTCCACTGGGGCATATTCCTGAAGATTTCGTCACGGAGACTTCTGTCTCCAGTCAACAGGTTTTCGTTCCCACAACTGTCTGATTCAGCGTTCTCAGAATGCAAGCATTGAAAGCAAACGAAAGCAAGCTGCTTTTCATGCCGCTGTGGTTTTTGTCCCAAGTTTGGCTTGTAGCAATGCCCGGGAGATTCATCTTGGAATCTCTCAGAGAATCCACGAGTAATCCTGGAGGGTTTCGCAAGCTTCAGAAAGATTCTGCATTGTCAAAGGAGCGTCCGGATGTGAGCTTCATCGTTGCTCGCTTTGTCAGACTAATCAAAATCAAACCCCCCTCCGCCAGGAGAGCCGACTGTGCTCCAGTTCAGACATCATCTGAAATTGTCTCAAAGTGGTCATCAACACCTCCATGAAATGTCTGCCCCATTTCAATCAACCATTTCTGATTGCAGATTGCTCACTCGTTCTGTCTCTCCTTTGTACTACTTTCAAGAGAGGTGAGGAAAAGATAGCAGTCAAGTCTAAAGGAGCAAGTGCGGGCTCGTCACTTTCCAACCTTGGAGAGGAGCGCTGGGCAGGCATCCAGGAGGAACCTGTTGGACGGACATGCGGTTTTGTCCGGTCTGGGAAACGCACACCCCACTTTGGCAAACCATGTGAGAGCTGGTATCATTCAGTCGCTACCAGTTTACAGATTCCCGGTGGTGCACAGTAGAACCTCGATTATCCGAATGAGAGTAAACAAGCGAAAATGTTTGAGTTCCGGTTATCCAAACATCTCTTGGTTATTGGGAAATGCACACCATAATGTTATTGAACCAATAACTGAATGCTGAGTTGCCTAATACCGTTTTTACGGGATCGAGAGATCTTGCTCGGACGGTCCAAGATTTGGACAATTGATGTCCGGATAATCGAGGTTGTACCGTACACCAGACATGAGAGTCACTCAACAAGAGCGGGACGGAATGACAAAAGGGAGCTAAAATCCTCCTGAATTAATACAAGACACAAGGGAAAACTACCTGGGCTTGATCTGTAATCCTGATGAGGAGATTAATCCTGGGAGAGGAGGCATGCGGTGTTGGAGAGAGAGACAGCACAATTCCCTGGATCATCTTTGGCGGGGCAGAGGGAGGGCGAAGGGTCACCAGGGATCATTCAAGCCAACTGAAAGGGGGCAGTCTAGGCTGCATGGATAGGTCTCCCAGCAGGAGATCAGGAAGGGGGCATCGAGGCAGAAGAGTGGGGATGACAGAGGGGAGAGGTTGAGAGCGAGAGCCAGCACTCCAGGCTGGTGCTGAGGTCCTCTCTGCCTGTGAGTGCAGGAGCAGGCTGGCCCCTGCTCACCCCTCCTCAACACTGATGGCCCACTTGCAAAGGTTATTGCTTTCATTTAAAGTTTTAGATCGTTGGAGAGCAATTACCTCTGTTCGGAAGTGCCCTCTCCCTTTCATACCCTCTCCGTCCACTTCAGAAGTGCCCTACACACTCACCAACAGGTTCAGGAACAGCTTCTTCCCAGTCGTTATTAGACCGATGAATGGACTCTCTCACTTCAAATAATGTTGATCTTCCTTTGCGCACCTGCTGTGCAGTGTAACCTTGTCTGCCTCACTCTGTCTAAGCACCCGATGATCTGTATGTCCTTGCTTGCCATGATCTGCCTGTACTGCTCACAAACAAAGCTTTTCACTGTACTTAGGTACAATAAATCAAATCATTATCAGCCCTGAGGTGCACTCTCAAATGGCCTGCTACTCTTTTCAAGATGGAAGGCTTGATTTGAGCTTTGGTCAAAGGGTCCTGAGTTAGACACAAAGCCTGGTCTCTGCCTGGTCATTGGCCAGTGTGGGGAATGTGGCTAGCTCCCTACCCACTGTGGGAGCCCCATTTTGATTGATATTGGGCGTCCAATGACTGTCCTTTGACAGAACAAGGGGTGGGGACTTGGAATATACTGCCTGCTTGGGCAGTCAATATAAATTCAGTCATTCCCCTTAATACTGGAAGGAGCAAAATTACTGTGATAAAAGGCATCTGGATGGGGACATGGGTCGGAAGGGTTTAGAGGGATATGGGCCAAGTGCTGGCAAATGGGACTGGATTAATTTAGGGCATCCAAGGTGAATATAGGAGGTATAGTAAGTAAGTTTGCAGACTGACACCAAAATTGGAGGTGTAGTGGACAGAGAAGAAGGTTACCTCAAATTACAACGAGATCTTGATCAGATGGGCCAATGGGTGGCAGATAGAGTTTAATTTAGATAAATGCGAGGAGTTGCATTTGGGAAAGCAAATCTTAGCAGGTAAGGTCCTAGGGACTGTTGCTAAACAAAGACAACTTGGAGTGCAGGTTCATAGTTCCTTGAAAGTAGAGTCGCGGGTAGACAGGATAGTGAAGAAGGCGTTTGGTATAGAACATAGAACATAGAACAATACAGCACAGAACAGGCCCTTCGGCCCACGATGTTGTGCCGAACATTTGTCCTAGCTTAAGCACCCATCCATGTACCTATCCAATTGTCGCTTAAAGGTCACCAAAGATTCTGACTCTACCACTCCCACAGGCCCCATGCCCCCACCACTCTCTGGGTAAAGAACCCACCCCTGACATCTCCCCTATACCTTCCACCCTTCACCTTAAATTTATGTCCCCTTGTAAAACTCTGTTGCACCCGGGGAAAA
>NC_057752.1:3335005-3353417 GCF_004010195.1 Chiloscyllium plagiosum
GGGGGAGTCCAGAACTAGAGGGCATAGGTTTAGGGTGAGAGGGGAAAGATATAAAAGGGACCTGAGGGGCAACTTTTTCACACAGAGAGTGGTGCGTGTATGGAATGAGCTGCCAGAGGAAGTGGTGGAGGCTGGTACAATTACAACATTGAAAAGGCATCTGGATGGGTTTATGAATAGGAAGGGTTTAGGGGGATAGGGGCCAAGTGCTGGCAAATGGGACTAGATTAGGTTAGGTTAGGATATCTGTTTGGCATGGACGAGTTGGACCGAAGGATCTGTTTCCGTGCTGTACATCTCGATGATTGTATGACGAGAGAAATGGGGGAATTTGTCTAACTAGGTTGCTGTTCCAAAGTGCTAGGACAGCCTTGTTGGGCTGAATAGTCTCCTTCAGAGCTAGCTTATTCTCTGATTCTCTGAAATGCACAGAGCCAATTGAAAGGCAATCGCATCTTCAATGCTGAAAACTTAAGATGCCTTTCACATATTAAACATTTTAATCCACGTCATGAATTGAAAAACGATATTACATTTAAAATTCGGCTAGTTAAGTATAACCAAGTAATGGCTGTTATTCTTCAATTATCTGAGGTCTGGTGTTTAACATAACAGAGACAAATCTACATTGCCGATAAAGGGACCCTTCAGGGGAGCGATGTGCGCGGCTTAATTGCACAATTAGGAAGAAAATAAATAGGCTTTTTTTAACAACGTATTAATAATTATTTTCTGAATCATGCTTTGTTTTATTTTCTCATAGCTATTAGTGATTCTGAATGGTGGTACATATCTCATTTTCAGACAGAGTTTCAGGGCAGGTTGAGTTGACATAGATGAGGAATGTTGGGCTGCAGAGTTTTTGCGATGAGCGAAATGTATCTATTTTGAAGAGAAAATGGCTTGGGCGAAGATAATGTGAAGGATTGGAAGGAAACGATACCCAGGAGAGGAAAATAGAAAGAAAGGGGAATAAAGGGAATCGCTTGCCTTCAGGGATAGGGAGATGGATACTGCAACAGAGAGATGGAGCAGCAGAGAGAACTGGAAAAAGACCAGAAGATGGGAGGGTATTGAAACAGTGAGGGGATGTGAAAGAGGGAGGTAGAGCAAAACAAAAGTTGTGTCTACATCGAGCTTTCCATTACCATGAAAATCACGGAGCGGGGGGAGGGGGGGATTCCATGGACAGGACATCTGTAGATCAGTCACCCATTCAACAGAGGCTTCCTGTCCAGCCAATCTGAAGGCTCCGCCTCGCGGCCATTTACAGTGTTTGCTGGCAGGTGCCTGTAGGTGGCAGTGGTAGCCTTCTACTGGCAGTCCAGGGTCTTGAGGGAAAGTGGGCACAAGGAGGCATCCTGAGGGGCTCCCCACCTGGCAGAGAACTTCAAATAATTCCAGCCCTTCTGCCTTTCATTCTCCCACCCTCCCTCAGTGGGTTTCCAGCCCTGTGAGAGCTGGCCAGCAGATGCACAAGGAACAAAGGGAGGCCGCTCGGCCTGTTGTACCATTCTATAAGATCACGGCTGATCTGATTTTAACCTCATCTCTACATTCCTGCCTATCCCCTGATAATCTTTCATCCCCCTTGGTCATCAAGAATCTATCTCCCTCTGCCTTAAACACATTGAAAGATTCTGCATCCACTGCCTTTTGAGGAAGGGAATTCCAAAGACCAAAAGACCGTAAAACAAAGAAGCAGAAATTAGGCCACTTGGCCCATTGAGTCTGCTCTGCCATTCGATCATGGCTGGTAGGTTTTTCAACCCCATTTTCCTGCTTTTCTCCCTATAACCTTTGACCCTCTTGGCAATCAAGATCCTATCTACCTCTGTTTTAAATATACCCAATGACTGGGCCTCCACAGCCTTCTGTGGCATTGAATTCCACAGATTCCCCACTCTCTGGCTGAAGAAGTTCCTCCTTATCTCCGTTCTAAAAGATCTTCCCTTTACACTAGGGTTGTGCCCTCGGGTCCAAGTCTCTCCTGCTAACAGAAACATCTTCCCAGCATCCACTCTGTCCAGGCCGTCCAGTATTCTGTATGTTTCAATCAAATTCCCCCCTCATCCTTCTAAACACCATCAAGTATAGTCCCAGAGTCCTCAAACATTCCTCATATGTTAATTTTTTCATTCCCGGGGCCATTCTCGTGAATCTCTTCTGAACCCGCTCCAGGGCCAACACATCTTTCCCATAATTGCTCACAGCCCTCTCAGACGCACGGCCCTCAGAGAGAAAACAAATATTTCCTAATCTCTGTCTTAAATGATGACCCCCCCTGGTTTTAGAGTGTGCCACAAGAGGAAACATCCTTTCCACATCCAGCCGGTCAGGTTCCCCCTCAAGATTTTATATGTTTCAATTAAGTCATCTCGGATTCTTCGAAACGCCAGAGGACACGGGCGTAGCAAATGGCCCCCACGAAGTTACAGCTGATGACTGTAAGAGTTGGACTTTGGCACCCAGATTTCAGTCCAATATCGAGACACGCGGTTCAAAAACTCTCAAACGATATTCACGATTGAAGACAAAATTAAAAGAATTAAGCGACACAGGCTTGATTTTAAACAGAGGCAAGGATTGGGGTCAGGGTTGGGGGGGAAGGCCAAAGTGGACAGTGATTCCTCAACATCACCGCTGATATCATCAATATGCAACTTGGCCATTTAGAATTCGACCTCTCCTTTTTTTGGAATCTGGTCTTCCCGATTTTAAGGAAGTTTAGGGTACAGACAGACCGGGAATCGCAACTGCCCACAAGCCCTCCTGTCTTAACCCCCAGCACCCACCCTGTTGTTACTCAAGTCTTGCTTGAGCTGGACAAATGGATCTGACAGAACAGTCCTCCTCAGCAGGAGGGTGCAGGGCAGGTACACAATCCTTTACCGAAATTCCAAAATCCGAAATTCTTTTCGTGGAGTGTGGAGCGTTATTCTGGCGTGCCAACAGGTGACCCAACTCCACACCCACTTGAACTATGTCACTCAGATGTGTCATGGTGGCGTGGCCCAGCACTGGCAGGCGTCAACTGAGTCTCAGCACTCGTACTATTCACACATGCGTCTGTTGTGAGGTAAGTTTTTTTTTATTTCACTGTGAAAATGTCATTTATTCCGAAATTCAAAAAATTCCAAATTCCGAAAAACAATTGGCCCCAAGGACAAAGGATTGTGTACCTGTATTGTGGAAACTAATACCAGGGGGCAGATGGTGCACTCTCCAACAGTGGGCAAACATAATGACAGTAGCCAAAAAAAGGGCTCTCTTCCCATAACTCTCTGAGGCTAAATGGCAATCAGGAAGGCTGCACATTAATATTCCAATAATCCTGCCTCACCTTTAAGCACATGAATCTATATTCATAACTGTTCACTGTTTACACATTCATATAATTATAGCCATGCAAATGAGAGATGCGTCAGGAATTGCAGGAAGCCTTCAGCTTTCAATGTTAACTCACTGTCGGCTACATCCAGACAGGCAAAGCTGTATCCAGATAAAACCCAAAAGGAACTGCGGATTGCCGGAAATCAGAAAGGAAAACGGAAGGCGCTGGAAAAGCTCCCCAGGTCTGTGAAGAGAAATGAGAGTTAATGTTCCGCTTCCGGGAACCCTGAACTCTACTTTCTCTTCACAGATGTTGCCAGATCTTTCCCAGCACCTTCTGCCCAGCTTTACTTTGGAGAACCGGGCAGTGAGGTGGGCACAAACACCTCCAGCGGGCCTCCTGACTGAAAACCTCTTTTGCCAGTGACTCAAAGGCACTGTGGAGATATGGTCGGTCTCGACATTTCATTCACCCGACTAACAAAGAGACCTTGGAGTGCAGGCTCACAGTTCCTTGAAAGTAGACTCTCAGGCAAATAGAATAGTGAAGAAGGCATTTGGTATGCTTTCCTTTATTGGTCAGTGCACTGAGTATAGGAGTTGGGAGGTTGTACAGGACGTTGGTTAGGCCACTTTTGGAATACTGTGTTCAATTCTGGTCTCTCTCCTATTGGAAAGATGTTGTGAAACTTGAAAGGGTTCAGAAAAGATTTACAAGGATGTTCGAGGGTTTGAGCTATAGGGAGAGGCTGAATAGGCAGGAGGTGTTTTCCCTGGAGCGTCGGAGGCTGAGGGGGTCCTTACAGAGATTTATAAAATCATGAGGGACAAGAATAAACAAGGTCTTTTCCCCGGGGTGGGGGAGTCCAGAACTAGAGGGCATGGGTTTAGGGTGAGAGGGGAAAGATTTAAAAGAGTCCTAAGGGGTAACGTTTTCACGCAGAGGCTGGTATGTGTATGGAATGAGCTGCCAGAGGAAGTGGTGGAGGCTGGTACAATGACAACATTTAAAAGGCATCTGGATGGGTATATGGATATGAAGGCTTTAGAGGCATATGGGCCAAGAGTTGGCAAATGGGACTAGATTAGGTTGGGATATCTAGTCAGCATGGACGGGTTGGCCTTAAGGGTCTGTTTCCATGCTGTATAGCTCCATGTCTGCCCCACCAGGGGAAGAGAGAGGATCTTTCCTCAGACTGGATTGCCCCTTCCTTTTGCCTCCCTCGGTGAAATCCTGCCCATTTGGAAGGGTATTGGAGAATTTGATGTTCACTCTGGAGGCATGCTTGAAGGCGCAAAGGATATTGAGTCACCAGGATGGTGGCATATCTGAATTAATTCGGGGAATCTAGAGCTAAGGACAGACTTTCTGCAAACCCTGCCCCATCCTGCCCAAACTGTAGGCCTTGAAGTGAGCAACAATTGACCACATGGGCCTCATTTGCACTGGCACTGAAATTGAATTAGAAGCATTCAAATCCCTACAGTGTAGAAACAGGCCCTTCAGCCCAACAAGTCCAGACCAACCCTCTGAAGAGTAACCCACCCAGACCCATTCCCCTACCCTTTTTTTAAACCCCTGACTAATGCACCTAACCTACACATCCCTGAACATTTAGTATGGCCAATTCATCTAATGAACCAGCAATGTGGTGTGCGTGACCAGTGTAACTCTCACAAGACCTTGCTCAGGAAAGAACTTTGACCTTATAGCATGAGAGGAAGGCGGCCGTCGTTGTGTCCCGTTTTCAAACCGAACGGTTAAGGCTGTCACGCGATGGCATCTGACAGCCATCGAATGAGCTGCAAGATGATACATGGCCAAGGTCAAATGGATCTTCCTGTGGGCTCAGCACATGGGAGCAAACATGGCTGGCCCAGCATGTGCTGCCCATCCCTTACTGTCCTTAAACTGAGTGTATTGCTGGGGCCATTCCAGAGGGCGGGTTGAGTCAGTCAGATTGCTGTAGTCACCTGGAGGCCAGACCAGGTAAAGACGGCAGATTTCCCTTGCTGAAGGCCATTACTGAACCAGATACGGTTTCCCAACAGTGGTCACCTTCAGACTCGTCTTCAACTCCAGACTTTTGTTGTTGATTTGAAATTTCATGTCATCGTGGGATTCAAAGCCATGAGCTCAGAGCATTTAGTCTGGGACACTGGATTACCAATCCACTCAGATAACATCGTCCTGTTATCGTAGAATCCCTGCAGTGTGAAAGCAGGCCATTCGGCCCATCGGGTCCACAATGACCCCTCTGAAGAGGAAACTGGAGCAAACAGAGTGGCCAGGAGAGAGGCTGGAGAGAAGCGAGGGCTGCTGGGAAGGGTAGGTTTTCCCAATTAAAAAAGGACTTACCTCAGGAGTTGGGCTTCCATTTTTTTTACAGAGTGGTGAGGAGAGAGGGCAGAGAGAAAAGAGGGCTGCTGGGAAGGGTAAGTGATTGTTCTTTTAAGTGGGTGAGGGGACACCATAGGGTCTCCCTCCCTCCCACCCACCCCCTCTAACCTTACGAAGAGTCTGTAAACTTGGTTAAGTTCTTCAGGTTTTCTTTCTTTCCTCCCTTCCCTGTTTAGTCCTGTGTGGGCTTACACATTAGCTCATGGGTGGGGCTCCCGTGTACAAATATCGTCCGTGAGACACTCCCCACCACAGGCTGGGGGAGAGTGGTCCGCTCCCAGCGCTGAAACGCCAAGCGAGGCCCCAGGTGGGACAGAGGGGGAATACCCTCAAGGTCTGGCTGGGTGAGGTGAAGCAACCCCTGGGCATATCACTGGCCCAAAAGGGGGAAGGGGCATCCGGGAAAGGCGTCAAGCTCCTCGAGGCTTGTCGTTGGGAAAAAGGTGGAAGCCAGGGCGAAAGGTGTGCGTTGCCACGCCAACGGCCCACCCACCCCCTTCTCGCGACCAGCACCTGCCTCAAGTGTAACCTCATCACGGAGGAGAGAGACGTTCTGGTCTGTGAGGGACCGTCGCTGATTGGATGATAATGTGCAGTGGGGCCTACCACCACACTTCCAGAGAAAAAAAACAACTAAATCTTGGCCGTAACCTCCATCCTGTCTCACTGCCGATGATTGATGAAGAGCCAACCAAACTCCCTTTGGTGTGAGACTCTGCTGATTTCAAGAAACGTTCCGAAAGTCTCACCGAACTTGGCTGCGATTACATTTGCGCGACCAAACTCAACCTCGGGTCGAGCCCCGACAATATCGACTCCGACGAGAATTATTTCCTTTGCTTAATTAGCTTTTTTTTTATTATGCCTCGCTTCCCCCACAGGAACATTAAACACAAGTTACAACTCGGTGACCACTGGCTTTGCAATTTTAAAGCAAATTAAAACTGAAGGGTCTTCAGAAACAATGGCAGCAGCGAAAACTCTGTCCAAGGGATTAAGTTGAGATGTTGAGGAGTTCAGTCAGGGTTAGCTCTTTTGGTGCTGACAGAAATGTCGAGATACAGTGGACATGTTGTTTGGCTCATAACCCAGGCCTGGACTAATGATCTCTCAGGCAGGAGTTCAAATCCCGCAACAGCCGCTGGATAATTTAGACACAATTAATAAATAAATCTGGATTTTTAAACAGCTAATCTCAGTAATGGTGACCGTCAAACTCCCAGTCTGTCTTCGATATCTGTCTGCTTCAGTAATGGGAGCAAATCAGTTGCTCACACCGCCAGGGACCCAGGTTCAATTCCAGCCTTGGGTGACTGTGCAACTCTACGCTGACTTTCTCCCCATGTCTGGGTGGGTTTCCTCCCACAGTCCAAAGATGTGCAGGTTAGAATGGATTGACCATGCTAAATTGTCCATAGTGTTCAGGAATGTGCAGGTTAGAGT
The DNA here is from genome assembly GCF_004010195.1 of Chiloscyllium plagiosum. Classification (NCBI taxonomy): domain Eukaryota; kingdom Metazoa; phylum Chordata; class Chondrichthyes; order Orectolobiformes; family Hemiscylliidae; genus Chiloscyllium; species Chiloscyllium plagiosum. The sequence goes on from NC_057752.1 coordinate 3,342,183, forward strand.
GGATTGGCCATGCTAAATTGCCCCATAGTGCCCAGGGATGTGCAGGTTAGGGTGGATTGGCCATGCTAAATTGTCCCATAGTGTCCAGGGATGTGCAGGTTAGGTGCATTAAGTCAGGGGTAAATATAGGGTAGGGGGCATGGGTCTGTGTGGGCTACTCTGCGGAGGGTCGGTGTGGGGCCGAAGCGCCTGTTTCCACACTGTAGAGGATTCTGTGATACATGTGACTCCAAACCTACAGCAAAGTGGTCCACTTCTAATCGCATTCTGAAAAAGCATAATCAATAGCCAAGAGCAGGCAATTCCAGCTGCCTTCTCAGCACGGAAAGGAAAGGCTAGCATTTACATAGCGCCTTTCATGGCCCCACATTCGCAGCCAATGAGGTCCATTGGGGTGTAGTCACTGTGGTGATATAAGACACATGGCACACAGCACGCTCCTATCAACAATGTGGTAATGAGGAAATCATCTGCTTTTCGATGCTACTTGAGGAATAGATATTGGCCCAGGCCCATGGCTTGCCTCCCTCTCACAATTGTGGGATCTCGTATGTCAAATTGGAGAGGCAGACAGGCCTCAGTTTAATAGCTCCTCCGAAAGACAGCACCTCCAGCAATGCAGCATTCCTTCAGTACCACAACAGATCTGCATTTGATGGAAGGAAGCCACATGGATCCTGTTTAAACGCACATCTCCTCCTATTCCCAACGCGACCCTCACGCTATCAGAGCTCTGGAACAGGATCCATCGAGTGGTCACAGAGTCATGCAGCACAGAAACAGACTCTTCAGTCCAACCATCCATGCTGACCATAATACCAAACTAAACTAGTCCCACCTTCCTGCTCCTGGCCCATGTCCCTCCAAACCCTTTCCTGTTCATGTCCTCATCCAAATGTCTTTTAAACATTGTAACTGTACCCACATCCACCACTTAGAGTCATAGAGATGTACAGCACAGAAACAGACCCTTCGGTCCAACCCATCCATGCCGACCAGATATCCCACCCCTTAGGTCTCTTTTATATCTTTCCCCTCTCACCCTAAACCTATGCCCTCTAGTTCTGGACTCCCCCACCCCAGGGAAAAGACTTTGCCTATTTACCCTATCCATGCCCCTCATAATTTTGTAAACCTCTATAAGGTCACCCCCCAGCCTCCTCTGAAAGTTCATTCCACACACGAACCATCCTCTGTGTAAAGAATTTGGCCCCATGTCTTTTTTAAACCTCCCTCCTCTCACCTTAAAAATGTGCCCCCCTAGTCTTTCAATCCCCTATCCTAGAGAAAAGACAGCTACCATTAACTCTATCTATACCCCTCATGATTTTATAAACCTCTATAAGGTCACCTCTCAACCTCCTACGTTCCAGTGAAAGAAGTCCCAGCCTATCCAGCCTTTCTTTATAACTCAAACCTTCCATACCTGGCAACCTCCTGGTAAATCTCTTCTGATCCCTCTCCAGCTTAATAATATCCTTCCTATAACAGGGTGACCATAACTGGACACAGTACCCCAGAAGAGGCCTCACCAATGTCCTGTACAACCTCAACATGACTCATCAACTCTAATACTCAAAGGTCTGAGCAATGAAGGCAAGAGTGCTAAACACTTCCTTTACCAACCTGTCTATACGTGACACAAATGTCAAAGAATTATGTACCTGCACCCCTCGGTCCCTCTGTTCTACAACACTACCCAAGGCCCTACCATCAATTGTATAAGCCTTGCCCTTGTTTGTTGAACCAAACTGCAATACCTTGCATTTCTCCAGATTGAACTCCATCTGCAATTTCTCAGCCCATCGACCCATTTGATCAAGTTGCCTTTGTCATCTTAGAAAACGTTCAGCACTGTCTACTACACCACTGTGGTTTGTTGTGGGAATTTGCAAAACGATGAAACTTCGCAAAATCTCCGAGCATCTGTGATTGGGCAGGTCGACACCATAGTGGAATCAAAACACCAGTGACTAATCACAAAAAGTGACATTACCATAAAAATCTAAACACCAGAATCTGCAAAGAGGGTTTTTTTTAAAAGCATATGTGCTGAAGTGGAAGTCAAGAAATGTGCTCTCAAATTAACGTGCATTTTGTCATTAAAAATTGCGGGACTGGTAAACACTAACCAGCAATAACCCTGTGGTGCTCTGAGCTGTGACTCCGAATAATGGGAGATCATGATGAGTAATTCAAAAGAGGCTGGAAGGCTTTTTGTAAAGCAATTTCAGACAACTGAAAAACCTAATCTGCAAAATGTCCCTTCCATGATATATTTGGTGCTTGCAATGAGACCTCCAGGTCAGGCACCTGAACACGAGGAGTTACCATGGCAACAAATGCCTAAAGCCGCTGAAACATGCTTATTTTAATGAGACCAATATGAGTGGCATTCAGAGAAAACAGCCCAAGTAACCCCCTCCTACTCATTCAAGGAGGCACCATGAATATGGAAGTCTTAACGCAAGGTCTAATTAAACTGTAAACAGCTTTAGATTGAAATTAGGTCACTGTATGACCACTGAAAGGAATCTTACATCTGGGATATCGACTGGTCACAGATGGCATCAAGTATACTGACAGACAATGCACACTCCCTCTCCTGAGACAACAGGGTGTGGACAAGATAACAACAGAGACAGAAAGATGCCATGTCATAGAAAGGTATGGCACGGAAACAGACCCTTCGGCCCAACTCGTCCATGCTGGCCAGATATTCTAAATTAATCTAGTCCCATTTGCCAGCATTTAGCCCATATCCCTCAAAACCGTCACTATTCAATATACCCATCCACGTGCCTCATTCCTGATGAAGGGCTTATGCCCGAAATGTCAACTCTCCTGTTCCTCGGATGCTGCCTGACTTGCTGTGCTTTTCCAGCAACACACTCTTCGACTCTGATAATTTTTCAATGTTGTCATTGTATCAGACTCCACCACTTCCTCTGGCAGCTCATTCCATACACACACCACTCTCTGTGTGAAAAAGCTGCCCCTCAGGTCCCTTTTAAATCTTTCCCCTCTCACCCTAAACCTATGCCCTCCAGTTCTGGACTCCCCCCACCCCATGGAAAAGACCTTGTCTGTTTATCCTATTTATGCCCCTCATGATTTTATAAACCTCTATAAGGTCACCCCTCAGCCTCCAACGCTCCAGGGAAAACAGCCCCAGCCTGTTCAGCCTCTCCCTATAGTTCAAACCCTCCAACCTTGGCAACAGCCTTATAAATCTTTTCTGAACCCTTTCAAGTTTCACAACATCCTTCATATAGCAGCGAGACCAGAATTGAACGCAGTATTCCGTTGTAAGCAATTATGAGTTCTCCCTGAGTGATTTGTTAAAAAAAAGTAAGACAAACATCCTTCCCAACATTCTTCCTGTAGCAGGGAAACTAAAGAGGGATAAAAAGAAGGGCTTGCATTTATATAGTGCCTTTTATGATACCAGGATGTCCCAAAACACTTCATCGCTGATGAAGTACTCTTCTGAAGTGTGGTCAGCAGCCACACTGCGAGCTCCCACGAATGTGTTAAATGACCAGATAATCTGTTTGAGTGATGCTGCCTGAGGGATAAATATCAGCCAGGACCCCAGGGCAAATTCCCTTGCTCCGAAATCATGCCTCAGGTTCCTTCAGGCTCAGTTGAAAGACCAGCCAAAACCTGACGCATAAGCTGGCTCCTCCCAGCAGTGTGCCACCTCCCACAATCCAGAATCGAAATAAAATCAGGGAATGAAACTTTTCCAGTTGCAGAAGCAATGTGAAAACCAGTGACAACAGCATTTCGTACTGAGATAGAATCCCTACAGTGTGGAATCACCTGACCTGCACATCTCTGGACTGTGGGAGGAAACCGGAGCACCCGGAGGAAACCCACGCAGACACGGGGAGAATGTGCAAACTCCACACAGACAGTCACCCGAGGCTGGAATCAAACCGGGGCCCCTGGCACTGTGAGGCAGCGGTGCCACCCCTCAAGTTGTGAGGTTAGAGTCAGTTTGTATCCCAACCTTGAGTCAGACTGGTTCTATTTCCAAAGTTTAATGCATTAATGTATTGTTTGAGCTGAGATGTCACCTTTTATTTATAAAACCTTAAGTTATCTTGAGAATGTGACTCGAAAGAAGTTCTGGGATTTACATATTAATGAACTGAAACCTGCAACCCATTCTAAACGATGAAAGACTTACAGCAATCGAGGTTTGTTCAATATATCATTTCAGTTACATGACACCATAACCTTTTGCTATAAGTTCTGTGTCTTATATTCCTGCTCCACAACCACCTGATGAAGGAGCAGTGCTCCGAAAGCTAGTGCTTCCAAATAAACCTGTTGGACTATAACCTGGTGTTGTGTGATTTTTAATCTTGAAAGGAGGCAGCATGGGTCTCTTGCTGCCAGCACTTCCAAAAGATTCCACCCTGGAAGAGAAGAGGGACGCCCAGTTGGCATACCTCAAGTTAAACAAAATAAGCAGTTAACCCCCAAGAGCGGACGCCCGAGTTAAACACCGAAGAGATCCAGGCTCCTGCACCAGAAATAGCACGAGGAAAGGTTAAACCAGAGAAGGACATTGAACCAAACTGTGTGAACGGAACAGGGCGGACACGGTGAAAATTAACCGAAGGAGGCTTTCGAACTGACCTGAGGTGGTGGTATCTCCTAGAGTCATAGAGAGTCCTAGAGCTGTACAGCACTGAAACAGACCCTACGATCCAACCCGTCCACGCCGACCAGATATCCCAACCCAATCTAGTCCCACCTGCCAGCACCCGGCCCATATCCCTCCAAACCCTTCCTATTCAAATACCCATCCAAATGCCTTTTAAATATTGCAATTGTACCAGCCTCCACCACTTCCTCTGGCAGCTCATTCCATACACGCACCACCCTCTGTGTGAAAATGTTGCTCCTTAGGTCTCTTTTAAGTCTTTCCCCTCTCACCCTAATCCTATGCCCCTCCAATTCTGGACTCCCTGACCCCAGGGAAAAGACTTTGCCTATTTACCCCATCCACGCCCCTCATGATTTTATAAACCTCTATAAGGTCACCCCTCAGCCTCCGATGCTCCAGGGAAAACAGCCCCATCCTGTTCAGCCTCTCCCTATAGCTCAAACCCTCCAACCCTGGCAACATCCTTATAAATCTTTTATGAACCCTTTCAAGTTTCACAACATCTTTCCGACAGGAAGGAGACCAGAATTGCACACAATATTCCAACAGTGGCCTAACCAATGTCCTGTACAGTTGTAACATGACCTCCCAACTCCTGTACTCAATACTCTGACCAATAAAGGAAAGCATACCAAACGCCTTCTTCACTATCCTATGTACCTGTGACTCCATTTTCAAGGAGTTATGAACCTGCACTCCAAGGTCTCTTTGTTCAGCAACACTCCCTAGGGCCTTACCATTAAGTCTATAAGTCCTGCTAAGATTTGCTTTCCCAAAATGCAGCACCTCGCATTTATCTCCTGCTGTGATCTATACTTTGAACAGGCTCTTGAATAATGGGGGTTAAAAAAGAACCCTACGAAACAAGAAGACGTGGAAATGCGGGCAAAATTGGATTTTCTTCGGATGGATAATTTACTGAATGACCTTGGTGATTTTGTGATTGTTTGATGGGCACCCCCATGACTTTTCCAAACTGAAACCGAGAGTTAGAGTTTAAGCTAAATTCCAGCACGTGCATCAAAACATATTGGACTCATAAACTGATAATCTGTTAATGCGTTTTTACAGCTACGAATGACAGGCCAGGTTAAATAGCCGCCAATACATGGATGCCACAAAGACCAAACAGCAGGACAGAGGTTAAATGTGACAGCACTTCCATATCACACAGCAGCCAGGTTTATTGACAAAGAATCTCGCAACTACTGCAAAACAGAATATTCCCTTTTCATCACCATTTTGAACATAATTGAAGATCTTGCAATCAATGAATGCAATTTGTATAATTGGAAGTAACTATGAGCTCCTTGACTTATTGAGTAGATGGGAACAAGGTGTTCAGCTCTTCAACACTATTGAGATGTTAATAATGCAGGACACATTGCATAATGATTGCAACGTAACTGCTAAATAAAATATAACAGATCAATCGCTTGGTCCATGACAGGAATAGACGATACACCTCAGCACTTGTAATTTCTTGAGAAATGAGATCAAATCCAAAAAGGCTGGTACATAAACCTGCTCACTTACAAAAAAATCAGCCCAAAACCCTTTGATCCAACAAACTGTCGAAACAGGAAAATATCCGACAGATGTTACCAGGCTGTTGGGTTCAGAGACTGTCATAAACCAGACTGGGGAGGCGCAAATGCTTTTTTTAATGGCAGCTAAATCCCACGAGGTGGACACAGCTTTCATCTCGTTTTATTGCTTCCAACTTGTAGCTCGCTCCAAGCTATTCTGCTCAGAATTGACCACTGCAATTTGTGCTGTCGTGTTCATATTACCAATTTCTTTCCCCCACCTTCCATCCTGGTGCCAATAATCAAGTGAGGAAGTCGGGAAGTTCTGCTGCTTGGCTTCACTTTTTCCTTTGCCACAAGATCATGAACCATTGCCTCAGCTGATGGAAACAGATTGCTTTTCATTCGAAGAAAGCCAAGATTTCTGGACCAGTACCTGTCAAATTCTCTGAGGATCTAGTGGGGACAATAGCTCTTCAATACTTACCTTGGAGGGACCATTCAGCTGGGGTAAACTTTGCATTTGACTCAAATATCAGAGAAATTTGGCACAAAAGGTCACCTCAAACAAAGCTTGGGATGTAATTTGAATCAGACACCAAACAGATACCTGTGAATAAATGTAAATTAAGTGGCGGGTCTCGGCCTCTCCTATGGGATAGGGAGGGTGCTGGTGTCAGTTCCATTTATTTTGAACAACGTTATACACTTTTTGCTGCAGGGTGTAAACTGCTCTGCTCAAACTACAATGGCTGAACCATTCAGAGCCCTGGTTAGAAAAGGGGCCATTCAGGTAACCCTGAGGGGAGAAACTGGGTCAATCGAATGGATTTCTCCCAAGGAACAATGAGAAAACATCTTGAACAGATTGCTTGTCGACAGGGTGACCATTAATAATAAGAAATAACGCCAAAGATGTTAATTGTGCTGCATTGCTCCTGCAAAGCAGAAATGGAATTCTGGAGTTGAGATTTTTCTCACTCTCTCTCTCTCTCTCTCTCTTTCCCTCCCCAGTGACCCAGCAGCTGAATCCCTCTGGTATTAGAATGATCACTGGCAATTCTGGCCGCCACAGAATGGAGGAAGCAAAAGAGACAATCTGTTGTGATACTGCGCCGTGCACATCCTCAGGAAGTGCCTCAACGTATTGGTGGAAGCAGCACCAGGCACCCAGTGGGGAAACAGAACAGGGAGCCCCCAGAATCCGCAACGAGATCATGACCAGCTTTCAGGGACACTGGCTGGAGGGAGAAATGTGGGCCAGGACCCAACCGGAACTCCTCTTTGCTGCTTTTATACCACCACGCATGAGCAATTGACAGCCATTGGAGGTGATGAATGAGGGCCTGGGTTTAATGTCTCATTCAAAAGCCTCCACCTCCAGTAACACAGCGTGCCCCCCTCTGTGATGCAGTGAACTGCCGACATTGACTGTTCAGTTAGAGAGCCATACAGCATGGAAACAGACCCTTCGGCCCCTTTTTTTTATAAAACCTTAAGTTATCTTGAGAATGTGACTCGAAAGACGTTCTGGGATTTACATATTAATGAACTGAAACCTGCAACCCATTCTAAACGATGAAAGACTTACAGCAATCGAGGTTTGTTCAATATATCATTTCAGTTACATGACACCATAACCTTTTGCTATAAGTTCTGTGTCTTAGATTCCTGCTCTACAACCACCTGATGAAGGAGCAGTGCTCCGAAAGCTAGTGCTTCCAAATAAACCTGTTGGACTATAACCTGGTGTTGTGTGATTTTTAATCTTGAAAGGAGGCAGCATGGGTCTCTTGCTGCCAGCACTTCCAAAAGATTCCACCCTGGAAGAGAAGAGGGATGCCCAGTTGGCACACCTCAAGTTAAACAAAATAAGCAGTTAACCCCCAAGAGCGGACGCCCGAGTTAAACACCGAAGAGATCCAGGCTCCTGCACCAGAAATAGCACGAGGAAAGGTTAAACCAGAGAAGGACATTGAACCAAACTGTGTGAACGGAACAGGGCGGACACGGTGAAAATTAACCGAAGGAGGCTTTCGAACTGACCTGAGGTGGTGGTATCTCCTAGAGTCATAGAGAGTCCTAGAGCTGTACAGCACTGAAACAGACCCTACGATCCAACCCGTCCACGCCGACCAGATATCCCAACCCAATCTAGTCCCACCTGCCAGCACCCGGCCCATATCCCTCCAAACCCTTCCTATTCAAATACCCATCCAAATGCCTTTTAAATATTGCAATTGTACCAGCCTCCACCACTTCCTCTGGCAGCTCATTCCATACACGCACCACCCTCTGTGTGAAAATGTTGCTCCTTAGGTCTCTTTTAAGTCTTTCCCCTCTCACCCTAATCCTATGCCCCTCCAATTCTGGACTCCCTGACCCCAGGGAAAAGACTTTGCCTATTTACCCCATCCACGCCCCTCATGATTTTATAAACCTCTATAAGGTCACCCCTCAGCCTCCGATGCTCCAGGGAAAACAGCCCCAGCCTGTTCAGCCTCTCCCTGTAGCTCAGATCCTCCAACCTTGGCAACATCCTTTGACCAACCATGCACTCTGTGGGACAGCAATGTCTGCCTTAAATATCCTCAAGGACTCAGCTGGCTCAACCCGCCCCACCCTGGGTAGAGCATTCACTACCCACCTCCCCCAACCCGAGTAAAATAATTTCTTCCCAACTCAGACACAATGGCCTTCCCGTTCTTTTTAAACTGCGCCCCATCGTGGTTGCCCGGCCAACCCGTGAGGAGAAGGGAGCCATCTTTACCCACGTTAACCATTTCAATATTCGACATGTCACTGTGGCAAGGTCAGGTCAATAAAATGGAAATGAGCTCTGAGTAGAACACACACTTTTCCAAGATGTCTCCGGTCGATAGAGACAATAAAATGAGATTAGAATCTCTACAGTGTGGAAACAGGCCCTTCGGCCCAACATATCCACGGCGACGCTCCAAAGACTAACCCACTCAGACACATTCCCCAACCCTTTATTTACCCCTGACGAATACCTAACACTATGGGACAATTTCCCATGGCCAATCCCACCCTAACCTGCACATCTCTGGGACACTATGGGACAATTTCCCATGGCCAATCCCACCCTACCCTGCACATCCCTGGGCACTATGGGACAATTTCCCCATGGCCAATCCACCCTACCCTGCACATCCCTGGGCACTATGGGACAATTTCCCACGGTCAATCCACCCTAACCTGCACATCCCTGGGCACTATGGGACAATTTCCCATGACCAATCCCACCCTAACCTGCACATCCCTGGACACTATGGGACAATTTCTCACGGTCAATCCACCCTAACCTGCTCATCCCTGGGCACTATGGGACAATTTCCCATGACCAATCCACCGTAACCTGCACATCCCTGGGCACTATGGGACAATTTCCCATGGCCAATCCACCCTAACCTGCACATCCCTAGGCACTATGGGACAATTTCCCATGGCCAATCCACCCGAACCTGCACATCCTGGGCACTATGGGACAATTTCCCATGGCCAATCCACCCTAATCTGCACATCCCTGGATAGTATGGGACAATTTCCCATGCCCAATCCACCCTAACCTGCACATCCCTGGACACTATGGGACAATTTCCCATGGCCAATCCCACCCTAACCTGCACATCCCTGGATAGTATTGGACAATTTCCCATGGCCAATCCACCCCAACCTGCACATCCCTGGCCACTATGGGACAATTCCCCATGGCCAATCCACCCTAACCTGCCCATCCCTGGGCACTATGGGATAATTCCCCATGGCCAATCCACCCGAACCTGCACATCCCTGGGCACTATGGGACAATTTCCCATGGCCAATCCCACCCTAACCTGCACATCCCTGGGCACTATGGGACACTTCCCCATGGCCAATCCACCCTAACCTACACATCCCTGGACACTATGGGACAATTTCCCACGTCCAATCCACCCGAACCTGCACATCCCTGGGCACTATGGGACTCTCCGAAGCGTCCCCACCCTTTTGTTAATGTGGTGACCAGAACCGTGTGCGGTGTTCCAAATCCGGCTGTACCGATGTCATGTGCTACCGTAATATGAGCCGCCAGCTCTTGTCTGTGTGATGGATTGAGCTGCAGAGTCCACGATTCGACTGGTGCTGGAAAAGCTCAGCATATCAGGCAGCATCCGAGGAGCAGGAGAATCGACGTTTCGGGCAGGAGCCCTTCATCAGGGCTGCCAGTGGTGCAGAGAGTATCCATGCCTTTTCCAGATGCAGTGGGAGCAAGTTCCCTGTCTAGTCTGGGAATTGAAACGACACGGAGTGGAGCCTATGGTGGGATTATTTCCTGGCTAAACTGAAGGTAGCGGTGGCTAGGAGATGCTGGAAGGGCAGAGTGGCCTGTTGCCTGTTTGCATGAGGCCAGTTGGCATTGCGAAGCGCGGTGCAGCTCCTGTGACGAGGCAGAGGAGAGTTTGCCTGTAATTCTCTGCCCCTTGTTCGTGACTGACTGTGTACAGACCCAGCAGATTCTACGTTCAGAGCCCAGGCAGATGTGCGACCGAGGGTGTACAAAGTGTTCGTTTCCTCCACACCGCTGGCACGCTCAGGAAATGTCCGAGCTGTTTTCCTCACCCCCCACTTAAAGCCGTTTCCACAACGAGTATATCCTGGTGTTTTGAAGGTAGATCCAGCCGCTACCCTCAGGAACACCGATGCCAAACGGGGAGGGGTGGGGGGGAGATCAAAATCACATCTCTGTTTTTACCAGAGAGTGTTGGAATCCACCACTCCCAGCAGGGGGTTAGGTACAGAGTAAAGCTCCCTCTACACTGTCCCCGCATCAAACACTCCAGGGACAGGGACAGCACGGGGTTAGATACAGAGTAAAGCTCCCTCTACACTGTCCCCCATCAAACACTCCCAGGACAGGGACGGTACGTGGTTAGATACAGAGTAAACCTCTCTCTACACTGCCCCCCCCATCAAACACTCCCAGGGACAGGGACAGCACGGGGTTAGATACAGAGTAAAGCT
>NC_057752.1:3353926-3374010 GCF_004010195.1 Chiloscyllium plagiosum
CCGACCAGATATCCCAACCCAATCTAGTCCCACCTGCCAGCACCCGGCCCATATCCCTCCAAACCCTTCCTATTCAAATACCCATCCAAATGCCTTTTAAATGTTGCAATTGTACCAGCCTCTACCACTTCCTCTGGCAGCTCATTCCATACATGCACCACCCTCTGTGTGAAAATGTTGCTCCTTAGGTCTCTTTTAAGTCTTTCCCCTCTCACCCCTCAGCCTCCGACGCTCCAGGGAAAACAGCCCCAGCCTGTTCAGCCTCTCCCTGTAGCTCAAACCCTCCAACCCTGGCAACATCCTTGAAAATCTTTTATGAATCCTTTCAAGTTTCACAACATCTTTCCGACAGGAAGGAGACCAGAATTACATGCAATATTCCAACAGTGGCCTAACCAATGTCCTGTACAGCCGCAACATGACCTCCCAACTCATGTACTCAATACTCTGACCAATAAAGGAAAGTATACCAAACGCCTTCTTCACTATCCTATCTACCTGAGACTCCACTTTCAAGGAGCTATGAACCTGCACTCCAAGGTCTCTTTGTTCAGCAACACTCCCTAGGGCCTTACCATTAAGTCTATAAGTCCCTAAAAATAAAAAATAAATCTTCTGGTTTATGAAATAAAAAGCCTGCTCATGACGATTCTGTCACAACATGAACTCTGTAAAAGCCAAATGGCTAGCTCGTTAAAAAGAGCAAGTTTTGTTTGAAACGTTTTGCTTGTGGTCTGCAGCACCTAATTATTTGGGTCACCTTTTGTGAGCTTGCTCATCTCTAGCCTCCAGCGCATTTCCCCCTTCTTGCAAATCGACTGGTCTGCATATGCCTTTGGGCGTTGCTTCAGGCTCAGACAAATAGCCACTCCGTTGTTCGGTGAGATGAAGAAAGGCAGTTGAAGGCTGATACGTTGGTGTTAATACCTTCTGCCATTTCGTGGGAACTTGAAGTTTCTCCTGACTCTACATTTTACCTTGCTGTACAGCTGGAGCGAGGGAGTCAGTTCCAGGTCTCCTCTGTCACGAACCGCTGAGAGCATTATAAAAGAATTCAACTTTGAATTTGCCTCCCTCACCATCTCAATCAGATCAGTCTCACGTCTGGGCCGATAGGTTATGGGTTCACACTTTACTCCAGGGACATAAAGTAGAGTCACCGGTAGACAGGATAGTGAAGAAGGCGTTTGGTATGCTTTCCTTTATTGGTCAGAGTATTGAGTACAGGAGTTGGGAGGTCATGTTGCAGCTGTACAGGACATTGGTGAGGCCCCTTTTGGAATATTGTGTGCAATTCTGGTCTCCTTCCTATCGGAAGGATGTTGTGAAAGAGTTTAGAAAAGATTTACAAGGATGTTGCCAGGGTTGGAGGGTTTGAGCTATAGGGAGAGGCTGGATAGGCTGGGGCTGTTTTCCCTGGAGCGTTGGAGGCTAAGGGGTGAACTTACAGAGATTTATAAAATCATGAGAGGCATGGATAGGGTAAATAGACAAAGTCTTTTCCCTGGGGTCGGGGAGTCCAGAACTAGAGGGCATAGGTTTAGGTTGAGAGGGGAAAGATATAAAAGAGACCTAAGGGGCAACATTTTCACACAGAGGGTGGTGCGTGTATGGAATGAGCTGCCAGAGGAAATGGTGGAGGTTGGTACAATTACAACATTTAAAAGGCATCTGGATGGGTATATGAATAGGAAGGGTTTGGAGGGATATGGGCCGGGTGCTGGCAGGTGGGACTAGATTGGGTTGGGATATCTGGTCTGGTTAAGGATAACAGTGGTACTGTGGCTTAGTGGTTAGCACTGCTGCCTCACTGCACCAGAGACCTGGGTTTGATTCCAGCCTCGGGTGACTGTCTGTGTGGAGTTTGTACATTCTCCCCATGTCTGCGTGGGTTTCCTCTCCCAGTCCAAAGACATGCAGGCCAGGTGAATTGGCTATGCTAAATTGTCCATGGTGTTAGGTGCGTTAATCTTAGAGAAATGGGTCTGGGTGGGTTACTCTTTGGAGGGTCGGTGGGGGCCGAAGGGCCTGTTTCCACACTGTCGGGGAATGTAATCTGAGTGCACCAGATCACCACCGACTTTTGATTTTCAATCTTTCCATCATGCTATCACAGAGTTACCAATAGATTGCTCCTCACTATTTACTTCTGAATTACTGACAGCATTGCATCCTCCAGTGAAGGACCTGAAATCTCAAGGATGACAAATTAACAAGAGTGCAAGTTAACAGTGTGACCAGCAACTGTTTTCCACTGACTCATCCGACGGTGGTCTCGATTCCTGGCCAGCTAACTTTACCAATGAGCTCCCATGTCAAACGCTGCATACTAATAGGATGCAGAATCATGTAGCACAGTGGAGGCAATGTGTTTGTGCCAACACTCTGAAAAAGTTATCTAATTTGTTCTCCCCTCCTCTTTCCCTGGAGACCTGTAATTTATTTCCTTTGCAAATAATCCCATTGAAAGTTACCATCGAATCTGCCTTCCTTTCAGGCAGCTCAATGCCAGATAACAACACAGAGTGAGCAAAAAGCAAGTCCTCCTCTGCCCCGCTGCCAGGTTTGTGTATTCGTTGACTCTGCTGGAGACTAATCCTCCTGCCAACTGAAACAGTTTCTCCCAAGCAGCCCCTGCGTGATGACGAACCCTTGGGTGAAATCTCCCCCCCCCCCCCCCGCTGTTCTCAGCTTCAGGGAGAACATTCTTCGCTTCTGCCATCTCTTCCCCCCTCCACAGCACTGAAACCCTGGGACGCAAGAGTGGCTTGGAGAAACTCGGCAGGTCTGGCAGCATCCGTGGAGAGAGAGAAAAAAACCTCTTCGGAAGGTCGACGGAGGGTCGCTGTGCTCTCTCTCTCCACGGCTGTTGCCAGACCTGCTGAGTTTCTCCAGCCACTCTCTGTGCCTGTTTCAGATTTCTTCCTTTTATCCTGGCAATTCTCTATCCCCTTTCCGTCGATGTGACCTCCTTTCAGTGTACTCTCCGGAATTATACACTATTACTCAAACTAAGATCACACTTTGCTCCTAATTTAATTTTAAAGAGGATTAAAATTATTTTAGCTTTGATATTTTAAAAAATAAGTTTTTGAATTTGTGTGCATAGCATTGGAGCTAAAGCTATATTAGTTCCCGGAAACCCACCGATACAGAAGTTAGCCCCTAATCTATTGATTAGATTCCCTACAGTATGGAAACAGGCCCTTCGGCCCAACAAGTCTACACCAACCCTCCGAAGAGCAACCCACCCAGACCCATTCCCCTACATTTTACCCCTGACTAATGCACCTAACACTACGGGCAATTTAACATGGCTAATTCACCTAACCTGCACATCTTTGGACCATGGGAGGAAACCCATGCAGACACGGGGAGAATATGCAAACTCCACACAGACAGTCGCCCAAGGCTGGAATTGAACCTGGGTCCCTGGCGCTGTGAGGCAGCAGTGCTAACCACTGAGCCACCGTGCCACCCTCATTGCTCTACCCTGCTCCTGAGCTGAACACCAGTACTCAGATGATGTATCACGTGGCATCTTTGAAGCTCTATGAAAGACTGTCTCCTCCAAAAACGGAATAAGAAGTGTTTCAGACATAAAAATGTTTGCTCCTTATTGCCTCTTAAGTATTGCTTGATTGGCCTCTTGCTGTGTCGAGATGCTTCACTGCAATATTGTAAGGAAAACCCACTGTTAGTTTGAGCTGCTTTATATCACATAATCTTTCATATTAAATACAAAAATGAATAGCGTGGGAATTCCTGCAACCATCAGTGTTAGATCCCAATGAAATAAAGGTAATGTTGCCACAATCCCACTCTTCTCATCTGAGAGACTGGTGGTAGTTTAATCACAGGCGAGAGTTTGAGAAGGAGAGTTCTTTGTGGACTCATCAGCTTTGTACTCAACTGAAGATTCCTCTCCCACTCACTTTAGTGAAATAAGGAAAATCGAACCCTGCTTTCGGCACTGGGACATCGAATGGAATCTATTCCGGAGCTCCCACACCTTTACCCTCTATAATCTTGAGCTCGTCCAAACCTCTGCTGTTTATTTGTTAGCACACAGCAAGTCCTGCACCCCCGTCACTGCTGTGCCCACTCATGAATGCAGAGGCTGGTAAAGGACGTTTCAGTACTTTCGCCTTATTGGCGCTGGGAAATGATGTAAACCAGCCATCCAGCCAACTGAGCTTTTTATATCCAAAATGAGAGGGAGTCAACTCGAGTATCGACCATCCCAGAGGGGGATCATGATGCAGTGGGAATGTGGTTGGACTAGTTATCCACACTCCAGGTTAATGCTCAAGGGCTCGTGGTAATCCACTGATTTGATTAGATTCAACCAGTCCACACCGACCCTCCGAAGAGTAACCCACCCAGACCCATTTCCCCTCTGACTAATGCACCTTACACTATGCATGCAATTTAGCACGGCCAATCCACCCTAACCTGCACATCGTTGGACTGTGGGAGGAAACCGGAGCACCCGGAGGAAGCCCACGCAGACAACATGCAAACGCCACACAGACAGTCACCCGAGGCTGGAATTGAACCTGGGACCCCGGTGCTGTGAGGAAGCCATGCTAACCACTGTGCCACCGTGCTGACACTCTCTCACTCTTCGCACATTTCAAGGATGTAAGCTTTTGGTTAGTCCCTGGAAAAAAAAAATCACTTCAATTGTCAGCAAAAGCAAAATGTGCTGCCAGTAAGGCTGAAGTACTGAAACGTCCTTTACCAGCCTCTGCATTCATGAGTGGGCACAGCAGTGACGGGGGTGCAGGACTTGCTGTGTGCTAACAAATAAACAGCAGAGGTTTGGACGAGCTCAAGATTATAGAGGGTAAAGGTGTGGGAGCTCCGGAATAGATTCCATTCGATGTCCCAGTGCCAAAAGCAGGGTTCGATTTTCCTTATTTCACTAAAGTGAGTGGGAGAGGAATCTTAGGTTGCGTACAAAGCAGGAACGTTTCCACATTTCTCTGATGAAGAGTTCAACAGAAGAGCAAACAGTGCGCTCCCACAACGTAGCTGAGGAAATGACCTCGGTCTGATTCACTCCCAGAATTCCACGTGCCTGACCATTTCCAAATGCTCAGAAGACCCAAAGCATCGCCCAGTGTTCAGTTCCTTCTTCAACCCACTGTTGACCACCCACTGTTTCGAAGCCTTCACCACAAAGCCAAGACAGCTCAAGGAAATATTTTCAAATGTAATGCAGATAAATGGCAATAATCCCTTCCTAAATTTATATCCTAAACAAAAAAGGTTTATTAATAACGTGAATTTATCTGCATTGATGGCCATGCTGAAGCCCAGTCAGATTAATCTATGAAATACTGTCGCTGCTTCAAAACTCAGCTAATAAATCTTCCGCTATGATTCTGGCATGCTGAGCGTGTTGTGAACAGAGCACTAAAGCGAGATGGGACATTCTGGAGAGAGATGAAGCCACAAACAGCCTTCAGATATAAAATATCAGCTGCCCCCAAACGCCTGACAATATATTGACAATTAAGCGCTTATCACCGGTTACTTCTCTAAGAAGTGCCAAAGACAGGGAGAGTTACTGTGTGACCAAAACTGGCTTGCTTGGTCTCTCAAAAGGCACACTATGCTCATAGTTCCTTGAAAGTGGAGTGGCAGGTAGACAGGTGTTTGGCACACTTGCCTTTATCAGTCAGTGCATTCAGTATCGGAGCTGGGAGGTCATGTTGCGGCTGTACAGAACATTAGGTAGCACGGTGGCTCAGTGGTTAACACTGCTGCCTCCCAGCACCAGGGACCCGGGTTCGATTCCAGCCTCAAGTGACTGTCTGTGTGGAGTTTGCACATTCTCCCAGTGTGTGGGTTTCCTCCGGGTGCTCCGGTTTCCTCCCATAATCCGAAGATGTGCAGGTCAGGTGAATTGGCCATGCTAAATTGCCCGTAGTGCCAGGTGCATTAGTCAGAGGGAGATGGGTCTGGGTGGGTTACTCTTCGGAGGGTCGGTGTGGACTGGTTGGGTCAAAGGGCCTGTTTCCATACTGTAAGGAATCTAATCTAATTAGTTAGGCCACTTTTGGTATAGTGCATGCAGTTCTGGTCTCCCTGCTACAGGAAAGATGTTGTGAAACTTGAAAGGGTTCAGAGAAAATTCACAAGGATGTTGCCAGGGTTGGAGGGTTTGATCTATAGGGAGAGGCTGAATAAGCTGGGACTGTTTTCCCTGGAGTGTCGGAGGCTGAGGGGTGATCTTATAGAGGTTTACAAAATTATGAGGGGCAGGGATACGGTAAATAGAAAAGTCTTTTCCCCAGAGTAGGGGGGTCCAGAACTAGAGGGCGTAGGTTTAGGGTGAGGGAGGGAAGATTTAAAAGGGACCTAAGGGGCAACTTTTTCATGCAGAGGATGGTGTGTGTATGGAATGAGCTGCCAGGGAAAGTGGTGGAGGCTGGTAAAATTACAGCATTTAAGAGGCTTCTGGATGGGTATATGAATAGGAAGGGTTTAGAGGAATATGGGCCAAATGCTGGCAAATGGGACTAGATTAGGTTAGGGTATTTAGTCAGCATGGACAAGTTGGACCGAAGGGTCTTTTTCTGTGCTGTACATCTCTATGACTCTGTCTAAGGGATCAGACAGGGATAAGAGTTAAGTTTGAACAAGATTTCTCAAGGTGCACAGAAAACTGGGTGAAAGTTACAGAGTAAAGGTTGGAGGTAGGGTGGGGAAGATGAAATAACATCTCAAAAATCATTCAAAGACAACAGTTGATGAAGTGAAGCTTTGCTCAAGCACATAGTGAGAACGAAAGGAAACCGGACACCTGGGTGAATGGGATCGTTGCAGGTTTGGAGATGGAGGAAGGCTCAGTTCATATATTGCCACCAAAACACTGAGGAACATGAGGAGGCCATTCAGCCCCTCAAGCCTGTTCCACCCTTCAATAAGTGGGAGGTCATGAGGTAGTGGTATCATCACTGGGAAAAGACTTTGGCTATTCACCCTATCCATGCCCCTCATGATTCTATAAGCCCCTGTAAGGTCACCCCTCAGCCTCCGATGCTCCAGGGAAAAAACACACCCTTTAGTTCCAACCCTTCAACCCTGGCAACATCCTTGTAAATCTTTTCTGAACCCTTTCAACTTTCCGATAGGAAGACGACCAGAATTGCACACGATATTCCAATGTCCTGTACAACCACAACATGACCTCCCAACTCCTGTACTCAATGCACTGACCAATAAAGGCAAGGGTACCAAACACCTTCTTCACTACCCTGTCTATTTGATGCTCCGTTTTCAAGGAGCTATGAACCTGCACTGTCTTTGTTCAGCAACACTCCCCAGGACCTTAAGTGTATAAGTCCTGCCCTGATTTGCCTTTCCAAAATGCAGCACCTCATATTTATCTAAATTGAATTCCATCTGCCACTCCTCAGCCCATTGGCCCATCTGGTCAAGATCCCGTTGTAATCTGAGGTAACCTTCTTCGCTGTCCACCACACCTTTAATAGTGCTGTCACCTACACATGGGACAGCGTATTCACAGACCTGCAGGAAGAAAGAGCTTCCATTTCCAGAGCACCTTCCATGATCTCCCTGAGCAATGGCCACCCTTGGTGGCTCTCCAGGTGAAATGAATCAAAAGCCGAGTGATTGAGGAGGTTTGCTCTGGCTGCCATCTTGATGTATTATTCTGTTGATGATGTGGACTCGCAACGGTTATGGTATTCCCCCGCCCCCCCCCCCCCAGTGGAAAAACAAAATAAACCTTGAGGTAAATGTCACGACAATACATTTACTTAATGAATGTTGTTATGCATGTAGTCAGACTGTAACAGGTATGAATCATTCAGTGGAGTCATTTGTAACAATAATTATTAAAAAAGCAGCTGTATTTTATGGAAATTCAGCATTGGACGTTCATAAATTGTTAAACACGATTACAGCAGGCTATGGGTAGCAATATATCTGAATCAGTGGCTTTGGCATTTATTTTAATTACTACAGGAATTTCTATCCATCAGGTTGAAGCTAAAGGCATAATTCTAACCTCTCTCATTGCAAAAGAAGCTCAAATGATATTGAAGTGCAAGGACTCAACCACGTGTGAAGTAGAAAATGGACTGAGATGATTCAGTGCATGAGCATGAGTGCAGAGCATGAAGCATATTGAATATTGCAACTCGGCTCAAAGCAAAATGACACATTGAACATGAAACAGTGTGGAGTTTCATTAAACCCTGCAGATCCTCCTGTTCAGATCAAACAGCTACCAAGTGCTGGGGTTGACTGGTACAGGCTCAGGTTGTGACAAGGATTTGAGTGGACGTGACACCGCACAGTCGAAGCAATTTGATTGCAATTTTCAAGACTTTGAGGAACAGGCAGCAAGAAACTGTTTCCACTAATTGTGGAGGCTTGGACTGGGTGTGTAGCCGAAACATTAGTGCCAACCTTGTGGGTGTGAAATTAAGAAACATTGTTTGCACAAAGGAGGTGTAGAGATTGTAACGAGGTCAGTCAGGTGGCCCTCATATAATCTGAGTTCCCTGGTTGGGGCTGTTAATCTGGTCCAATCAGGGAGCCCTGGCTGACAGACAGAAACAGGAGGGTATAATCCCTGCCCTCCCCTTCACTGTGTGATCACACAGCACTGCCCTTTGATGTGAAGGGCACTGTTTGTCACTGGCCACGCGGGTGTTTCCTTTCTCCCTGGTGGTGGGAATTGAATAAAGATTTGTACACCTTGTGTCTTTCAGTGTCTTACACCTGTAAACACACAACATGGGTACAGGGGGAGGGGGGGGGGGTAAAAACAAAGCAAAAAAACAGGAGAGTCTGAGGTTCCATTCACTCTGAAAGCTGCCTCTGAGGGAGCTTGATCAGTGTCTAGGACTCTCCTTTTTTAAATTAATTAATTAATAAAAAGAAACAGGAGGGTGAGAGGCTCTGTTCACTGACAGCTGGCTCTGAGGGAGCCCCTTATCCAAAGACTGTGACCTCTCATCCTCGAATGCCCCCCAAGAGGCAGCATCCACTCCATGTCTATTTTATCCACACCTTTTATCATCTTGAATACCTCAATCTGATCTCCCCTCATTCTTCTAAATTCCAGAGACGACAGGCCTAAACTGTCCAATCTCTCTTCATACAAAACCCCTCATTCTCTGGGATCAATCTCATGAGCCTCCTCAGAACTGCCTCCAATGCCCCTATATCTTTCCTCATATAAAGTGACCAAAACCGTGCAACATACTCCAGATGTGGTCTCACCAATGCCTTGTATAGTCACAATACCTCCTTACCATTATATTCTACTCCTTTAGCTATAAAAGCCAACATTCCATTCACTTTCTTTATTATCTGCTGTACCTGCATGCTAGTTTTCTGTGACTCATGAACATGTTATAACGCAGGAAACATGGTGGCTCATTAGCACAAAGTAAACTTCCACAAATGTCTGTTTGATCAGATAACGTAGTATGTAGCAACCTTTGTTTTAACTATCACCTTACGAACTGACACTCTCAATCAACCGGCAAGAAGTATATGTACCTCAAATATTATGAGGGTTCCTGTATTGTTCTGTCCAATTATTCCAGTTTTCATCTATTTACCTCAAATTTGTTGTTCAATCGAATGGCTGCATGAAATATCAACAGTTGATTCAGTTTCTCCTCCAATACCTCGATGTAGTCAGTTGAGGGTGTGAGTGAGAAGGCTCTCTCCCAGTAAGTTTGATTTAAGGCAATGTTGCATTATTACTTAAGTGATTTATGCTGTAAATAAAGAATACCTGTAATGTGTTTACCTTCTGAATTATATTTCTCTTACTTAGTGTGTGTTTTTACATTGATTAGGTGGACCTCTCGATTATCCGGAATATTTGATTAACCAGCTCACTTTGGGTCCCATAGGTTAATCAAAGGTTTACTGAGGGGTACATTTTAACAGAGATAAACCGTCTTTCGAATAGTGCCTTAGGGTCTTTCATTTCCATCTCAGCTGATAGGCAGGGTCTCGGTTTAACTTTTCATCGGAGACACGGCACCTCTTTCAACACTTCTTCAAATGCGTTTGAAAGATCGCTCCTTCAACGGGGAGATTTTTCTTTGTAAGTGCTGAAGCCGTGGAGCAGAACTTGAATGTCAAACCGTGCTGTCAGTCATTGGGGAGCAGGTGACTCGACGTTTCGGGCAATAGCCCTTCATTCCTGATTCTCCTGCTCCTCGGATGCTGCCTGACCTGCTGTGCGTTTCCAGCACCACTCTAATGTAGACTCTGATCTCCAGCATCTGCAGTCCCCACTTTTGCCTAGTGGGGAGTAGGTACCAACTGAGCTTGGGTGGACAGTGCCCACAATTGGGTAAGCTTCTGTGGATCTCTACTCTCGAGCAGAGTCCACGGGGTGGGAGGAAGGGACAGCAAGGTGTAAAAAGACAGCACGTTTCCAACTCAAAAGTAGGAGTTTGAAAGCGGCTGCTTTTCCACCGCAGTTACTGTCTCCTAAACGTTTCTCACTGTTGGCACCGAAGGTGGCTCATCTGTTCCCATCTCGTCAGACAAATCAGTCTGACAGCAGCAGAGCTGCAACTCGAAGCTACTGCACTGCTGAGTTGAAGCGAAGGAAGGCACTATCGTTATCATGGGAGAGCGAGGGATTTACATCAGCATCAAATGTAACAAATTCAATGTGCACATCCAGCGTTAAGATAGCTGCGAGCTCCTGTCACCCATTAGCAACCATTGATGCAGATAGATCGGCTGATGGGACACGTTTGATGTTTTGACTTGCTGTGCATTGATAAGGATTTCTAATTACCTGAGATGCAAGCTATCAGTACAGGAGTACGACACATTGCACTGTCCCCATACCAAAGCACAAATTAAAATCTTCAAAGGTTCACACTCTCTCCTGCTTGGAAAACACATAACCAGGCCTGAGACAAAACTGTCATAGTGGTCTGGATATGAAACGCATTGCAGTGAAGGTTTTAGATTCTTTCCAATATATTCTGAGGGTGTGTGCCTAACTGGTGAAGCTGGTATTGTGTGGCCATTACTTGTCACCCTCAACGCAACCGAGTGACCACTTCAGAGTGGAAGCCCAGACCGGGTAAGAACAGAGAGCTACTGCCACAAAAGGACTGCAGCAAATTATTTGCACTATTGAAACCAATTCAACAGTCCGTGGGACACTGTCCCTGACAAGAAACTGTGCTCATCTAAATTCGCAACCTGCCATCATTTGCTCTCTGCATTAATATCCTGAGGATGGTTAGCTTAATAGTTCAACCGCTCAACTACTCTCCCCAGAGAACAATGTCACTGAGTCACCACACCTATCTGGGAATGTGGCCGCACAGCAAGATCCCAAAAACAGCAACATTACATTGACCCGGTCGTCAGGTAAAACGATGCCCAGTTAAGAAGTAAACATTTTCAAGATTGCTGGGGCAGGGGAGCTGGGAGTGGAATCTGCCTTCAGGTAACATCATGGGGTCCTTTCTGACAGGGTCGATTTCAATTTCACTTCGAATATTCAGTTCTGTCCTTTCAGAAGGATGTCAAGGTCCCTGATTTTCCTGAATGAAGGAATTTAAGCTTCGATGGGAGGAACTGGAAATGTGCTCCCTGGAGTCAAAGCTGATTGAGAGGAGTGTTGATAGCAGTGTATAAGATTACAACAGGCTTAGACAGGGTAGATGAAGACACAGAGGGGTATGGAATGAGCTGCCAGAGGAAGTGGTGGAGGCTGGTACAATTGCAACATTTAAGAGGCATTTGGATGGGTATATGAATAGGAAGGGTTTGGAGGGGTATGGGCCGGGTGCTGTCAGGTGGGACAAGATTGGGTTGGGATATCTGGTCGGCATGGACGGGTTGGACTGAAGGGTCTGTTTCCATGCTGTATATCTCCATGACTCTATTAGCTGATGGAACAACAGCAATGGGGGAACCACATCTTTAGGGTGTTATGAAAGAGGTTAATTGTGAGGAAGGACCTCACAAATAGTCATGACCTCTATCTCAGTGCCTGCAAGGGAGGTGGAATGGGAGGCAGGGAATAATTTCAAGAGGAAACTGGTGCTGGAGGTAACTAAACTCACCACGTCGAATGACTCCTTTCCCACTCCTGCCCCACTATTGGCCACTCTTATGAATACCGACCTCCAGCCAGCTCGCAGTCACTACCTATCGAAATGGAATTGAGATTGGCCAACTCACTTCACAGTCAGCAGAGGAGCCACTGAGCTGTGTGAGATGGGAGAGTGGTGTGAGAGATGAAAAAGCAAAGTGCGAGGCCAATAGCACCACTCGGTAACATCACGTACTGTGGTAAACAGAATCTTCCTCGTCATCTGCAAATCCATAAATTCTCCCAAATAAAGAAAGAGCTGTTAAACTTCATTCCACTCAGTGTGACCTCAGCTATGTCAACAATGACCATGCATAATTGCTGCTCAATTCATTGAAAATTCATTCAACTTATTAAATAATGATAACAATAAGTAAAAATGCTTAAGGTTAACTGCTCGCACTTTCAGACTTGACAGGATGATGGATGAGACTCAAGGGCTTTATAGAGACGATACCTCATCTCATTATACCCTGGAGTTTGTTAAAATCCCGCCACATGACTCAATTCATCAGTCTCGACTTGACCTTGTTCATTTGCAACTGTATCCTTCTAGATGCTTCCTGTCAAGACCAGAGAATCAGAAGCCTTATCAAATTGATCTCACTTTTTTTTAAATATCCACGAAATACTGGCAGCAGGGCTACTACTGATGGAGAGAAATCTGCTTGTTATTTAATTGAAATGCTAAGGTTGTTGACACTTCTGTGCTGACATCTCATCAAAAATAAACCTCCCTGTCACTTGCAACCACTCACTAAGAGACGCGCAGGCCCATTCAAGCTTGAACCACTATTCTTAATGCATGCGGACACAGACCTAACTTCTGTTCAATAGCACTCACTTGACGCCTGGAATTTCTTGATTTAAACGTTAAGACATAAATGCCAAAGACGCAGAAAACAATGACCTCTTGGTATCAGGCTGCATTAGATGTGAACTCGGGTCAGAGGTGAAAGGGCGAGCCTGTTTGTTGGAATGTGTTTCTGGGAATCGCCTTCCAATATTCTGTCTTTAAATCTTCATGTGACCTGAAGCCAGGTGGAGCAGCAGATGCCCCCCAGTGCAATTGCCAACGCTGCAGTCTGACAGAGGAACCTTTGCACCGGGGAGTGGCAGACAATGATCATTGTGTAAAAGAAAATGGAGTGGGGGGTGAGGATTGAGTGTGAACTGATGGATCGTGGAGGGAGAAGGAAGACTGACGTTAAACAGCAATTCAGATGGGACAGCCACTCCCATGGAGTCAATGCCAATGGTGAACAGGTAGAGCCTGATGCCAGTAGGGTGGCACGGTGGCACAGTGGTTAGCACTGTTACCTCAGAGCGCCAGGGACCTGGGTTCAATTCCAGCCTTGGGCGACTGTCTGTGTGGGGTTTGCATGTTCTCCCCGTGTCTGTGTGGGTTTGCTCCAGTTTCCTCCCACAGTTCAAAGATGTGCAGGTTAGGGTGGATTGGCTGTGCTAAATTGCCCAAAGTGTCCATGTTAAATGGATTGGCCGTGGTAGGTATAGGGATGGGGTGGGATGCTCTTCAGAGGGTCGGCATGGACTCAATGGGCTGAATGGCCTGCTTCCGCACTGTAGGCGTTCTAAAATGGAAAGTAAATTCTCCATGCTTGTAGACATCATCTTCATGCCTTAGCATGGCTGTCTGAAGGCAGAGCAGGAAGGGGTGACCATGGGACAGGAACGTGCTTCTGATCTTCCTTATTATGATCAGTAGAGAGACAAATAATCTTTCAAAAGATATTAAAATTCTCAGTGGCCATCAGGAAAGATCTAAGATGACTGAATTTCAGGTCTTAAGACCCCCCCTACTCTAACAAACAAACATTGGCTTCACGCAGAAATGGCTGGAAAAACTCAGCAGGTCTGGCAGCACCTGTGGAGAGAAATCAGAGCTAACCCTTAAGGTCACTTGAGCCGAATCGTTCAGTCTGATTTCTCTCCACAGATGCTGCCAGACCTGCTGAGCTTTTCCAGCCATTTCTGTTTTCATTTGTGATTTTCAGCAGTTCTTTCAGTTTTTATTGTCTTAACACCATTCGGTAGACAACTGATAACTCGAAACTACAGAAAACAAATCCGACATTTAACAACAAAGTCCCTCTTCACTGTTATACCTTACTCTCTCCCTTAAATGGACACTGGTTGTCCAGAAAGCAGCCTGAAGTTGTTCCCAGTTTACAGACTGTTTCCTGTTCAAGCTGGCAAACTTTCTTCTTGACGCGGGAGGGCTACTTTGAAGATTCCATCAGTCCGAAATGAGCCCAAGCTCACCAAATCCGAATGTACGGTCCCACCTGCGTTCTGTGTGGCCAATAATACAGGTACGAACTGAAAATGTGTTGCTGGAAAAGCGCAGCAGGTCATCCAAGGAGCAGGAGAATCGACCTTTCGGGCATGAGCCCTTCTTCCACTTTCTCCCAACAATACAGGTAGACAGGCAGGAGGCTGGAAGAACACAGCAAGCCAGGCAGCATCAGGAGGTGGAGAAGACAACATTTCGGGTGTCAGCCTTCTTCAGGAGTGGGCCTGAGGGTGAGGGGAGCTGCAGATAAAGAGGGGGCTGTGGAGGAGGGTTTGGGTGGACTGAGGAACAGAGTGGTGAGGTCAGGATAGGTGAAGACAGGTAGAGGGTATGCCCTGATTGGTCAATGGGAGGAATGAGTCCGGTTGGTAGCTGGAAGGAAGGGTCGGTCAGAGGACTGGAAGGGAGGGGGAGGGGCTGGGAACGGAGTCAGGGGGATGGGGAGGGAGGTTATTTGAAATTGAGGAACTCAATGTTGAGTCCTCCAGGCTGTAGGCTGCCCAGGCGGAAGATGAGGTGTTGTTCCTCCAATTTGTGGTTTGGTTTGTTGTGGCAATGGAGGAGGCCAAGGATGGTCATGTCCGAAAGGGAGTGGGGAGGAGAATTAAAATGGGTGGTGACTGGAAGGTCCGGTCGGCCCCTGTGGGCCTGGTTTAGATGCTCAGTGAACCGTTCCCTAAGTTTACGTTTGGTCTCCCCGATGTGGTCTTCTCTACATTGGGGAGCACCTGATGCAGTAAACTAGGTTGGAAGAGAGGCAGGTGAACCTCTGTGTCACCTGCAAGGACTGTTTGGGGCCCGTATGGAGTTGAGGGGGGTGGTGTACCAGCAGGTTTTGCATTGTTTCCGGTTGCAGGAAAGGTACCAAAGGGTTTGGGGGGTGTTGGTGTGGAGAGTGGCGCAAACCAAGGATTGTCTAAGGGAACGATCCTTGCAGAAGGCAGATGGGGGTGAGGAGGGGAAAATATTCTTGGTGGTGGGGTCTAGTTGGAGTTGGTGGAAGTGTTCAGGGATGATGCGTTGGATGCGGAGACTGGTGGGGTTGTAGGTGAGGACAAGGGGACTCTGTCTTTATTGCATTTAAAGTGGAATAACAGAGGGCTGTCTGGATGACAGAGGGAGGAAAAGTGTGTTGTTTGAAATAGGTGGACATCTGGGATGCTTGGGAGTGGAATGTCTCCTCGTCCGAGCAGAAACGGCGGAGGCGGAAGAATTGGGAGAACGGGATGGTGTTCTTGCAGGATGTTGGGTGGGAAGCAGTTTTTTTCTCTCTAACTAAGCAACGGAGATAAGTTGCCTCTGCTCTCACTCTGTCTCTCCCAGATTACTGCTGACTGACATGTCTGTGTGGCTCAGAGATGTCTTAAGAAAACACCCTGATACGGCAATGACATGTGATGGACTTTTCCCCTCTTACAGCCCATCTTCACGGCAACATGCATCACATGGCCTTATATATCCAGGTGGAATGCTAACTTGCTACCCTCAGAGCTAAACGGCCTTGGAATTAAATAGACACTTTAATGGATAACCGCTCACAAATCCCAATATTCCGAACACTCTCCGAGGACTTGGGGATTAAGGGTCTGAACCCTGTCAACACAGCTGCCTTGGTCATCATTTACCAGCGTGAATAGCTCTCACTTTCTTCCAACCAGGGACCTGCTCTCATCTTTAACAATCAGGCTTGTAGTCATGCAGAATTCCAAATAAGCTACCACAACCCCTTCCATTCCTCCACACCATCCCACTGGGACATTCGCAAAACATAACGACCTTGGAAACTTGATATTCACAACGCCTGGGTGTGAGGTAACGTGAGCCAGGCGTTCTGGCAGAATGGGCCACTGCCTTGCTTCTGGATTGAATCCCACTGCAACACTTAATGGCTGAGGATGGTGAGGGAATTGAATTAAATTTATTGTCACGTGTACCGAGACACAGTGAAAAGCTTTTTCTTGCGAGCAATACAGGCAGGTCACAGAGTTAAGTAGAATAGATAAGTAAATAATAGGTAAACAGCGGCAAAAACAAAACACAGGTACAGGTGAACGTTAAGAGTTTGTGAGTCCATTCAGTATTCTAACAACAGTAGGGTAGAAACTGTTTCGAAACCGGCTGGTGCGTGTGTTCAGGCTTCTGTACCTTCTCCCCGATGGTAGAGGTTGTAGAAAAACATTGCCAGGGTGGGATGGATCTTTAAGAATGCTGGCGGCCTTTCCTTGACAGCGGGCCTGGTAGATGGATTCTATAGATGGGAGATTGGCCTTTGTGATTGTCTGGGCCGAGTTCACCACTCTCTGTAACCGTCTCTGATCTTGAATGGTACAGTTGCCATACCAGGTAGTGATACATCCAGACAGAATGCTCTCGATGGCACACCTATAAAAGTTGGCAAGGGTATTCGCCGTCATGCCAAATTTCCTCAGCTGCCTGAGGAAGAAGAGACGTTGTTGGGCCTTTGTAACCAGTGCGCCCCCATGAAGTGTCCAAGAAAGCTTGTTGTGGATGACCCACTCCCAGGAGCTTGACACTCCCCACTGGTTCCACTCTGTGCTGTTAATGTGTGGGGGGGAAGGGGGGGCATGAGTAACATCCTGCCGAAAGTCAATAATGAGTTCCTTGGTTTTGCCGGCATTGAGAGCTGGGTTGTTCTCAGTGCACCATTTTAGCCCTCTGACATACATCTCAGCAGGCAGTGAGAGTGGGAGAGATTCCTGCTCAGCTGTGTGACAGATGGCCTATGAATTGGAGCCCCTAGCATCACCGGCGCGTGCCTCCAGGCTGCACGAGGCGCAGGTTAGAATGTCGATTACCGGGGTGACTGAGATCTCTTCGGTGCTGGTGGGGATCCGTTGGCTGAATGACTGGCACAATTCAGTTTCAGGTTGCTTGCCTTTTCCCCATTCCGGTCTGGGGCAGGATTCGGTTTTTTTCCCCCTTGCCCTGACGCGATGCTGGAGGTCAGACCTGCGACCTGGGGGTGGAACGCGCGGAGGGGAGGTCAGCCAAGGACGGCCGTGAATTTTCGACTGAATTTAAAAGCTGGCGGAAAAGGTGGCTGCACGCCATCGAAGGGACGGGAACCTCCCTCCACAAGCTTCCATTAACGGCAAGTGATTACCCAACTTCGAAAATGTAACAGAGGAAAGTTCGCTCCAAGGTAATGGGCCAAGTGTTAAAAACGGGATTGGTATAGTTAGGGGCTTGCAGACTTGATGGGCCAAAGGGCTTTCTTCTCTGCTGTAGACCTCTACGATTCTAGTGACCAACTTGGGAGCAGATCCCTGTGACAGCAAAGCCAGACAGATGGAGAAAGTTGGGAGGTCATGTTGCGGCTGTACAGGATATTAGTGAGGCTACGTTTGGAATACGGCGTGCAATTCTGGTCTCCTTCCTATCGGAAGGATGTTGTGAAACTTTGAAGGGCTCAGAAAAGACGGATGTTGCCAGGGTTGGAGGGTTTGAGCTGGGGCTGTTTTCTCTGGAGCGTCGGAGGCTGAGGGGTGACCTTATCGTGGTTTATAAAATTATGAGGGGCATGGATAGGGTAAATAGGCAAGGGCTTTTCCCTGGGGTGGGGGAGTCCAGAACTAGAGGGCTGAGGTTTAGGGTGAGCAGGGAAAAATTTAAAAGAGACCGAAGGGGCAACTTTTTTCACACAGAGGGTAGTACGTGTATGGAATGAGCTGCCAGAGGAAGTGGTGGAGGCTGGTACAATTGCAACATTTAAGAGGCATTTGGATGGGTATATGAATGGGAAGGGTTTGGAGGGGCATGAGCCGGGTGCTGGCAGGTGGGACTTGATTGGGTTGGGATATCTGGTCGGCATGGATCAGTTGGACCGAAGGGTCTGTTTCCGTGCAGCACATCTCTATGACTCCAATAAGCCTCAGATATCACGGGTGATAGGATTGCCTTGGTGACAAGAACACTGGATTCTCGAAGCAAGGCGGACAACCCATTCAAAGCGTGGCAGTCAAGGGAAACTTTGGACTGTTCGCCTCTTCATGCAGACAGGAAGTCATGGTTACAGGGTATCATGGGATTTGTCAAGGGTTAGCCAAGTCCCAGTGTGTGCAAGATGACTCCGAAACCACGGGGCTGGCAGGGAAACGGGAAGAAGGCAGTTGGGAGCTGACAGGGAAACAGGAAGAGGCCGGTTGGGAGCTGGCAGAGAATCAGGAAGAGGCCGGTTGGGAGTTGGCAGGGAAATGGAAAGAATCCGGTTGGGAGCTGGCAGGGAAACAGGAAGAGGGCAGTTGGGAGCTGGCAGGGAAACAGGAAGAGGGCAGTTGGGAGCTGGCAGGGAAACAGGAAGAGGGCAGTTGGGAGCTGGCAGGGAAACAGGAAGAAGCCAGTTGGGAGCTGGCAGGGAAACAGGAAGAGGGCAGTTGGGAGCTGGCAGGGAAACAGGAAGAGGGCAGTTGGAAGCTGGCAGGGACAGGGAGGCAAGATACTAAAGAGTAAAGGAGACTCGCAGAGGTATTCAAATTGTTTTCTTTAAAAAAAAGGTTGGCTTCACGCCATTGGATAGATTACTGGCAGGGTTAACGTTATCTCTAGCAGCAAAAGCCCCTTCACCCATTGTAGGGGAAATCAAGTGAAATATCCCACTGCAATATCAACTAGTTATGTCTGGCAAAGGTAATAAGGGAGAAGTATATAACGATGGGCTGTAACGGTAACATGTTAAAATCAAGCTGCCATCCTGGGAGGTTGGAGACTGGTTGAAATGGCGCTTGGCCTACAACTGGTCTATTGTCAATATGCGCCTTTTAAATTGTTGCCTCTAATCCAAGACACCCACGCAATGAAGTGAGTCATACAACAGATTTGTACTGATGAATTGGGCATTGTTTAAGTATTCAGCTACACCGTTAAATGATATGTCATAGCGTGGTGGCAAATGTGTCAGAAGAAAACAAGTCGTATAATGAAGTGGTCCAATATCCAACTGTGTGAATGAACAGAAGGACTCTGGTTTAATTCATTCGTCTGCTACCCGCTTCAGTACTTTCTCCAACTGTGGCTTCACCTTCCCCGTTCTGTGCTCTGAACGTTTTCCTGCCTTGTCATTAATCGTGACATCGCAGCTGTGTTCTTTGTACACAACGTTTACAATTTGGCCCACCCGCAAATAATATTTCACAGGAACCCAGGAGCAATTTCCCAGCCTGCCACCGGCAGAGGAATTCTCAAAATTCCGTCTCGACTGTGTCGCGCAAATGCATAATCACGGCGATCATTAACGCAAGCAGGAGTTATTCGAAATAACGTGCTGTCAGTACACCGCTGAATACAGAACACCAACTCGCATTCGTCCACGCTCATTATTTTAGCAGAGTCGCCGCAGAAGGGGAGAATTCCTCTCTCGGTTATTTATCACAATCTTACAAAGCACATGCGTTCATGATAATCAAGTGTCAACAAATGCGCAGAGATGAAATCTTCGCGACAGGATTGAAATTGTGCAGAGTAACGCTGACAACAAACAGTAAGCCGTACCAAGAGTTCCTCCTGCCTGCTTTCGGAAAGCTGTTAACCTGTTTAAATGAGGCTATGTTTAAACCAAGGTAGACAGGTTGGAGGAACACAGCAAACCAGGCAGCATCAGGAGGCACAGAAGTCAACGCT
>NC_057752.1:3374510-3404139 GCF_004010195.1 Chiloscyllium plagiosum
TGAATTCACAGTTGCACGGTAAGTGGACATATTGAGAGACTAAAGTTTGCACGCAGAGTATTCATCTCACAAAAATAAATGAAGGCCGACTCCAGAATACACCAATGGACCCTATTTCAGCAGCTGCTCTAGCACAGCGAAGCAGAGAGTGAAAATGGATTTGTAATCAATATCTGGAAGACTTGTGGAAGTTTGTCTCTTTCCCCGTGCCTTCGAACTGCTTGATGACAAAACTATGTGGGGAAGAGACCATTTACAGAGAATTCGGAATTGTCAATTTTGCATGACTGATGTATGTTGAGGTTGTACAGGATGTTGGTGAGGCCTTTCCTGGAATATTGTGTCCAGTTCTGGTCGCCCTGTTATAGGAAGGATATTATTAATCTGGAGAGGGTTCAGAAGAGATTTACCAGGATGTTGCCGGGTATGGAAGGTTTGAGTTATAAAGAAAGGCTGGACAGGCGGGGACGTTTTTCACTGGAGCACCGGACATTGAGGGGTGACCTTATAGAGGTCTATAAAATCACGAGGAGATTAGATAAGGTGAATGGCAGGTGTCTTTTCCCTAGGGTGAGGATGTCAAGACTGAGTTGGGGGTAGGCATAGTTTTAAGGGGAGAGAAGAAGGATTTTAAAAAGACATGAGGGGTAATTTTTATTTTACACAGAGAGCATTTCCTGTGTGGAATGAACTTGCTGAGGAAGTGGTGGATGTGGGTACAGTTACAATGTTTAAAAGACATTTGGATAAGGACATGAACAGGAAAGGGTTTGGAGGGACATGGGCCTGGAGCAGGCAGGTGGGACTAGGTTAGTTTGGGGATTATGGTCAGCACGGACTGGATGGACCGAAGGGTCTGCTTCCATGCTTTATGTCTCTATGGAAACAAGCCAACACCTAAACAGCCATAGATCATCAGGTTCCACTCTCACAATTCAAGAACTTAAAGAACTTCAAACCGCATGTGTTTTTATATTTCAGTTTGTACCACACATCCTTCACCCTTTTCTGTTTAAACCTATTGGGCGTTCATTCGATGTCACATTTTTAACATTTTTTTCAGGGCAGTTAGGGGTAAACTTGCTCTTTCAGTCACTCAAAAAACCTTGGTAATCGGTTTCCTATTTTCCAGTCGAATATATGTTTTACCTGAAGTGACAGTTCAAATCAAATCAAAGTGATAATTTAATTAAAAGCAGTGTGCTTAAAAAGAGATAAAAATATTCATGACTGACCAAGAAGGCATTAATAAGAGGGGAGCTGATTTCCCCCTCCCCCCTCAGCTGGTATTACAGTAATTAAAAAGGGGAAAAGCTGTAGGCAAGAGATGAGAAGCTAGATTCGTTGGGTATCTCAAACTCTGGTACATAAATCTCCTTCTGACTGTAAGAATTCGATGAAATGAGAAATTCATCTTGTTTTGCCTCACAGTAATTGCAAAACATCAAAACAATTAAGCAATAATCCGCTCCCTGTGCAGTGGAACTGTAAGGGAATTTCACTCGCACACTGCCTATCCAATCCGTGTACTCTTGACGGGTTGCGATGATTATTTTAATTTCTCCAAATCCTGGAAGTATTGGCCTGGGGGCAGATCGCAACCAACAGCACATCAAACCTTGTAACCCACGCTCCGTTTTTACCATTGTGGAGGTGAGTCAGGAGATTTCCGAGGATGACAATTACTCGGTTAAGCGATGGAGTCATTGAGTGGTGCAATTGATCAATAAACTTTCAATTGCTGTACCTGCATCGTTAGAAACTCCAACGATTCCTTTGAATTTGGTGTTCATCAACACTTCCATTATATCAGGGAGTTGGCTCACCAATAGAATGTGAGAAATAAAAGCCACATGCACACCAATTTGGTTTTGAATTATTCTTGTCACATGTACCGAGATACAGTGAAAAGTATTGTTTTGTGTGCTGACCATACAAATCATACCTTACATAAGTATATAAGGGCAACAGAACAGAAAACAGATATAGCTTCACTGCTACATGGAAGATACAGAGGAAGACCAACTCTAATATATGAGAGGTCTGTTTGTAAGTCTGGTAACTGCGGGGAAGAAGCTGATCTTGAATCTGTTGGTACGTGTTTTCAAACTTTTGTATCTTCCACCCGAGGTAAGAGGTTGGAAGAGATTGTAACCGGGGTGGGAGGGGTCTTTGATGATGTTGCTGCCTTCCCGAGGCAGTGGGAAGTGTAGATGGAGCCAATGGATGGAAGGTTGGTTTGGGTGATGGACTGGGCTGTGTTCACAACTCCCTGTAGTTTGTTACAGTCCTGGGCAGAGCAGTTGCTGTACCAAGCCGTGATCCATCTGGATAGAATGCTTTCTGTGGTACATCTGTAAAAGTTGGTACTGAACAAAAACATGGATCATTTGGTCCATTTGTTACAGGCAATATGGGGCCTGAGCAGCAACAGGGGTGAGATACAGAGTAAATGTGTAACATGGACGTGTCATCTCAATCCACTCTGAGCTGCTGCTCACGACAAAGGTTGTTTCAGGGATAAAAAAAACCCACCTTGATCTAATTCTTGATGAACAAGGTATAATGTATTGCCTGTCAGCAACTGGTTAAGGATACCTTAATATGATCTCCATTGTTACCGAGATTTCTGGTCTGGTTCATTACACTGGGAGATACACTATGACTCAGCGGGCAGTGCCCTTGCCTCAGAATAAACAGGTTGTGCTGTCACGCACCAGCGACTCAATGATAACACCTTGGCTGACAATACTGTGGGATTGCTGCCCTGTTAAAGACGCAATCTTTCAGATGCCATGGTGAATAGGAGCCCCTGCTGCCTTCTCACGTCACTCCAAAAGGTCACAAGACCCTGAACTGGAAGAGTGCAGGGGAGTTCGCCTCAGTGTCCTTCCAATATTTATCCTGCAGTCAACATGGGGGCGGCACGGTGGCTCAGTGGTTAGCACTGCTGCCTCACGGGACCGGGTCCGATTCCAGCCTCGGGTGACTATCTGTGTGGAGTTTGCATGTTCTCCACCGCGTCTGCATGGGTTTCCTCTGGCTGCTCCTTCCACCCAAAGATGGGCGGATTGGCTGTGCTAAATTGCCCACTGTGTCCAAGGATATGCAAGCTAGGTGGGTTAGCCTTTGTAAACGCTGGGTTACGGGGTAAGGGGGTGGGATGCTCTTTGGAAGAGTTGGTGTAAGGTCAAATGGTGTGCTCCCACACTGTCGGGATTCTAAAATGAGATTATCTGGTTGACAGCATATTGCTGTTGCTATGCATAAACTGACTGCTACGTTGCCTACATTACTGTGGCACTGGGAGGTATGGAGACCGTGAAAGATTTTATGGGAACACAGATCTTCATTATTTTCCTCTGTCCCCTCGTGGAGTGGTGAACTGGAGACAATGTCCTCTGCAGGTTTACACTTACTTGAAATGGACTCCTTGTTCACTTCTCAGATCTTTCTCACCACCAAAGAGCAAGCACTCGCCTCCCATCACATGGGGACTGTGTCGGGCCTCAGAGGTCAAAGATCACTGTGCTATTTATATCATTTTCTTGACGACTGAGTTTCATAACCGCGAAAACCCTACGATACGAAGATTTCATGTTGAAATATTGACTCAAATGTGTGGAAAAAAATCTCACATCTGGTTGCCGTGGATATGTCAAGTGTGCTGAGCTGCTACACAGCAGAAGTACTTGATCTTTGACATGATTGTATTGATTTTAAGGATTTCTGCCAATGCCTAAATTTATGGGTCTTTGCCGGCAGCTTTCTTTCTTTCTTTCAGGTGGTGCCCAAGGAAACTCAAATGGATGAGATAATTCCTGTGCCAAGCACCTTCTCTCAGATGGTTTTTCAGCTCCTAAATGCGTGGACTCAGGGCAAGTTTGGCCCTCACAGGCACTTGCCGCCCTCTGACACCTCTCCCAAATGGGCACTGACCATGTGCCAGTGTGTTGAAGGTACCTAATATATTATTTGTGTTATTACAATGGAGAGGCCACTCGTGGAGTACTGCGTACGGTTCTGGTCGCCCTGTGACTAAATTGGAAAGGATGCAGAAAAGATTTACCCCGGTTGTTACCAGGACGAGAGGGTTGGAGCTACAGGGAGAGGCTGGGGCTGTTTTCCCTGGAGCGTCGGAGGCTGAGGGGTGACCTTATAGAGGTTTATAAAATCATAATTTTCATGATGACTTCAGAATCTCATTGACCAGCAACTGCCTCATGTCCTTGCGTTTGCATCGCAGTGAAGTCTTTCATTTGGACATAAATTCCAATCCTCTCTCAAGATGGTGCACATTTCTGACGTGGGCTCCGAACTATGCGAGGAAAAGACTCCAGAAAGTTCAGCGGTTCTCACATCGACCTCCAGCGCGAGGACTCTTGAGTTTGGTTATTCTGTTGAATGCTCACGCAGTGAACACAATTCCTTTCGCTTAATCACAACGTGACTGATGTGACACAGATTATAA
This sequence comes from Chiloscyllium plagiosum, assembly GCF_004010195.1. NCBI lineage: Eukaryota > Metazoa > Chordata > Chondrichthyes > Orectolobiformes > Hemiscylliidae > Chiloscyllium > Chiloscyllium plagiosum. The sequence goes on from NC_057752.1 coordinate 3,378,982, forward strand.
AGCAAACTCCTGTGACAGAATTTGTTACCATGATGCTTTGAGCTGATGTTATCTCCTTCAGGGTTAACATACCAGAAAGACAATAAATTATGCTCATAGCTTCTGCACAGTAAACAGAATCAATACCTGACGATTATTGATTCGCAATACTGCGAACCATTCAATCAACTGTAGCTTTTGCTTCATGCTGACAGGAATGGGACTCTGGGGTATCGTTCTGTCCCAAGACTGCCAGCAACAGCACTAAATGAGATGCCAACTCCTTGAAAGAGATAGAACGGCGAGATGGAATCTTGAGGAAAGTCAGAGGCCGTTTACACCAGAGAAGTTTGACAAGCTGTGTCGTGCGCTCCTCGCTGAGGGAAACCAGTCCTGAAAAGGGATGATTTTCTTGAAAGAGCCCAAGTATAGCTCACTGTACGCACAGTTATGTCCATCATCTCATTCATGTGTATCTTAATAAACTAAATGCATCCAAATAGTTGGATGGGTCTAAGCTTTTGTGGCCCACTGTTTCCATAGAAACCATACACACCAATGGCCATTGATGGAACAAAAAGGATTGGGGCCTTATTAACAGCTCTGCCAAAGCATGATAATTGCTTGGGATAATTAACATAATAGATCACTGTGTTTCATTACGATTATTCACATATTCTGCTTAATTGTTATACTTAATTGCAATTTGAATGGGCTGCTGGGGTTGGCTCATTCCAACTGGTGCTGGAATACGCACTGACAGACAGACTAAAGCTCAGGGCTAACACTCCGAAGTTTGAATGGGGAATATCTTGTACAGTGCGCTGAGGGAATGGAAACTGCGCTCTGGTGTTGCATGCACCAGAGAAGGTCGACATGAAAAGTATGTTGTAAATAGAACCTGCAATTCTAAGTGTGGTGAGACACCTCATGTGGTGCAGGGAAAGAAATTTGCGCATTATATAATGTCAAATCTGACTGTTAAGTATTGCTGTGGCTTTAAGAGGTTATTTTGTCCTTTTGTTTTAAAGAGAGGTTTTAAGACAGAGGCGCCGAGCTGACTAGTTGGAAAGCCAGTAAACAGCTTGTGAGGCCTTGGTGTTTTTATAAAAAGTTGGAACAATAGAAGCAGCTTGGCTGGGCGTAGCCAGCTGTCACAGGCCAGGATTTCTAGATTTTGTTTTGGTTTTAAGCAATTGCTGTCAGAGTTGCAGTAGGGTAGAGGCTGCCAGAACTTTGAAGAAATATAAGGTATCTTTTCCCTCTCAGTTACAGCTGCAGTTTCTCTCTGTTGCCTGGTTACCTGGGAGACAAATCTATTTTCCTGAATTTTCCTTTTTGCCAAGGGGTGTGTTTATGGGATGTTACTATACTGGAACAGTTAATTAGCAATAGTTACTGTATCTATTATTCAGTTAAGTTTTCCAATCGAGTTAAGCTATTCCAAGTTCCTCTTTCTTTTGTTTGTATTTTAATTATAACGTTTAAATAAATTATGTTTTGTTTAATGTCGAGCAGTTTGACCAAACAAATTGCATCTGGACCACAGCACCTTAAAATAAGAAAAAGTGGCGGTTTATGCTAAAATATTTTCAGTGGGTCTGGACTGGTCCATTACAAATGTAAATACACTAATTTTATAAATAAAATTGAAAATATGTAACATTAGGCTGAAAACTAGATACCACAGTTATTTTGACCACCATTTGAATTTAACCAATCAGTTTAAATTATGCCCCAGGATACTAAAACCCAATCGAATTTGAATTTTACTGTTTTGACAACTTTGAGCCATTGAAACGATCCGATGCTTGGGGTATAAAGTAGCTGGCATTTTGAGAGTTAGCCAGTGAGAGAGTGAACGGGCATCGAGAGAGATTGCCATCCAAAACACTCTCTATCAAAGGTATCGTTTATCTTTGCAGCGAAAGACCAAAGACAACCAGGGAGATCTATAGCCAAAGGAAGACAGATGCCGACGATGACAGCCGTGGTCTAGTTTTGAAAATTAAGTGACGTAATTCTAATAGGGACTTTTGTTGGATCAGTATACTATTATAGAGTGAGGGGTAGATAACAGACCTTTAAGAGAAAGGAGGTTTCAAGGTGTGAATAGTTGTTATTCAATGTTCACTTTTAGAGTAAAAGAATAAAATTGACATTTTTCTTTGAACAGTAGAATTTGAGGAGTTCTCTGTCACTGATATTTTAACAGATTACGAGATGAGGTGAGCTTTTCTGGGTGCTTTGTTTAATTAGCAGCAAGGTCCACTGCTGAATCAAAGAACCTGACAGCACAGGAACAGGCCCTTCGGCCCTCCAAGTCTGCACCAATCCAGATCCTCTATCTAAACCTGTCACCTATTTTCTAAGGGCCTGTATCCCTCTGCTCCCTGCCCATTCATGTATCTGTCCAGATACATTTTTAATGATGCTATCATTCCCGCCCCTACCACCTCCGCAGGTACCCACTACCCTCTGCGTAAAGAACTTTCCACACATACCTCCCTAAACGTTTCCCCTGTCACCTTGAACTCATGACCCCTAGTAACTGAATCCCCCACTCTGGGAAAAAGCTTCTTGCTATCCACCCGGTCTCTACCTTTCATGATTTTGAAGGCCTCAATCAGGTCCCCCCTCAACCTCCGTCTTTCTAATGAAAATAATCCGAATCTACTCAACCTCTCCTTATAGCTAGTGCCCTCCATACCAGGCAACATCCTGGTGAACCTCCTCTGCACCCTCTCCAAAGCCTCCACATCCTTTTGGTAATGTGGCGACCAGAACTGTATGCAGTATTCCAAATGTGGCCGAACCAAAGTCTTATACAACTGTAACATGACCTGCCAACTCTTGTACTCAATACACCGTCCGATGAAGGAAATCATGCTGTATGACCATTCTATCGACCTGCATTGCACAATGGACCTGTACACCTAGATCTCTCTGTACATCAATTTTCCTATAAGTTATGTTGTGACAGTTATAGCATTTCCGTCAACTGCCCATACAGACTTCCTCCACAACGTGACAACCTTCTCCTCACAACTTGCTTACCCTTTGGTTATTGAGGTCCATGCAATGCATCAAGGAAACAACTTGAAGCTGCCTACCCTCCTGTAATGCTCTGACCACTGCGTGTGTAAACCTGCACACGGCAAGACGAGAATAAGATTACCCAAGCTTGAGGTCCTAATTAGGCGCGTGGATATTAATCACACGGAAGTTTTTTTTTGGAAAAAGATGTTTGAAATCGCAACAAGACGAGAATAAGATTACCCAAGCTTGAGGTACTAATTAGGCGCGTGGATATTAATCACACGGAAGTTTTTTTTTTGGAAAAAGATGTTTGAAATCGCAACTTGCCCCCACGACAATAGAGGAGCAGAGTGTAGCCTGTGAAATAACTCCCATTTACAAACAGAATAATTGCTGGGTTAACACTCAATTCTGTACAAATACACGATCGTGGGCAAGTGGGCACCTTCTGCGCCATTTTGCCTCTACCTTTCAGACTGCACAACCTGCTGCTGTCAGGAATCCCACCCACTGTTCTCTCCATCTCCAAAATCCCAAAGGAGTCAACCGTTTCTACTGCAGAGACCACCTGCTCCAGCATTTAGTTTCACTCGGGATGCATCTTATTCCGAACTAAATATCTCATGACAGCAGCTCTTCATAAAAAGACTTGAGGTGAACTGCTTTATCTGGGGAGTTTACCTGTGAGAATATATGCTGTTCAGATGGAGTGCAGTGAGCGATGGTCGAGTTGACCCCAGTGCTCAACTTCAAAGGCAACACATACCCTAGAGGTTGGGGCCAGTGGGAGACGACCAGAAGCTAGGGATTGCTCGGATACATGAAGCTAGAGTTCTTAGTCTTGAGGAAGTGACAGGAATTAAGGGTGGTGTTTAAAATTCAGAGAGAGGTTTTTAAACAATAGTGATAAAAGAACCAGTGGTTTCCAGTAGCAGGCGGATCACCACAGGACACATGGTTAAGGCGACTGGTAAAAGTGAGATGACAAAGCAAAAGAACAAAGAGCAATCCAGCCCAGGGACAGGCCCTTCGGCCCTCCAAGCCTGCACTGACACATTTTGCCCTTCCATACTAAAACTGTCTTCACTTACAGGATCCGTATCCCTCTGCTCCCTTCCTATTCATGTATTCATTCGGGCGAATGCTGCTATTGTGTCTGCTTCTACCCCCTCCTCTGGCAGCGCGTTCCAGGCACACACCACCCTTTGTGTGAAAAACCTGTCTCGCACATCTCTTTTAAACTCCCCCCCACCCGCACCTTGAACCTGTGTCCCCTAGTAATGGACCTCTCCACCCTGGGGACAAAGCCTCATACTTCCCACTCTATCCACACCTTTCACAATCTTATAAACTTCTATCAGGTCGCCCCTCAACCTCCTGCGTTTCAGTGAAAACAAACCCAGTCTATTCAACCTTTCTTCATCGTTAAAATCCCCCCCATACCAGGCAACATCCTGGTAAACCTTTTCTGTCCCCTCTCCCAAAGCCTCCACATCCTCCTGGTAGTGTGGTGACCAGAACTGTACACGATATTCCAAGTATGGCCTGACTAAAGTTCTATAAAGCTGCAGCATAATTTGTCCATCCTTATGCAAACTGCTTCTTCCACTGAAGGTAGAAGAATCAAAAACAGTAATTGGAGGCGAAGCTTGAAAAACAGAGTTTCCACACGCGTGTTTTATTTTTAAAGCAAGTTTGAGAAAGCTAATTTTGAAAGGAGGGACAGATTTCAACACATGCAACATGTCTTAATGATGACCGCCCTGACCTTAACAACCTAGGAAGTGCTTCGAGAGGCTGACCATGGCCCACATCAACTCCAGTCTCCCAGCCTGCCTCGATCCTCAACAATTTGCACACTACCTTCGAGGTCCACAGTGGATGCCATGTCCCTCGCCCTGCACCCATCCCTGGTCGGTGTGGACAACAAGGCCACCTACATTAGACTTCTGCTCATCGACTCCAGCGCTGCCTTTAGCACCATGATGCCCTCCAGACTGATCTCGAAACCCCGTGACCTCGGTCTCAGCTCCACCCTCTTTAACTGGATCTTCAGCTTCCTGATGCACAGACTGTAATCAGTGACAATAACACCTCCTCCACAATGACCCTGAACAATGGAGCTCCCTCCCCACCCACCAAAGGATGCGTTCTCAGCTCCCTACTGCACTCCCTGTACACCCGCAGCATTGTCACCAACTTCCAACCAAACACCACCTACAAGTTTGTTGTTGATAGGTTGGATATCTAACAATGATGAGTCAGAATACAGGAAGGAGATAGAACTGGTTATTGACTTCAGGAGGAGAAGTCACCCCCATCTACATCAATGGAGTGGAGGTTGACAGCGTCAAGTTTCTAGAAGTGACGATAACCGACAACCTGTCCTGGACTTCCCATGTAGATGCGACGGTCAGGAAGGTACAACAATGCTTCTTCTTCCTCAGGCGGCATGTCCATATGGACCCTCGCCATCCTTTACAGGTGCACTATAGAGAGCATGCTATCTGGGTGTATAATAGTCTGGTACAGCAACTGCTCTGCCAATGACTGTAAGAAATGACAGAACATTGTGTGCACAGCCTAGACCATCACAGAAGGCAACGTTTCGTCCAAGGACTCCATTTACACTTCTCATTGCTATGGAAAGGCTGCCAAAATCATCAACAACCCCAGTAATGTTCCCCCAGAACCTCTTCCATCAGGCAGAAGATACAGAAGCTTGAACACATGCACCAGCAGGTTCAGGAACTACTACGTCTGTGCCATTATTAGACTGATGAATGGACTCTCTAACTTCAAATAATGTTGATCTTGCTTCATGCACCTCCTGTGCAATGTGAGAGTGGTGGGCCTGTGGAATTCATTGCCACGGAGCGCAGTGGAGGCCGGGACGTTAAATGTCTTCAAGGCAGAGATTGATAAATTCTTAATCTCGCAAGGAATTAAGGGCTACGAGGAGAGTGTGGGTAAGTGGCGTTGAAATGCCCATCAGCCATGATTAAATGGCAAAGTGGACTCGATGGGCCGAATGGCCTTTCCTCCGCTCCTATTTCTTATGGTCTTATGGTAACCTCGTGTGCCTCACTCCGTCTAAGCACCCAATGATCTGTATGTCCTTGCTTGCCATGATCTGTCTGTACTGCTCACAAAACAAAGCTTTTCACTGCACTTAGGTACACGTGACTCCAATGAATCAAATCAACTCAAAGAATTAGGAGGCAGCTTTTGATCTGAAACATCGCTTGCTGACCAAATACTGCAGCCTTACTATTTATAAAAACAGTCAGCGCCGGATAAAATTCCAGCTTTGAGCAGAAAAAGTTGAAAAAAAATACAACTTTTAAAATGATTAAACTACCCCTCGACAGTGCACACGTTTTCCTCCCCCTTTGGTGTGACGTTTTTGCTGTGAAAAATTTATGAAGTTTTCTCAAGTTCCAATTCACGCACGCTTTCAGATCCTTTTAAATGAACTGCTTGACATTGTTTCCAATTTTTTTGTCATGATTTACAAGGTTCTTGTACACCATTTTAAACCTCGGGGGACATTGGCTGCTCAAATCAAAGTAAGAAAATGGGCTACTTTTCACTTCACAAGGAAGAAATGAAGATATCATTTCAGTGCGTCTGAAGAACTGATCCATAATGTAACTAAAATGTTAGAAATCCATCGTCAGACATTGAACAGGCAATCCTTTTCCTGCCGAAGGATTTTTGAATGCAATTCAATGAAGTCACAGCTCAACTGAGTCAACTTTAAATATTCACCAGAAACAAAGGGGAAGAAAGAGTCATAGAGCTGTCCAGCACAGAAACAGACCCTTCAGTCCAACTCGTCCATGCTGACCAGATTTCCTCAATTAATCTAGTCCCATTTGCCAGCACTTGGCCCGTATCCCTCTAAACCCTTCCTATTCATATACCCATCCAGGTGCCTTTTAAATGTTGTCATTGTACCAGCCTCCACCACTTCCTGTGGCAGTTCGTTCCATACCCGCACCACCTTCTGTGTGAAAAAGTTGCCCCTTAGGTCCCTTTTATATCTTTCCCCGCTCACCCTAAACCTATGCCCTCTCGTTCTGGACTCCCCGATCCCAGGGTAAAGACTTTGTCTATTTATCCTATCCATGCCCCTCATGATTTTATAAACCTCTATAAGGTCACCCCTCAGCCTCCGACGCTCCAGGGGAAACAGCCCCAGCCTGTTCAGACTCTCCCTGTAGCTCAAATCCTCCAACCCTGGCAACATCCTTGTAAATTGTCTGTGTCTCTGTCATCTTCACAACATGATGACTAATAACATGCGCATTATCATATTGGTGTGAGATACCTTAATATCACTCCTTTGGAACTGGGTTCATCGCTTTGCTAATGTGTTCATGGAGGAAAGGGAGTCCCTGCGACTACCAGAGATCAGAGGGTAGGTCCACGGTCTTGAAAATTTAGGGCAAGATTAAGAAGCACGGACGTTAGAGGAGATCAAATGGAAATAATCAAAAGGGCGCTGAAAGGGTAACCAATATTATTTCCAATTACTTCCATGAATTGCCAACAAACCAAACTGCATTCACACAGCACCATCGTCACATCCTCAGGAGATGCGCTAAACAATGAAGTACGTGGAGAAAGTGAGGACTGCAGATGCTGGAGATCAGAGTCAAGCTTAGAGTGGTGCTGGAAAAACACAGCCAGTCGGGCAGCATCCGAAGGACAGGAAATTCGACGTTTCAGGCAAAAGCCCTTCATCAAGGATGAAGCATGTGGTTTCATTGATAACCGGACAAACCAAATTCGACAAACATGAACAAAAGCATTGCCCAGCAATTTGGTGGCGTTGGTTGGAATACAGGGCAGGGTGGCCAAATGGCCTCCTCTGCTCTTCTTCGAATAATGCTGAGAGCTTTCTGTCCGTCTGATGGGCTTTTGGTTTATAAATCTCATCCAGTTGTGTGCCCACACGTCAAGGTCCGCACAGAACCAGAGGTCATGCCTTTGGGTAATATCCCCAGTATCCAGTCAAGGAAGATGAGAAAAGTGAGGATAGATGCAAGAGATGGGGAGAGAAGCCTTGCTGGGAGATGCTCTCAATGGGATCAGAAACCTGAGAGTGGAAGCAAGTAAAGCTAGTTGTACTGAGCTGGACAATGGAGTAGTCACAGGGCCTGGGTCAAGGAGAGGCGATGGTCTAGCGGCATTATCAACGGCCTATTAATCCAAAGACCCAGGTAGTGTTCTGGGGACCTGTGCTCGAATCCAACCACAGCAGACTTTCAGTTCAATAAAAATCTGGAATTACGAGTCTAATGATGACCATAAATCATTGGTGGAAAAACCCATCTGGGTCACTAATGCCCTTCAGGGAAGGAAACTGCCATCCTTACCCCACCAAGAACATCTTCCCCTCCCCATCCCTCTCTGCTTTCCACAAGGACTGTTCCCTCCGACAGTCCTTGGTTTACACCACCAAACCTCCAGGTACCTTCCCCTCAACCGGAAACAATGCAAAACCTGCTGGTACACCACCCCCCTCAACTCCATACGGGCCCCAAACAGTCCTTGCAGGTGAGACAGAGGTTCACCTGCCTCTCTTCCAACCTAGTTTACTGCATCAGGTGCTCCCCAATGTAGAGAAGACCACATCGGGGAGACCAAACGTAAACTTAGGGAACGGTTCACTGAGCATCTAAACCAGGCCCACAGGGGCCGACCGGACCTTCCAGTCACCACCCATTTTAATTCTCCTCCCCACTCCCTTTCCGACATGACCATCCTTGGCCTCCTCCATTGCCACAACAAACCAAACCACAAATTGGAGGAACAACACCTCATCTTCCGCCTGGGCAGCCTACAGCCTGGAGGACTCAACATTGAGTTCCTCAATTTCAAATAACCTCCCTCCCCATCCCCCGACTCCGTTCCCAGCTCCTCCCCCTCCGTTCTACTCCTCCCTGCCACAAACCAGACTCATTCCTCCCATTGATCAACCAGGTCGTACCCTCTAACTGTCTTCACCTATCCCCACTTCACCACCCTGCCCCCGCCACCCCCTTTATCTGCAGCTGCCCCTACACCCACCCTGAGTCCTGAAAAAGGGTTACACCTGAAACGTCAACTTCTCTACCTGCTGATGAGGGGCTTTTGCCTGAAACATCGACTCTCCTGCTCCTCGGATGCTGCCTGACCTACTGCGCTTTTCCAGTACCACACTCTCGCCTCTAATTCCAGCATTTGTGGTCCTCACTTTCGCCTACCTCCTGATGTTGCCTGGCTTGCTGTGTTCTTCCACCCTCCTGCCTGTCTACTTTGGTTCCAGCATCTGCAGTTTCTTTGCCTCTAATCCTTACCTGGTCTGACCGACATGTGACTTCAGACCCACAGCAATGTGGTAGATTCTTAACTGCCCTCTGGGCAATTAGGAATGGGTAATAAACGCTGGCCTAGCCAATGACACCCTCATCCCATCAATGAATTTTTTAAAAATTCAAATCCTGAAAAGGGGTTCAAGAGGAGAAAGAGAGATACTGAGAACGTCATTCATTATTTTGCTTCGAGCTGTAGCATGGTGGGAAACCTGACTGGGAAAAAGCTGAGCAAGGAGACAGGCGACAACTTAGGCCAAGGGCTTTGGACTTGAAATGGAGATTTGAGCTTTGAGGTCATTGGCAAGCTTAGAGGGGGTCAGATTCAACTTTTTCAGAGGGGCGTTTTTGAGAGAGCGAGACTGACCTGGCGATGGAGGTTAAATGGTGAGCAGGGTGGCAGGAATGAGGTGCAGACAGCAGGAATTCACGGGCAGGATGGGCTCAGATTATGGGGAGGCGGGAGAAACATTGGAGTCCAACTGGATGAAGGGCCCAAATGGTGCAAGATTTGAGGAGCGCTTGTGGTGAAACGGATCGAGTTCTTGCCTCTGAGTCAGGAGCTGCCTGTTCAAGGCCTCAGCTTTCTTCACAGAATCATCGAATCCCTACAGTGTGGAAACAGGCCCTTCAGCCCAACAAGTCCACACCGACCCTCCGAAGAGTATCCCACCCAGATCCATTCCCCTACCCTATTACTCTACACTTTACCCCTGACTAATGCACCTAACCTACACATCCCTGGACACTATGGGACAATTTAGCATGGCCAATCAACCCTAACCTGCACATCTTTGGACTGTGGGAGGAAACTGGAGCAAACCCACACAGACACGGGGAGAACGTGCAAACTCCACACAGACAGTTGCCCGAGGCTGGGATCGAACCCGGGTCCCCGGCGTTGTGAGGCACTGAGCAGATGGATCCAGAAGGAAGTGGCGTTGGAAAGGTGTGAGGGGGATGTGAGAGGTGAAGGATTGAAAACACTGGACAGAGATTGCCCTGTCAATGATCAAGATCATGGGAGCAATGGGAGAAACAGACCCTTTGGTCCAACCAGTCCATAATCCCAAACTAACCTAGTCCCACCTGCCTGCTCCCGGCCCATATCCCTCCAAACCTTTCCTCTTCATGTCCTTATCCAAATATCTTTTAAACATTATAACTGTACCCACATCCACCACTTCCTCAGGAAGTTCATTCCGCATGCGAATCCCCCTCTGTGTAAAATCATTTGTCCCTCATGTCTTTTTTAAAATCTCTCTCCTCTCACCTTAACAATGTGTCCCCTAGTCTTGAAATCCCCAATCATAGAGAAAAGACAGCTACCATGAACCCTATCTATACCCCTCATGATTTTATAAACCTCTATAAGGTCGTCCCTCAACCTCCTAGCTCCAGTGAAAGAAAGTCCCAGACTCCTACAATCCAAAGATGTGTAGGTCAGGTGAATTAGCTGTGCTAAATTGCCCATAGTGTTAGGTGCATTAGTCAGGGGTAAATATAGGGTAGGGGCCTGGGTGGGTTACTCTTCGGAGGGTCGGTATGGACTTGTTGGGCTGAAGGGCCTGTTTCCATACTGTAGGGAATCTGTCTAATCTATCTATCCAGTCTTTCTTTATAACTCAAACCTTCCAGACCCGTCAACATCCTGGTAAAACTCTTCTGAACCCTCTCCAGCTGAATAATATCCTTTCTATAAGGAAGGTCGATTGGAGGGTCAGTGTGGACTTATTGGGACAAAGGGCCTGTTTCCACACTGTAGGGATTCGATGATTCTATAACAGGGCGACCAGAACTGCACACAGTATTCCAGAAGAGGCCTCACCAATGTCCTGTACAACCTCAACATGGCGTCCCAATTCAAAGCAGAGAAAGGAAGGCAAGCGTGCCAAACGTCTTTTTAACTGAGGCAGACAATTTGGTTTCTACAGCAGGAAACGTGAGGCGAAAGCATTCCGAGTGACGCTCTTGTTCGAATGCTGAACAGGTTAGCCTGGAAACCTTTTCTACAGTGAGCTAACCCGAGGTGACAAAATGAACAAGGGCTTGGAATATGAATGCATTAAGCACAGTATGATCCCACTCAAATTCGCTGTTTCACAGGTGAGCCTCCATAAGACAAAAATATATCTTGACAAGGTACAAACATGAAGAAGAGATAATGAGAGTTCACAAGCGTGCTAAAGTGAGAGAACCAGCAGTCCCTCCAATTACATTAATGACTTGTATTTTGAAATATTTATGACTCCTGCGTTAACACTGCAATTGAGTGCTAAGTAATCAGGTTCAGGGCAAGATCGCTTTGAACTTTCACATTCAAGCTTCAGTATTTGAGGATAATTATTTCACGAGACCACTTACTGTTAAGAGCCTTAGCTCTCGGAATTAAATAGCATTTGTATAACCTTAAAATTGCAAGTTACCTTTGGAAATATTCAAGGCGAGACTAAAAAAAAAAGGGAACATTCATTGAATAGTTTATATTCCGGCTCAAACCTCATTATATTTGCTTCACGATGGAAGTGCTGGATTGTGGCAGAGAGCTTTTGTGGGTACCAAATATATTTCTAAAATATATCGCAGGGCGCGGACATTTTATTTGTGGACAAGAATTCCTTCCTCTGGTCACAATGCTTGGGCATGATTTTGCATCAACTTTTACCACAATTAGTTGGTAAGTCAATGGCTCCCTTTCCCTTTTGTTACAATGTGAAGATGCCGGTTTTGGACTGGGGCGGACAAAGTCAGGAGTCACACGACACCAGGTTGTAGCTCTGACGAAGGAGCAGCGCTTCGAGAGCCTGCGATTTCAAATAAGCCAGTTGGACTCGAGCCTGGTGTCGTGTGACTTCTGGGCGAAGGTGAGGCCTGCAGATTCTGGAGATCAGAGTTGAGATTAGAGTGATGCTGGAAAAGCACAGCAGGTCAGGCAGCATCTGAGGAGCAGGAAAATTGACATTTCGGGCCCGTAACATTGATTTTCCTGCTCCTCGTCATGTGACTTCTGACCTTGCCTCTTTTGTTACGTCAACAGTCACACTGTAGTTGCGGACTTTGGCCACTGGATGTCACCATAGAGTGAGTGTCTAAAACCTCTCCCCGAAATCCACGTTAAAATAAACACATATTCAACAACTCACTATGGGCAACCAAAAAACCTGCGAATGCTGTAAATCAGAAACAGAAACAGAAATCCCTGGAAAAGCTCAGCAGGTCTGGTGGAGAGAGATCAGAGTTAACGTTTCGGATCTGGTGACAATTCCTCAAAGCACCATGGGAAATGCGTTACTTGGAGGATTTGGGAAAAACCAAATTGAGCTGGGAATTTCTATTTGTTGGCACAAGCAGAGCAGGAGGGTCCTTGTGGTGGGGCGATAGAGTCCCTACCTTTAAGACAAAAGGTCTGTGTTCAAGTCCCACCTGCTCCAGACATAGCTCACCTGAACAGGTCAGTCAGAAGACAACGACAATTGGAGCCCATAATTTTGTTGGACATAATTCAGAAGCGTTTGCGAAAACCTGAGAAAAATAATTATCCAGCAATCTTTAGTCAGCCATGCAATGTTTATGTGCCTGATGCAGTGTAAAAGCTCAATTATGGTGAGCTTGGAACAAATATATAAACCGATCAGTCCCACTGATGTGTCACATCAGTTCAAAGAAATTACAGTGATATGACCAAGTAGTGGATCGATGGCAACAAAAACAAAACTGTTGCTAACCGGAACAACGCCATGATTCCCGCTGCAGCAAAGCACTGACACCTAAATCATTTGTCAACGTCCACATTTCAAGTCTTTCAACGATGAATTTCAAAACAACGACTTGACAATTACAAAACTATCGGCCCGGGGTGGAAAATGCTACAGATAACATCTATTTATTGATGATTTGTGTCCGCTGTCAGTTTTGGCTGACTGCGTAGTCCTCGCGTCTCGGACTAATAAGCTTGTGGAGCTTAACTCTCACTCTTGTGCAAGAGCCTGGCTGGCACTCTGGTGTGGCCAAGAGGATAGGCTGCACTGGTGGAGACTTTGGATGAGGCATTACACCAAGCAAGAGGCCATATCGTAGAATGGCAAGAGGCTATTCAGCCCATCGGGTCCACGCTGGCCCTCCAAACAGCATCCCAACAGACCCACACCGTCCCTGTAATCCTGCATTGCCCATGGCTAATCCACCGAGCCTGCACCGCCCTGTAATCCTGCATTGCCCATGGCTAATCCACCGAGCCTGCACCTCCCTGTAATCCTGCATTGCCCATGGCTAATCCACCGAGCCTACACCTCCCTGTAATCCTGCATTGCCCATGGCTAATCCATTGAGCCTGCACATCCCTGGACACAATAGGCAATTTAGCATGGCCAATCGACCCTGACCTGCACACCTTTGGACTGTGGGAGGAAACCTACACAGATGTGGGGAGAACATGTGAACTTCACACAGACAGTCACCCAAGACTGGAATCGAACCCAGGTCCCTGGCACCGTGAGGCATGCCACAGTTAAAGCTTGGATGCCATTTTATTGAAGAGGGGCAGTGACATCTTCGCACAGTCGTGGTTAACTTCAATCCTGAATGAACATCACTCCAGCAGGCTCTCTGCTCATGGTAACATTGCTATTTGTTGCAATGAAAGGTAACATGACAACCAGTAGCGACACCTCAAAAATACTCCATTGGCTGTAAAATGCTTTAAGACTTCAGGAGGTTGTGAAAGACAGTACAAAGATGCAAGAATTTGTTTTGTTTTAATTTGCAACACTGTAGAGAGGGACTGAAATCCCAGCTCTCCCTATCAAACAAACATCAAACCTTAATCCTTTCAGATAAAATGGAACAATGATAAACCATGCTCATTACTTTGTACTTATCTATCTAAAATAGACTGCGGTTAGTGACCAAGTTCTTGGCAATATATGAAAATGTACTGGATAAGCATAAGTGCTTGCATCTGTTTAAAAAAGGCTTTGTGACTTTGTCATGAGTACAGTCAAACCTGCATTGTCCTTGTGATGATAAGCTTTGCAGTACTTAATTCTCCCAGGCCATCCACATAACCACACAACAGACTACAATTATAACTTTGTAGTTTGAGATGCTAAAAGCCAATTGTCACAGCTGTAATCATGGCAAATGTTACTGTTTTTCAGGTAACGCTGGTTCACAATGTTTTGTTTTGCTTCCCCCCCCAGAACGGTTTCGAAAAAAAAAGCAAGACTTGCATTATATACCTCGTTCTTCAACCACCAGATGTCTCAACACACTTTATGGTGTGCACAGCAGACTCCCACAAACAGCGATGCAATCGCGACCAATAAATTTGTTTCGGTGATGGTAATTAAGCCATTCCGGCCAAATGTCCTCCTTCAGCGCTGCAAATTCCATTTTATGTTTGATGAAGTTTTCCCTCATTGCATATCCGGTGATTGTAACAAGGTGGGCCTTGTAGAAGATGGGTTCCCTGATTGGCGGCTGTTCACCTGGTCCAATCAGGGAGCCCCAGCTGACAGATAGAAACAGGAGGGTCTCCTGATCTTCGGGCACCCGGTACGGAGGAAGGAGGGCAGGTCTGAAGATCTCCTCGTGGGTCTGCTCCTGGGCCTGGCCAAGCTGGCCATCAACAGGTCCAGGCAGCGGGCCGTGGAGGGGGTCGTTAGGGCCGACTGCCTGCCCCTCTTCCGCGGTTACGTTAGAGCCCGGGTGTCCTTGGAGAAGGAGCACGCGGCGTCGACCAACACCCTGGAGTTGTTCAGGGAGAGGTAGGCCCCCCAGGGAGTGGAGTGCATTATTTCCCCCTCCAACTCTATTTTGATTTAGTCCCCACCCACCCCTTCACTGTTTTGATCACACAGCACTGCCCTTTGATGTGAAGGGCAGTGCTTGTCACTGGCCACCTGGGTGTTTTTCCAATCTTCCTGGTGGTGGAAATTGAATAAAGATTCGTGCACCTTGTGTCTCTCACTGTGTCTCACACCTGCACACACAGACCATGGGTGCTGGGGAAAAAAAAAATAAACAGGAGCATCTGGCCATAAAAAAAAAGTAAAACCTGGAGAGCGCTGCAGGGAGTGGAGTGCATTATTTCTCCCTCCAATTCTATTTTGATTTAGTCCCTACCCTCCCCTTCACTGTTTTGATCACATAGCACTGCCCTTTGATGTGAAGGGCAGTGTTGTCACTGGCCACCCGGGTGTTTTCCTATCTTCCTGGTGGTGGAAACTGAATAAAGATTCGTGCACTTTGTGTCTTTCACTGTGTCTCACACCTGCACACACACACCATGGGTGCTGGGAAAAAAAAAGGAAAAAAAAACTGGAAATTTTGGAGGGAGTCGTTAGGGCCGACTGCCTGCCCCTCTTCCGCGAAGAAAAAAAAAGAGAAAAAAAAAGAAACAGGAGGGTAAAATGAAAAGACTGTCAGAGGTTCTGTTTAAAAAAAAAACAGGAGGGTCAGAGGTTCTGCTCACTCTGAGGGAGCTGGCTCTGAGGGAGCTGGATCAGTATCAAGGAGGTGTAAATAAAGTGGGACTTGGTGATGGGATACCAACCCATGGGGAGTTATTTCAGGGAGAGCTTTTGGTTTTGAGTCTGATCAGCTAAGTATTTGATTTTAAATGTATAGCGCTTTAAATCTTCATTTGTTAATTTCTATTTGTACATAAATCTATAATAGCCTAAGGTGAGCATCATGTTTATACAAAGATCTGTCTCTTGAGAAAAAAATATATAAACAGGAGGGTCAGAGGTTCTGTTGCTGGCACTGAGGGAACTGGATTAGAGTCAAGGACTTTCTATGTGTAGATAACGGGGGACTTGGTGACAGGACATCAGCCTCTGTGGAGTTATTTCAGTATATTTTCAGTGTTATTGTGTTTGTTGCTGCTCACATTGGATAGCTGGAGTAATTTTGACCCATACATACACACACACACCCATACACACACTTACAGTGTAAAAGCAGGAGATGCCCTGCCCAATATGCAAGACACCTCAAAGTCAAAATGACCCCTGAGGGTATTAACTGCCTTTGGAATACAAACTCCAGGGAACTGAAAGGTTACAGCACCATAGCTCCTATTGGCTCAGTGACTTGGTTTGAAATGAATTCAATCTTCATTCAGCTAATTGAGTCCTTTTCATGCTATTAATTTGACACATCAAATGATTTGGTTTAGGTTACTGTCCAAAGTTAATCTGCCATTACTTGAGTGCATAAATAATAATGGAGTTCAAATTAAAATGTATTACTTTGATTTAAATTTTTATCATGTTTCAAGGCAGAATTGTAATGCAAGAGAAATTGGACGTTTAAGTTCTTCTACAAATGGGAGTCAGGAATTAATATTTAAATAACAGCATTGATGGTTTGGCCGGATTATTGGAACATCTTTTGCAATCCAATCAGACATGGGTATCACCAACAATGCCAACAGTTTTTGCCCATCCCTATGAGCCCTCGAATTGGGTGGCTTACGAGGGCAATTTCAGAGCTGGGCAGGTTAAGGGTCAACCACATAGCTGTGGGTCTGGAGTCACGTGTAGACCAGACTGGCGAGGATGGCAGATTCTCTTCCTTCAATATGGCACTGGTGAACCAGGCGGGTTTTTGCAATGCAGAGTTGCCATTCAATTGAACTGTGTTCAATTTTCTTCATCAAATTTGAATTTCACCACCTGCAAAGGTGGGACTTATACCCATGTGCCCACAACATGGGTCTGAACAAGTCTTATCCAGTGACATTACCACAGTCTCCAACTTCAGGGCTCTACGAATATACTTGGATTCCTCGATTTCCATAGAGACATTCCACTTGTGTTGCAACAGAATAAACATCACACTATGCTCATTAACTGCTTGAGATGTGTGAAATGGACATTATTACACTTTCTGTCCTTTCTGTCAAAACTCCAGCAGTTAATCAAATATCCACTCTCCAGGGTACACAGTTGGGGACCATTTTCGTGATTCGAGTCTATGCCAAATGAATAACTCGAGGAAATCCTTTCTTTGCATTTCTTGTTAAAATTCTTGGTGGTGCGAACAAACAAAAAAGACACCCAAGCCACGTGAGGAGATAAGAGAACAGGAGATCTAAGGCCTGGTGAAAGAGGTAGGCATTAAAGAGTGCCTTCGAGGATTGGAGAGAGTGAGAGAGATGCAGAGGTTTCGGGAGGTAACTGAAGCCTCAGCCACCAACAGCTATTGTGAAGGGATTTAAATCAGGATGCATAAGAGACCAGAATTAGAGGAACACAACGATAGGAGCAAAATTAGGCCATTCAGCCCATCGGGTCTGCTCCACCATTCGATCATGGCTGATACGCTTCTCAAACCCAATCCCCTGCCTTCTCGCCATAACCCTCGATCCCGGTACCAATCAAGAACCTATCTCACTCTGTCTTAAAGGCCCCAATAGCTTGGCCTCCACAGCCCTCTGTCACACCGAGTTCCACAGATTCCCCTCGGACTGAAGAAATCCCTCCTCATCTCATTTCTGAAGGGTCGTCCCTTCACTCTGAGGTTGTGCCCTTGGGTCCTAGTCTCTCCCACCAATGGAAACATCGTCTCCACGTCCACTCTATCCAAGCCTCTCAGGATTTCAATCTGATTCCCCCGCTCATCCGACTCAACACTACAGGCCCGATGTTCTGAACCGCTCCTCATGACAAGCCCTTCATCCCTGGATCATTCTTGTGAAACACCTCTGGACCCCCTCCAATGCTAGCACATCCTTCCTTACACATACAGCCCAAAACTGCCTGATCCCATGTCTTAAAAATACAAACTCAACCCCCTCTGCCCTTGCATAACCGGCCCAATTCTCCATTCTCCTTTTCATTGAGTGTCACAGAGTCATACAGCAGGGAAACAGACCCTTCGGCCCAACCAGTCCATAATCCCAAACTAACCTAGTCCCACCTGCCTGCTCCTGGCCCACATCCCTCCAAACCTCTCCTCTTCATGCCCTTATCCAAATGTCTTTTAAATGTTGTAACTGTCCCCATATCCACCACTTCCTCAGGATGTTCATACCACAAACGAACCACTCTCTATGTAAAAAAATTTGCCTCTTATGTCTTTTTTAAATCTCTCTTTTCTCACCTTAAAAATGTGCCCCCTTGTCCTGAAATCCCCCATCCGAGGGAAAAGAAGTCTACCATTACCTCTATCTATACCCCTCATGATTTTATAAACCTCTATAAGGTCACCTCTCAACATCCTATGCTCCAGTGAAAGAAGTCCCAGCCTATCCAGCCTCTCTTTATAACTCAAACCTTCCAGACCCAGCAACATCCTGGTAAATCTCTTCTGAACCCTCTCCAGCTGAATAATATCCTTCCTGTAACTGGGTGACCAGAACTGGACACAGTATTCCAGAAGAGGCCTCACCAATGTCCTGTACAACCTCAACATGACTCATCAACTCCTGTACTCAAAGGGCTGAGCAATGAAGGCAGGCGTGCCAAATGCCTTCAACAACCCTGTCTATGTGTGACGCAAACGTCAAAGAATTATGTACCTGCACCCCAAGGTCCCTCTGTTCTTCAACACTACCCAAGGCCCAACCATTAATTGTATAAGCTCTGCCCTTGATATTGTCCCAAACTACAATACCTTACATTTCTCCAGATTGAATTCCATCTGCCATTTTTCAGGCCATTGACCCATTTGATCAAGATCCCTTTGTAATCTTAGAAAACCTTCTGCACTGCCAATTGTGCCACCAATTTTGATATCATCTGCAAACTTACTAACCACGCCTTCTATATTCTACATCGAGGCAACATGAATGAGGGGTACAGCAGCAGAGGAGCTAAGACTGGGGTGAAATCAGTCAAAGGCGCAATTAGTGATTGCACATCTGGGAGGTCAGAGGTCCACCTTGTGTGTAAATGCAGCATCAAGACTGCAAACAGTCTGGTCTAATCCTCTGGCAGGAAGAGGAATGGAGTTAGTAACTAGGGAATGGGCCCATTGACAATGGCACTGGGTCCAATGATATGACTACTGGGCACAGTCAGAGTAAATAGCATAGATTCTCTTGAAGGGACAAGGATGTGCGGGAAGGCAATAGCCCGGTGGCATTATCGCTGGACTGTTAATCCAGATAATCTTCCGGGTTCGAATCCTGCGGTGGCAGATGGTTGAGCTTGAATTCCATATGTTAAGAAAAAATTTGGACTTAAGAGTCTAATGGTGAGCCACAAATCTATTGTCGGGGGGAAAAAAACCCACCTGGTTCAGTCAGGCCCTTTCGGGAAGGAAACTGCCATCCTGGTCTGGCCTACATGTGACTACAGACCCACAGCAATGTGGGGGTGGGCCTAGCCAGCGGCATCCCCCATCCTGTGAATGAATAAAAACAAATGATACAGTGAGAGGAACCAGGCCCAAGTGGGGTTTCGTCTGGAGTCTCACCACTCTCACAGACCAGTTGCAGGGTCTGTCTCCGTACTGTAAGTGCAACGTTATTCTGGTTTTGCTCAGTTGACACCAAACCCCATTCCACTGACATCCTTAAAGCCACAGACAGAGAGACATCAGTCCAAGCTGGTGTTTGAATCCTGAATGAGGGGGAGTTCTGCAAAGCCAGTCTGGGGCTGGCTAGATCAGAGCGGCCAGACCACAGCACTGCAGTATTCAACAGGGTCCCCCTCGGCACAGGAGTTAGATGAGGGATCAATCTGTCATCCTGGCAGATGTGTGTTCAGGACGCAAGACGCCGAGAGACCGAGACCTCACGGCTCCCTGCAGCAGCAAACAGAACGGCTTAAAGCCACGCGCGAGTGGAATTGTGTTCGAGATCAAAGTGATTACAGCTGGACATGTGCAAAGAGCAAGGAGCTCAAATTGTCAATTGACTGGGCTTTTTGAAGGCATAATTAGCAGGTCGAGAATCGCCCTCAAGACAACAGGCTCTGATCAGACACCTAACCTGCATGAGGCCGTCAAAGAATTTATCACTGTGTGCTGTACCTTATTTTCTTTTTTAAAACAACATCCGCAGAATAAGTCAAATGGGGAATTGCAGTATTATTGAAGAAAAAGGTGCTTTGTTCATATTGATCTAGAAACATGACCTATTCCCACCCACCCCCATTTTAAGCCTGCCATCTGGAGTGCCGTCTCTGGTTCAAGGATTTGACAAGGCCCACCGCATTTCCTGTGCTAGATTCATGCATCAAACAATTTGCAGCAGTTCAGACTGCTCAAACTTGCTTCCATTTCACACCGGCTCTCAGCCGGAATTGGCGCCGGTCCCGTTGACTCAAAATGGTTGCCGCGGGCAAAAAAGAGTGAAAAACAAAAGAGGCGCAAGACTCTTTGGGCAAACTCATCGATAGCCGTTCCCTGCAATACATCCAGTCCCCAGCTTGAGGCCCTGAGCACACTCCATTGACCTGTGGCAATGCACCATCAAACTTGCATCTGTCAGAAAGCCCATGCTAGAACTCTTTGAAAACAGGGGATGGCATCAGTGATTGAAACATTTACATGGGACAGAGCAGCACAGGAACAGGCCCTTTGGCCCACCGTCCTTGTGCCGACTATGATGCCATTCGAAACTTATCCCATATGCCTGCACGTGGTCCATATCCCTCTATTCCCTGCGTGTTTAGGTGTCTGTGGAAATGCTCCTTAAACATTGCCATCCTATCCACTTCTACCGGGAGAAAGTGAGGTCTGCAGATGCTGGAGATCAGAGCTGGAAATGTGTTGCTGGAAAAGCGCAGCAGGTCAGGCAGCATCCAGGGAACAGGAGAATCGACATTTCGGGCATAAGCCCTTCTTCAGGAATGTTTCCTGAAGAAGGGCTTATGCCCGAAACGTCGATTCTCCTGTTCCCTGGATGCTGCCTGACCTGCTGCGCTTTTCAAGCAACACATTTCCAGCTCTATTCACTTCTACCACCTCTCCAGTGTGTTCTCGGCCCCAACCCCACTCTGTATATAAAAAAAATTGCCTTGCACATCTCCTTTGAACACTGCCTCTCTCACTTTAAACCCCCGTGTCTCAGGAAGGACGTGTAGGCCCTGGAGCGGGTTCAGAGGAGGGTCACAAGAATGGTACCGGGAATGAAAAGTTTAACACATGAGCAACTGTTGAGGAGTTTAGAAGGATGAGGGAGGATCCATTTGAAACAATCAGGGAGAGGTAATGGCTTAGTGGTATTATCACTGGACTATTAACCCAGAGACCCAGCTAATGTTCTGGGGACCTGGTTTGAATCCCACCATGATAGATGGTGGAATTTGAATTCAACAAAAATCTGGAATTAAGAGACTAACGATGACCATGAATTGACCGTCAGGAAAAAACCTATCCGGGTCACTAATGTCCTCCAGGGAAGGAAGTTGCCATCCTTAGCTGGTCTGGCCTACATGTGACTCCAGACCCACAGCAATGGGATTGACTCTGAACTGCCCTCTGGGCAATTAGGGATGGGTGATAAATGCTGGCCTAGCCAGTGACACCCTCATCCCATGAATGAATTTTAAAAAATATACAGAATACTGAATGGCCTGGGAAGATGTTTCCATTGGTGGGAGAGACTAGGACCCGAAGGCACAGCCTCAGAGTAAAGGGAAGACCTTTTGGAACGGAGATAAGGAGAAACTTCTTCAGCCAGAGAGTGGGGAATCTGGGGAATTCATTACCACAGAAGGCTGGGGAGGCCAGGTCATTGGGTATATTTAAGACTGAGATAGGGAGGTTCTTGAGTGTCAAGGGGGTCAAGGGTCACAGGGAGAAAGTAGGAGAATGGGGTTGAAAAACTTATCAGCCATGATTGAATGGCAGGGCAGATTCGATGGGCTGAATGGCCTAATTTCTGCTGCTATGTCTTATGGTCGATGTCCCCTAGTATTTGAGTTTTACCACCTTGGGAAAAAGAAGTCGTTGTACCGCAAAGGTGACAAAGAAGGTCAATAGAGTGGTCAAGAAGGCATATGGCATGCTTTCCTTCATCAGACGAGGTATTGAGTACAAGAGTTGGTAAGTCATGTTACAGTTGTATAGGACTTTGGTTCAGCTACATTTGGAGTACTGCGCGCAGTTCTGGTCGCCACACTACCAAAAGGATGTGGATGCTTTGGAGAGGGTGCAGAGGAGGTTCACCAGAATGTTGCCTGGTATGGATGTAGTAGATTAGGATTATTTTCATCAGAAAGCCAGAGGTTGAGGGGGGACCTGATTGAAGTCTACAAAATCATGAGAGATATAGACAGGGTGGATAGCAAGAAGCTTTTTCCCCAGAGTGGACGAGTCAATTACTAGGGGTCATGAGTTCAAGGTGAGAGGGGAAGAGTTTAAGGGGGATATGCGTGGAAAGTTCTTTACGCAGAGGGTGGTGGGTACCTGGAACACGATGCCAGCAGAGGTGGTAGAGGCAGGCACAATAGTGTCATTTAAGATGTATCTAGACAGATACATGAATGGGCAGGGAGCATAGGGATACAGATCCTGAGAAAATAGGCGACAGGTTTAGATAGAGTAAATGGATCAGCGCAGGCTTGGAGGGCCGAAGGGCCTGTTCCTGTGCTGTAGGGTTCTTTGTTCTTTGTCTCAGTCTATGCACCCTATCCATGTCACTCTTGATTTTACACACTTCTATCAGGTCACCCCTCAGTCTCTGACACTCACGCAAAAACAATTCAAGTTGAAACAGATGAGTCCTGTGGAATAGAACACGTTGCAAGCGTTTGTTGGTCTGCCAGCATCTCGAACTGAATTTAGTTGCAATGTGAAGATTTCCAACACTGACTCCTTCAAGCACTGCCCATTTAATGCGGTCAATTTCAACTCCTCCAGTTTCTTTGCTTAACGTTGACAAACACTGTGGAATTTGCCAGGCCCACATCGTAACCTTAGAATGGCACCTCAAAGCCACTGCCAATCTGGATCGGTCCAGAAGGTGACGTAGATTGGTCGCCTTTCAGAACGTCTGCACCGAAATCAAGTCAAGGTCACAGAGGTGAGAGGAATTGTTGTTAAAAATCTTCCTCTCGGGGAAATAGAAGAATGAGGAAAGTATTGTCATCTCAAGCAGCTTATTTCATCACCGAGATCCTTCAGACTTTCAACTGTCAACACTGATGAGGCTTGGTGAGTTCATTTGGCTACCTGGATAAAGCAGGGCACAGAATAATGTCAGCGGTATTACTAATGACCAACTGAGGTGGTTCTCAAGGCTGTTAGAATCCCAGCTGATGGCCCATCCAATCAAGTCACCTTCCAGAGAGCAACCTGGGATTGCACTTCCATTTTAGTTCATGCCGTGGTCAAACCGATTCACACAAGGCTTTCCAAACTGTCACTGTTTCACAAGGACGCTAGCCTTACATAGAAACATAGAAGGTAGGAGCAGGAGGAGGCCATTCGGCCCTTCGAGCCTGCTCCGCCATTCCTAACCATCGTGGCTGATCGTCCAACTCAGTCACCTAATCCTCCGTTCTCCCCATAACCTTTGATCCCCAAGTGCTATATCCAGCCGCCTCTTGAACACACTCAATGGTTTGGCATCAACTACTTCCTGTGATAAGGAATTCCACAGGCTCTTTGGGTGAAGAAATGTCTCCTCATCTCTGTTCTAAATGGTCCACCCCAAATCCTCGGACGTAGAAAAGGTGTGTACTGTCTACAGGATGCACTGCTGAAATTCACTCCACTTGCCTGGATGGGGGCAGCTCCAACAAAACTCAAGAAGCTTGACATCATCCAGGATAAAGCAACACACTTGATTGACACCACATCCACAAGCATCCACCCCCTCCATCACCGACGCTCAGTAGCAGCAGTGTGTACTAACTACAAGATGCACTGCAGAAATTCACCAAAAATCCTCAGACAGCACCTTCCAAACCCACGACCACTTCCATCTAGAAGGACAGCAGATACTTGGGAACACCACCCCCTGCAAGTTCCCCTCCAAGCCACTCACCATCCTGACTTAGAAATCTATCGCCGTTCCCTCAGTGTCACTGGGTTAAAATCCTGGAATTCCCTCCCTAAGGGCATTGTGGGTCAACCCACAGCACACAGACTGCAGCGGTTCAAGAAGGCAGCTCACCCCCACCTGCTCAAGGTGCAACTAGGGACGGGGCAATAAATACTGGCCCAGCCAGTGACATCCAGGTCCCACAAAAGAATTTAAAATAGAAGCCACATTCATTTCATTGGTCACATTCACTGTCCAAAAGGAATACAGGGATATTACTATGTGTATAAATGATACATCTTTCATCACAGAGCCTACACCTCACATTGTCCTGTATATCACAGCACAAATCGCAGTCCTTATACAGCGACAATACTGTGTAGAAAGAGAATGCTCTGCACCGTCCTTCAGATCCAGATATCAATTCCCGAATGCATTAGCACTAAATAACAAAACCAACATCCACTGGCATTGAATTAAAATGCCCTTAAAAAGCCAGAAGTATGGACCTTGTACACTGTGTGTCAGTGTGTGTGTGTGTGTGTGTCTGCGTGTACGTGTATCAGTATGTATGTCTGTCTGTGTGTATATGTGTGTGTATGTATGTTGGTGTGTGTGTGTGTCTGTATGTGCGTGCATGTGTGTGTGAGAGAGAGTGTGTGTGTGTGGGTGGGTGTATGGGTATGTGTGTGCGTAGATGTGGGCATGTGTGTGTGGGGGTGCACATGCATGTGTGTGTGTGTGGGTGTATGTGTAGGTGGGTGTAGGTGTGGATGTGTGTGTGTGTATGTCTGCGTGTGCATCTGTGTCTGTGTGTGTGTACGTGTGTCTGTA
>NC_057752.1:3404230-3441696 GCF_004010195.1 Chiloscyllium plagiosum
TGTGAGAGTGTGTGTCTGTGTGAGTGTGAGTGTGTGTGGGGGGGGTGTCTGTGTGTGAGAGTGTGTGTCTGTGTGTGTGTGAGTGTGTGTGTGAGAGTGTGTGTCTGTGTGTGAGAGTGTGTGTCTGTGTGTGTGTCTGTGTGTGTGTGAGTGTGTGTGTGAGAGTGTGTGTCTGTGTGTGAGAGTGTGTGTCTGTGTGTGTGTCTGTGTGTGTGTGAGTGTGTGTGTGAGAGTGTGTGTCTGTGTGTGAGAGTGTGTGTCTGTGTGTGTGTCTGTGTGTGTGTGAGTGTGTGTGTGAGAGTGTGTGTCTGTGTGTGAGAGTGTGTGTCTGTGTGTGTGTCTGTGTGTGTGTGAGTGTGTGTGTGAGAGTGTGTGTCTGTGTGTGAGAGTGTGTGTCTGTGTGTGTGTCTGTGTGTGTGTGAGTGTGTGTGTGAGAGTGTGTGTCTGTGTGTGAGAGTGTGTGTCTGTGTGTGTGTCTGTGTGTGTGTGAGTGTGTGTGTGAGAGTGTGTGTGAGAGTGTGTGTCTGTGTGTGTGGGCTAGGGTGGGAGGTGGTACCTCCCTCTAATACTGTTTCTCTCTGCCTCCCCAACTGTGCTGTCACATTGTTTAGTCTTTTCTGACCCTGCTTGCACATCTCGAAGATGCAGCACTTTTCTGCTCTGGCCTCTCAAGCGTAACACTGCACATGTACTTCAAACCCTCCTGATATGCTTTTGCTTGAAAATTTCAACAAGAAATCATACAGCCCATTTGTGAGATGTCAGCGATCGTCTTAACTCTGTGACTCGCTACTGTTAGGCTTTGCCTTGATAGCACCTTCTCTCACGGTGGCGCAGTGGTTAGCCCTGCTGCCTCACAGCGCCAGGGACTTGGGTTCGATACTTGCTTCGGGTGACTGTCTGTGTGGTGTTTGCACATTCTCCCTGTG
This sequence comes from Chiloscyllium plagiosum, assembly GCF_004010195.1. Classification (NCBI taxonomy): domain Eukaryota; kingdom Metazoa; phylum Chordata; class Chondrichthyes; order Orectolobiformes; family Hemiscylliidae; genus Chiloscyllium; species Chiloscyllium plagiosum. Next base: position 3,405,160 of record NC_057752.1, read on the forward strand.
TCTGTGTGGGTTTCCTCCCACAGTCCAAAGATGTGCAGGTTTGGTGGATTAGCCATGGAGAAATTTCCCCACCATGTGTAGGTGAGGATGGATTAGCCATGTGGGATGCAGGGTTACAGGGAAGGGGGTGGTGATTGCCTGGATAGGATGCTCTCCAGAGGCTCGGTGTGGACTCGATGGGCTAAATAGCCTACTATAGGGATTCTAACTAGGTCCAAATCCCTACAAAAAAATGAAGTATGGACCTTGTGCACACGATGCCTGATCTAGATTCCTGACTCAAGAGGCAGTCTTAAGAGCAGCTAGAGACGAGCAATAAATGCCAGCCCAGTCAGCGACGTGAATGAATTTTTTTAAGACATTGCCCAGGGGCCAAACACAATATCCTGGTAATGGCGGTTTGATCACTGGAAATGACACCAGCCTCCTCGGGTTCTCAGTCATCAAACAGGAGAGAAATAAACATCCTATCCGACTGCAAAAACACAGGCGGCAAGCCACACACATCAGGCAGCTGGTCGTGAAAAATAATTAAAGCGGACAGCAGAAAGTCAATACAACAGAAGGCTAACAGACCTGCTCCAAAACAAATATAATAAACGGCAGCACACTTCTCTACCTGCGCTACAGCGGTAGTGTCCTTGTCTCTGAGCCAGGACATCCGGGTTCAAGCCCCACCAACTCCAAGGGTGCATCATAATGTCTCTGATCAAGTAGAATAAGACTATTAATGTCTCCGTTTCTTGAGCCAAGAGATGGAGCAACAGCGTTCCCCGACTCTAACTCAAGGTTTCGACTCACTCGCAGCATTGAATGCAGAAAAGGAGGGAGGATTTCTGAAGATTGGGGAAGCCCCTCACTGATTCTCTCTCGTATATGGAGGAACCTTGCTCTGGTTAAGATGGCTAGGCCCTGGGCGCCCCCCTGCAATGAGCACTGCCTGCACATTTTCTCCCATAAGGCATTGCGCCAGTAGTGGGCCAATCAGCCCACTGAGTCTGCTCCGCCATTCGAAGAGATCATCCTCGACCCCCACGTTCCCGCTTTTTCCCCTGTGATGTCCGATTCCCTTACTGATTAAAAATCTGTCTCAGCCTTGAATATGATCCATCCTCGAGAGCTGTCAGGAGGAAGAATTCCACAACGTCACTCCCCTCTGAGAGAAGACATTCCTCCTCATCTCTGTCTTCAGTGTGTGAGCCCTTATTCTGAGGTGATACCCTCTGCTCCTAGACTCTCCCACAAAGATAAACAACCTCTCCAAATTTTCAATTTGATTTATTATTGTCACATGTACCGAGGTACAGTGAAACATTTTGTTTGTGTGCAGTACAGGGGCAGATCATACCATGCAAAAATAGAATGGAACTCCTACAGTGTGGAAACAGGCCTTTCAGCCCAACAGGTCCACACCGACCCTCCGAAGAGTAACCCACCCAGACCCATTCCCCTACCCTACATTTACCCCTGACTAATACACCAAACCTACATATCCCTGAACACAAATGAACAATTTAGCATGGCCAAATCACCCTAACCTGGACATCTTTGGAAGCAAACCCATGCAGACATGGGGCTGGGGGGAAGGGGGGGGGAGGTGGGAATGTGCAAACCCCTCACAGACAGTTGCCCGAGGCTGGAATCGAATCTGGGTCCCTGGTGCTGCAAGGCACCGCTGTGACACCACAAAGTGCATCAGGGTAAAAGGGCATAAATGCATCTACCCTGTCAAGCCCTAAGAATCTTTTATGCTTCAATAAGGTCATCTCTCACTCTTCTAAACTCCAATGAGGACAGGCCCAACCCACTCAACCTCTCCTCAGAAGACAGTCCCTCCATACCTGGGGATCAACGTTGTGACTATTGTCTCCACTGCATCCAATATCAACACAACTTTCCTCAAATAACGGGCCCAAAACTGGACACAGTATTCTACGTGTGATCTAATTTACTGCCCTGTATTGTTTGAATTCCAAATTGCATACCTTATTTTGCTTGGAAAAAACAGCCATTTACCTGCCCTACACCCACTGAAAATGGACATTAGCTTTTTGCAATGGAGACATGAGAACTCCTACGTCCCTCTGTGTTGCAGATTTTCATCAACAGTGTGGAAACTGGCCCTTCAGCCCAACCAGTCCACACCAACCCTCCGCAGAGTAACCCACCCTGACTTATTCCCCTAGCCTATATTTATCTTAGACTAATGCACCCAACCTACATATCCCTGAACACCATGGGTAATTCAGCATGGCCAATTTACCCTAACCTGTACAACTTTGGATTGTGGGAGAAAACTAGAGCACCTGGAGGAAACCCACGCAGCCACGGGGAGAACGTGCAAACTCCACACAAACAGTTGCCCAAGGCTGGAATTGAACCCAGGTCCCTGGCATTGTGAGACAGCAGTGCTAACCACTGAGCCAACTTGCCACCTTGCAACCTTCCCCATTCTAAATAATATTCAGCTCCTCTATTCTTACTGCCAACACCTCATGATTTATTCCACGTGCCAAGTTTTTTGCACACTCGCTTAACCTCTGTAGACCCTTTGTGTTATCCTCAATATTTGCCTTCCTGTCTATGTTTGTGGCATCTGCAAACGTGGTCACAGTACACTCACTTCCATCACCCAAGTCATTCATACTGCGGCCCCAGCACTGATCCATGTGGCACTCCAATAGCTATAGGTTGCCATCCTGCAAAATGCAGTCCCCATCCTTATCCCGACTCTCTGTCTTTTATTAGCTCGTCAATCCACTATCCATCCTAATATACCACAGCCAAAAACACTGACTCTTATTTTACTAGGTACTTTATCAACCACTTCTTGGAAATCCAAATACAATACATCCATTGCTTCTCCCTTATCTATCTTGCACGTTACCTCCTCAAAGAATTCAAGTAAATTTGTCAGGCATGGTTTCCCCTTCATGAAGCCATGCAGCCTCTGCTTGGTCATGGGATGCATTTCTAAATGCTCTGTGATGACATCCTTATAAGAGACTCCAACATTTTCCCAATGACAGACGCTAAGCTAACTGGCGTGGCTAAGCTAACTGTTGTTTTGTCCCCTTCGCTTTCTGAGTAAGCATGACACTGGCAGTTTTCCAATCCATTGAGACTTTTCCAAAATCCAAGGATCGTTGGAAGATTGCTCCCAGTGCATCCGCCATCTCTGCAACTGCTTCCTACGATGTAACCTATCACGTTCAGGGGATGGATCAACCTTTAGCCTCATTAGTTTCCCTAGTACTTTCAGCGATATTGTATTTATTTCATAAGAAACAAGAGCAGGAGTAGGCCATCTGACCCATTGAAGAGTCCAAGAAAGCTTGTTGTGGATGACCACTCCCAGGAGCTTGACACTCCCCACTGGTTCCACTCTGTGCTGTTAATATGTGGTGGGGGGGGGAGGAGAAGGGGGGGCATGAGTAACATCCTGCCGAAAGTCAATAATGAGTTCCTTGGTTTTGCCGGCATTGAGAGCTGGGTTGTTCTCAGTGCACCATTTTTCCAGGTCTTCCACCTCCCGTCTGTAGTCTGTTTCGTCGCCATCTGAGATTCGACCGACTATAATGGTGTCATCAGCGAACTTGTAAATGGCATTAGTCTGGTATTTGGTGATGCAGTTATGGGCATACAGTGAGTACAGTAGGGGGCTGAGTACACACCCCTGGGGACTCCAGTGTTGAGTGTTAGTGACGATGAAATATTGTCCCCAGTCTTCACTGATTGTGGCCTGTGGGTCAGGAAACTGAGGATCCAGTTGCAGAGAGTGGGGCTTAGTCAGCATCGCTTGCTGGTGGCTGGGGAGTTCCAATCTTATTTCATTCCTAACAGGTCTGACTCCAAATCTTTAGGCCACCCCTGCTTGCCCTCGACTTCTCAAGCAGTGGAACTAGTTTCCTTGCACCTATGGCACTGGAGAACGTTGCTGCAAATATTTCTGTGTTCTGACAAACGACAAGGGGTCTCTGCTCATTTAAAACATGGAAGCATCAGGAATGTGGAGCTGCATTTCATGCAAGCTCTCTTGTATTAAAGTTAATGTATCTCAGCTGTGGCCCCCTCCAATGGTCCCCAGCATCACAGATACCAGTCTTCAGCCAATCCGATTCCCTCCACATGATATTAAGAAACAGCTGGAGGCACTGGATACTGCAAAGGGCTAAGGGCCCTGACAACATTCCAGCAAGTGTACTGAAGGCTTGTGCTCCCAACCTTGCCACTCCCCTAGCCAAGCTGGTCCAGTTCAGTTACAACACTGACATCCAACCGACAATGTGGAAAATTACCCAGGTATGTCCTGTACACTACAAGCAGGCCAGGTCCAACCCAGCCAATAACAAAAAACAGGAATTGCTGGAAAAGCTCAGCAGTTCTGGCAGCATCTGTGGAGAGAAATCAGAGTTAAGGTTTCAGGTCAAGTCACCCTGCCCCATCAGTCTACTCTCGATCATCAGTAAAGTGATGGAAGGTGTCACCCACAGTGCTATCAAGCAGCACCTGCTCAGCAATAACCTGCTCAGTGACACCCAGTTTGGGTTCCACCAGGGTCACTCAGCTCCTGACCTCATTACAACCTTGGTTCAAACATGGACAAAAGAGCTGAATCTAGATGTAGGTTTGCTCGCTGAGCTGGAAGGTTCATTTCCAGATGTTTCGTCACCATACTGGGTAACATCTTCAGTGGACCTCCAGACGAAGCACTGCTGATGATTCTTGCTTTCTACTAAGATGTTTGGGTTTCTTTGGGTTTGTGATGTCATTTCCTGTGGTGATGTCATTTCCTGTGGTGATGTCATTTCCTGTGGTGATGTCATTTCCTGTTCTTTTTCTCAGGGGGTGGTAAATGGGATTCAAGTTGATGTGTTTGTTGATAGAGTTCCAGTTGGAATGCCATGCTTCTAGGAATTCTCGTGTGTGTCTCTGTTTGGATTGTCCTAGGATGGAAGTGTTGTCCCAGTCGAAGTGGTGTCCTTCCTCATCTGTATGTAAGGATAGTAGTGAGAGAGGGTCATGTCGTTTTGTGGCTAGTGATGTTCATGCATCCTGAGCTGAATTCCAGAGGGGAGGGGAGAGTGGCAGCCCTTGACATCAAGGCTGTATTCGACAGAGTGTGGCATCAAGGAGCCCTGGCAAAATCATAGAATCCCTACAGTGTGGGAGCAGGCTATTTGGTCCACACTGACCCTCCGAAGAGCATCCACCCCCCTTACTCTCCCCCTGCATTTCCCATGGCTAACCCGCCTCACATGCACACTATGGGGCAATTTAGCCTGGCCAATCCACCCCAACCTGCATATCTTTGTGACTGTGGGAGGAAACCGGGGCAAACCCATGGGGAGAACGTGCAAATTCCACACAGACAGGCGCCCGAGGGCGGGATCGGACCCGGGTCCCTGGCGCTGTCAACCACTGCGCCAACCCTGCTGCCCACTGATCCCTGCCCAAAACTGGAATCAATGGGTATCAGGGGGCAACCTCTCTGCTGGTTGGAGTCAGCCATGGCACAGAGGAAGATGGCTGTGATAGGTAGACGTCAGTCATCTCAGGTCCAGGATGTTCAATGCCAACATGCCATCCTCCCCATGTCAGAGATATTGGAGTAGATATTCCAGCTGCCACAGGTGTACTCTTGCCTGGGCGAACAGCCCCTGTCTCTGCCAGCTGTTACAAACACCCAGAAGCGTACAAATGACTCACTAATTCACCACAGCCCAGAACAATTAAAGTCACACTGCTGGAACAAAAGCTTGCAAGAGACAATGTTCGATAAAGTGCTTCTGTAAAATGACAGTGTGAATTACTCTGAAATGAAGCAGGAAGCAAAGCAATTACCATCAGCCGAACTAAAAAAGGAATTTGACGAAAGCATGATAAACTATGCACACACAATGCAAACTTCTCAGACATCTCGAGAATTGACACTTTCTTGACAACGGTAGGAAATATCTGAAGCAGGCACAGCAATGATTAAAAACACTCTCCGTTCCATCACCAAACCAGTGGGAAATTATTCAGCTTAAACCTGAAAGATTCACTCTGTCGAGTTAGACTATTCATTCTGTCGTTAACTGTTCCCAAAGTTTGCACGTTCTCAACAGAACTGCACAATACTCGCATCAACAAAAACATGGCTTGGAGTTCCCAATAGTCAGCAGGTTGTTTCTGCAGTGCAGATCGGAGTTTGCATACTGAGACCTGATAGAATCCACACATAGACAGGGTAGTGAAGAAGGTGTTTGGTACGCCTGCCTTTATTGGTCAGAGTATTGAGTACAGGAGTTGGGAGGTCATGTTGCAGCTGTACAGGACATTGGTTAGGTCACTTTTGGAATACTGCGTTCAGTTCTGGCCTCCCTGCGACAGGAAGGGTGTCATGAAACTTGAAAGGGTTCAGAAAGGATTTACAAGGATGTTGCAGGGGTTGGAGGGTTTGAGCTGTAGTGAGAGGCTGAATAGGCTGGGGCTGTTTTCCCTGGAGCGTCGGAGGCTGGTCATCGGCTTCAGGAAGGGGAGTGGAGCTGTATCAGTGGAGCTGAGATGGAGAGGGTCGACAGCATCTAAGTCCCTGGGAGTGACGGTCACTAACAATCTGTCCTGGTCCACTCACATTGATGTGATGGTCAATAAAGCACAACAATGTCTCTACTCCCTCAGGAGGCTATGCAAATTCAACATGTCTTTAAAGACTTCCCCCAACTTTTACAGATGTACCACAGAAAGCATTCTATTCAGATGGATCATAGCTTGGTACGGCAACTGCTCTGCCCAGGACAGTGAGAAACTACAGAGAGTTGTGAACACAGCCCAGTCCATCACCCAAACCAACCTCCCATCCACTGGCTCCATCTACACTTCCCACTGCCTCGGGAAGGCAGCAACATCATCAATGACCCCTCCCACCCCGGTTACAATCTCTTCCAACCTCTTCCCTCGGGCAGAGGATACAAAAGTTCGAAAACACGCATGAACAGATTCAAGAACAGCTTCTTCCCTGCTGTTATCAGACTTTTGAACGCATCTCTCAAATGTTAATTCGGACCCGTCTCTTGGTGCACCTTCTCGGCGGCTGTAACACTGTATACTGCACTCTGTTCTGCTCCCCTGATGCACATTGTACAGTACAATCTGACGGGACAGTATACAAAACAACACTTTCCACTGTATCAGGGTACAGGTGACAACAATAAATCAGTCAATCACATCAATTCTTACAGGTTGTATCCATCCTGCCTCAGCTCAATAGCTGTTGAACTCTTCATCTCGCTCTCTGATCCCTCTCGACTGGAGTACTCCGACGCCCTGCTTTTCAGCCTCCCCCCTTGAAACATGAGCTCATCCCCTGGTGCCGTATTCTAATGCAAACCGACTCCTGTTCATCCAGTACCCCTGGGCACACTGACCCACATTGACTCCTGTTCATCCAGTATCCCTGGACACACTGACCCACACTGACTCCTGTTCATCCAGTATCCCTGGGCACACTGACCCACATTGACTCCTGTTCATCCAGTATCCCTGGGCACACTGACCCACACTGACTCCTGTTCATCCAGTACCCCTGGGCACACTGACCCAGACTGACTCCTGTTCAACCAGTACCCCTGGGCACACTGACCCACACTGACTCCTGTTCATCCAGTACCCCTGGGCACACTGACCCACACCGACTCCTGTTCATCCAGTACCCCTGGGCACACTGACCCACACTGACTCCTGTTCATCCAGTACCCCTGGGCACACTGACCCACACTGACTCTCAGTTGAGCAGTACTTCCCATCTCAGATTTTCTTCAATTGCTCACACCTCCCTGTCATTGGAATCACCTCCAGCCCCCCACAAGCCTCCATTGTTGCTGCTCATCTCATTGTGGCCTCTCGCACATCTCTGAGTCGTATCATTGTACCATGGGTGGTCATCGAGTCATTGAGACCTACAGCATGGAGTTTGGCCCAAACTGGTCCATGCTGTCCATTGGTGGAGATTTCATCCTGTTCCCTCCGAAACACGGAGATTCGCTCGCTAAGCTGCTCTCTCCGAAGTTACCCCTTAAAACCGAGCTCTCGGTCCTTCATCTGTCACTCCTGCCAGGCCCCGGTGTTGCAAAGTGAACGGCACTAGGTAAATGCAGACAACAGTAGTTAGACACGTTCTTTGAGCAACCTATTCGGGGATGCTATGACACACCTCTGGAGCAGGTGGGACTTGAACTCGGGCCTCCTGGCTCAGAGGGAGGAGCACTACCACTTTTTTACTTTCATCATTCCTTCATGGGATGAAGGTCCCACTGCCTAGGCCTGCACTTATTGCCCATGTAAGAGTCAACCACTTGAATTAGATTCGATTATCTACAGTGTGGAAACGGATCGTTTGGCATAACAAGTCCACACCGACCCTCCGAAGAGTAACCCATCCAGACCAATTTCCCTCTGACAAACAGTATGGGGCAATTTGGCATGGCCACTCCACCCTAACCTGCACATCCCTGGGCACTATGGGGCAATTTAGCATGGCCACTCCACCCTAACCCGCACATCCCTGGGCACTATGGGGCAATTTAGCATGGCTAATCCACCCTAACCTGCACAGCCCTGGGCACTATGGGACAATTTAGCATGGCCAATCCACCCTAACCTGCACATCCCTGGACACTACGGGACAATTTAGCATGGCCACTCCACCCTAACCTGCACATCCCTGGGCACTATGGGACAATTTGGCATGGCCACTCCACCCTAACCTGCACATCCCTGGGCACTATGGGACAATTTGGCATGGCCAATCCACCCTTACCTGCACATCCCTGGGTACTATGGGACAATTTGGCATGGCCAATCCACCCTAACCTGCACATCTATGGATTGTGGGAGGAAACCAGAGCACCCGGAGGGAAAGCGCAGGCCGATATGGGGAGAATCAAGCTCCACACGGCTGTGGGTCTGGAGTCACACGTAGGCCAGACCAGGTAAGGATGGCAGTTTCCTTCTCTCAAGGACATGAGTGAACCAGATGGGTTTTTACGACAATCATTAGACTCTTAATTCCAGACATTTATTGAATTCAAATCATCGGACGTGGTGGGTTTTGAACCCTTGTCCCCCACACATTACTTGGGTCTCTGGGTTAATAGTCGAGAGATAATATCATGTCCCTTAAGAGCCACAAGAGCCCTCAAAGCAACCAGCACACTCTCCAATATCAGCTCCTCCATCACCGATCCAACGAAACTGCTCTCACATATCAGCTCATCGATCAAGCACTAAACTAATCTGCTCTGAAATGCAAGCTCCTCCATCATCAGCCAGCCTCTCCTGTTTTCAAAATCACATCTCCTCAATCATTAATGAGCTCGTCTCTTTCTCTGATGCTAGTCCCTCAGCTCTCACAGGCTAATTAACGGAGCATACACCATATATAAAACCAAACTTCACACCAACGTTCACCTCTTCCTGAGATCGGAGGCAACATGTACATTATTTATACAACAGAGAGCTCGTGCAAATTTTTTATCAGCTTCTTTTATCAGTATAATGGATTTCCTTCTTTCAAGTAATATTTTGACTTTTAATGAGTACATTGCTTGCAATGTCGATGGACAAGAATTGCCACTACAAAATGTGCGCTCGCCATATGCTGATAGGTATGTTGAAGTGGTTATCTTTTGCCGAATGAGATAAATATTTCTCCTAAAAATTAAGTCAGGCCTGTCAAACTTCATGCATTAAGAATGAGATGGGCAAAGTTGCAAGCTGCTTGTGAAGAAATTCGACAAATCTCCTGCTGAATGAAAGACGGCACAAAGACCAGCAAAGCTGTTCAGCACCGTCGGGAATGGTCAATCGTCTGCTGCTGCCACAAGGCAACCCTTTTGCAGAGCAGCAAGGTTATTGCTCTGGCTGAAGGAGTCAGCAATCACATGACGCCAAGTGATAGCCCGACAGGTTTATTTGGAAGCACTGGCTAGCTACCTGGCGAAGGAGCAGCGCTCCGAAAGCTAGTGCTTCCAAAATAGATCTGTCGGACTATCACCTGGCGTCATGTGATTTCTGACTATGTCTGCCCCCCAGTCCAAGCCCAGCTCCTCCACGTCATGGCTAAGAGAGAAGCAACAAGGATCATCGCCATGACCGTCCGTTCTGACCACAGCAGCGACAAGTTACCTTGGTTCGTGCAGCCTTCCTGCCCCTTCCAGAGCTTTGGCTGGGGAGAGGCGAGCGACAACAACATGGCAAATGTCGCCATAAACCTGACAAAGTGCCTTCTGAATGTCGTTCAGTGCAACTTTCCACGGAACCCACCTTGGGGCCCAGTTAGGCTACCTTGCCATCAGAAAGTGTGGGTGTAGTCACACAGGATAGACGATTGCAAAGGGAATTATCCTGCAGCTTTACGGTATTCTGCCCATTAACTGAAGCCAGATGATTTCGCCCTTTCTTCTTTCACTGCTCAATACGTTTTCTGACCATTTGCAATGAGTGTGGACATTACTGGCTAGGACCCTTCCCCACGTTGGCTCAGTGGTTAGCACTGCTGCCTCACAGCACGAGGGTCCCAGGTTCCATTCCAGCCTCAGGCGACTCTCTGTGTGGAGTTTGCACGTTCTCCCCGTGCCTGCGTGGGTTTCCTCCGGCTGCTCCGGTTTCCTCCCACAATCCAAAGATGTGCAGGTGAGGGTGGATTGGCCATGGTGTTCGGTGCGTTAGTCAGAAGGGAAATGGGTGTAGGTGGGTTACCCTTTGGAGGGTCGGTGTGGACTTGTTGGGCCGAAGGGCCTGTTTCCACACTGTAGGGAATCTAATCTAAAACCGTTAACGTGGATCTTTCTGGTGTGGATTGCACTGGAGCTCTGTGAGGTAGACCTTGTTTAATCCATTAGAGCATCACTCCATGATCAGTCAACAGGAACCCTGACAGCATTTCCCCAGTTCCTCTCCATTCACCTCAGGCTGGAGCTCTTGGGCTGCCATTCAAGCTGAGATGCAGCGAACCGGTAAACTGAACGCAAAATTAAGTTCAGAAATCCAGTTCTTCTGCCTGGATTCCAATGTCCCCGCAGACACTGGCAACCCAAGCTTATTTGTTCTTTTTAATACAGCTGTGCCTGGGTGGCACGGTGGCTCAGTGGTTCGCCACAGCACCAAAGAGCCAGGTTCAATGCCACCCTTGGGTGACAGTCTGTGTGGAGCTTGCACGGTCTCCCCGTGTGGGTTTCCTCCCCCTGTCCAAAGACGTGCAGGTTAGGTGGGTTGGCTACGCTATAATGTCTGGGGACAAGGACAGCAGGAGTAAGCCATTGAGCTCTGCCATTCAATCAGATCATGGCTGATCTTTCCATGGACACAGTTCCACTTACCCGCCCGCTCACCGTAACCCTTAATTCTTTTACTCTTCGCAAATCTTCACCTTCAAACGATTCAGTGAGGAAGCCTCAACTGCTTCACTGGGCAGGAAGCTCCACAGATTCACAACCCTTTGGGGGAAGAGGTTTCTCCCTAACTCAGTCCTAAACCTGCTCCCCCGTAATTTGAGGCTGTGCCCCCTCATTCTATGTGGAAACAGGCTCCCTGCTTTGATCTTATCCATTCCCTTTGTCATTTTATATGCTTCTATAAGATCCCCTCCCCCTTCATTCCAACTAAAGTCCCAGTCCACTCAGTCTCTCCTCCTAAGCCAAACCCCCTCAACTCCAGAATCAACCTCCTCTGAAGCCTCTCCTGTACCATTCTCAAATATGGAGGCCAAAACAGTACTCCAGGTGTGACCACACCAGCACCCTATACAGCTGCAGCAGAACCTCCCTGTTTTTAAACACCAAGCCTCCAGCAATGAAGAACAATATTCCATTCGCCTTCTCCTTTACTTCAAACCAGCTTTTTGTGATTCATGCACAAAGTCACCCAGCTCCCTCTGCACAGCAGCGTGCTGCAATCTTTCTCTGTTTAAATAAGAGTCCATTTTGCTGTTATTCTGACCAAAATCGATGACCTCGCGTTGGCTAATACTGTACTCCATCTGCTAGACCCCTGCCCACTCACCTAACCTATTTATGTCCCTCCGCATACTTTGTGCAGATGTGCAGGCTCGGTGGATTGGCCATGATAAATGTGGGGTTCAAGGGATAGGGTCAGGGGGTTGGATCCGAGTGGGATGCTCTTCAGAGGATCGGTGTGGGCTCAATGGGCCGAATGGCCTCGAACTGCACTGTAGGGATTCTAATGGTCAACAAATTAATACTCATCTCTGTTGAGGTATGGGGTCAGACGAATCCTTGCTGTTCAAGTTAGCTTGCTGTGGAAGATTAATGAAAGAAAAAACCTTCCAAAACACCCCTGGGTCCCAATAGAGATCGTAGCGAGATACGAGTTCAACGCATAATGGATGCACACTGCGATGCTGAGAACATTCTAGCCAATTTACACATTCAGTCATTGGGCTGTACAGCACAGAAACAGACCCTTCGGTCCAACTCGTCCATGCTGACCAGATATCCCAACCCAATCTAGTCCCATTTGCCAGTACTTGGCCCATATCCCTCCAAACCCTTCCTATTCATATACCCATCCAGATGCTTTTTAAATGTTGCAGTTGTACCAGCCTCCACCACTTCCTCTGGCAGCTCATTCAATACATGAATTCAAAACAACAAAGGCAGTAACTATGCATTAATTGAGGCAGAGAGATAATTACAAATAATCAAATATAAGATGGTGCTGGAGGCAAGCCCCTCTGTGTGAAAAAGGTTGCCTCTTAGATCCCTTTTATATCTTTCCCCTCTCACCCTAAACCTATGCCCTCTAGTTCTGGACACCCCACCCCAGGGAAAAGACTTTGCCTATTTACCCTATCCATGTCCCTCATGATTTTGTAAACCTCTATAAGGTCACCCCTCAGCCTCCGACACTCCAGGGAAATCTGCCCCAGCCTGTTCAGTCTCTCTCTATAGCTCAAACCCTCCAACCCTGGCAACATCCTTGTAAATCTTTTCTGAACCCTTTCAAGTTTCACAACATCCTTCCTATAGCAAGGAGACCACAACTGAACACAGTATTCCAAAAGTGGCCTTCAAAAGTTATACATGGTGGTATTGAGCAAAATAAAAGGCTCATGAATCGTGAAGGAAGTATTCAAAGCTGTTGTTTAAAATTGCCCTCGGATGGGTTTTAAGCATTCCCCATGGATTTCATTGTGAGTGAACACCTTGCAGTGACGGGAAATGCTTAAAATCCATCTGAGGGCAACTTTAAACACCGACTTTGAAAAGTTCCCTCAAGATTCCTGAGCTGCCAAAACACTCATCCGCCCATGTTTGATTGGTTATTTGGTAGATATTTGCGATTATAAGTGTGTGCCAGTCAGCTCCCTCTTTTGTAAGTGCCCAAAGATGGTATGCTTTAATTAGCTGCATGGAGATCTTCTGCATCCTGTAATTACAGTCATAAATTGCAATGGGTCAAGATTGTTCTACTTCAACACGAACATGTCAGCACAAATAAACAAGATGACTCTTCAACAGGGATTACTGGCAGATCTTATGTTACAGCTAAAATGCTTCAGACTTTCCCCTTCCAGACAGGAACTTATGATATAAATGTCTTTGCATCGTTGCCCTGTTGGATCCTGCATTGGCTATCTATGTGGGCAGCACGGTGGCACAGTGGTTAGCACTGCTGCCTCACAGCGCCTGAGACCCGGGTTCAATTCCCGCCTCAGGCGACTGACTGTGTGGAGTTTGCACGTTCTCCCCGTGTCTGCGTGGGTTTCCTCCGGGTGCTCCGGTTTCCTCCCACAGTCCAAAGATGTGCAGGTCAGGTGAATTGGCCGTGCTAAATTGCCCGTAGTGTTAGGTAAGGGGTAAATGTAGGGGTATGGGTGGGTTTCGCTTCGGCGGGTCGGTGTGGACTTGTTGGGCCGAAGGGCCTGTTTCCACACTGTAATGTAATCTAATGTGTTACGCTTTCAAATTGCCAAGTTGCATCGTTGGCTTCAACAACCTGTTTTTGTCTCGACTCTTTACAGTCCTAGAGCTGTACAGAATGGAAACAGACCCTTCGGTCCAACCCGTCCATGCCGGCCAGATACCCCAACCCAATCTAGTCCCACCTGCCAGCACACGGCCCATATCCCTCCAAACCTTTCCTATTCATATACCCATCCAGGTGCCTTTTAAATGCTGTAATTGTACCAGCCTCCACCACTTCCTCTGGCAGCTCATTCCATACACATACCCACCCTCTGTGTGAAAAAGTTGCCCCTTTTCAATCTTTCCCCTCTCACCCTAAACCTATGCCCTCCACTTCTGGACTCCCCCACCCCAGGGAAAAGACTTTGCCTATTTACCCTATCCATGCCCCTCATGATTTTATAAACCTCTATAAGGTCACCCCTCAGCCTCCGACGCTCCAGGGAAAACAGCCCCAGCCTATTCAGCGTCTCCCTATAGCTCAAACCCTCCAACCCTGGCAACATCCTTGTAAATCTTTTCCGAACCCTGTCAAATTTCACAACATCCTTCCGATAGGAAGGAGACCAGAATTGCACGCAATATTCCAACAGTGGCCGAACCAACGTCCTGTATAGTGGCAACATGATCTCCCAACCCCTGTACTCAATATTCTGACCAATAAAGGAAAGCATACCAAACGCCTTCTTCACTATCCTGTCTACCTGAGGCTCCATTTTCAAGGAGCTATGAACCTGCACTCCAAAAGTTGTGAAAGATTGAGGGTGGAGTCTTTCTCTGTGTTAGAATCACCCACTTTTCAAGGCCAAGCTCTTTATTATATTGCTTGCTTGGACGACTAACAACGAGTTTGACCAGTTTTGGGACACCTTTTTCGCTGCAAGCAGCTTCTACCCACTTAAAAAGCCGACAACCCAAATCCTGTTGCCTTTTTACAAACCCTTTTCCAAAGGAAGTTGCTGGTCAGGTTCATTCTCCATGGATTTCATTCCTTGAGACAGCCAAAGTCTTTGAGATTGACTCATTCAATTTGATAACAAGCTTTTGAATTTGTTTCAGAAACGGGCATTGATTCAACATCACTCTGGAGCGGTCCTTTTGTCCAACAGGGAAATGATTTCAATTCACAACAGAAGTCAGGTGACCCTCAGTCGGCCATCTTTTGCAGCCATTTTAAATAAATATATAAGAATCAGAAATATACTGGGGTGACATGATACCCTAAATAAAATCCGAAAGAACTGCAGATGCTGTAATTTGGAAACAATAAACAGATGTGGCTGGAAAAGCTCTGCAGGTCTGGCAGCATCTGCAGTGAGAAATCTGAGTTCATGTTTCGGGTTTAAAAAACAGAGAGAGAGAGAATCATTTAATCCTTTCAAATCCATTTTCTTTCTTCTTCTGCTGCTATTCCGCACCAAGCAGCTCCTGAAATATGGTTCATTCATTTATGCCCGAGACTGGCTCTATTGTCTCCCAAGCTGGACATCTACGGGCAATAATTCATGTGTAACTTCTCATACAAGTGTTAATTTAAACAGGAGAGAGGGGGCTTCATTGATACCTGACTGGTTTCCATGATTTTTTTTTTAGAAAAAGGGTAATTTCAGTTCTGGCTATTGTATTATCCACAACAAGCTTTCTTGGACACTTCATGTGGACGCACTGGTTACAAAGGCCCAACAATGTCTCTTCTTCCTCAGGCAGCTGAGGAAATTTGGCATGACGGCCATCGAGAGCATTCCGTCTGGATATATCACTAACTGGTATGGCAACTGTACCATTCAAGATCGGAGACGGTTACAGAGAGTGGTGAACTCGGCCCGGACAATCACAAAGGCCAATCTCCCATCTATAGAATCCATCTACCAGGCCCGCTGTCAAGGAAAGGCCGCCAGCATTCTCAAAGATCCATCCCACCCTGGCAATGTTTTTCTACAGCCTCTACCATCGGGGAGAAGGTACAGAAGCCTGAACACACGCACCAGCTGGTTTTGAAAATGTTTCTACCCTACTGTTGTTAGAATACTGAGTGGACTCACAAACTCTTAACATTCGCCTGTACCTGTGTTTTGTTTTTGCCGCTGTTTACCTATTATTTATTTATCTATGCTATTTAACTCTGTGACCTGCCTGTATTGCTCGCAAGACAAAGCTTTTCACTGTGTCTCGGTACACGTGACAATAAATTTAATTCAATTCAATTGGTTTGCAGAACTGTGGTCAGGTGATCACTGTCGCCATCTTAGGTCCTGTTAGGCCTGTGGAGTTCCTTCCCACAGGAAGGCGTTGATGCCAAAACATTCAAGAGGCGGCTAGATATAGCACTTGGGGCGATTGGGATCAAAGGCTATGGGGAGAAAAGTTTTGAGTTGGACAATCAGCCATGATGGTGATGAATGGCGGAGCAGGCTCAAAGGGCCGAGTGGCCTCCCCCTGTGTTTCGATGTCCATTTTCAAAATCATTTTTAGCCCATGATGGTCTTTTGGATCGAAGTCAGTTTGAAAACTGGATATTCCATATTTTACCCACTATCGTCACATTCCCTCCAGCCTCACCCCGCACCCCCACCCCCCCCGCCCTTCCCCCACCTCATGACATTGCTTTCATGTCCTGGGTCAGGATCAGCGGGTATTCATGGGCGTGATATCTCTCCAGCAAATCAAAGCTAGCCAGTGGTCCAGAGGGAATTGCCAGCGGCCCAGAGAGGAAGGTGAGCGAGCGATATCAGTGGTCCAATATGAAATGCCAGCGGGCGAGAGTAAAATAGGGTGGATTGGCCGTGCTAAATTGTCCCATAGTGTCCAGGGATGTACAGGTTAGGGTGGATTGGCCATGTTAAACTGCCCCATCGTGTTCAGGGATGTGCAGGTTCAGTTAATTAGTCAAGGGACACGTAGGGGAATGGGTCTGGGTGGGATACTCTTCGGAGTGTGGACTTGTTGGGCCGAAGGGCCTGTTTCCCCACTGGGGGGATTCTATGAGCCCTTGCTGTCCATTGTTTCTTTTCCCTTTCCTGCCAAGAATGAGACAGGAAAATTCACGTCGCCACATCTGAAGAATGGCACATAAAAGAGAATAAGCAACGAATGGTATTTTGCTCTTCTAATACATAGTTAATCATGGCTTAGCTAGTTCCAGCCAGAAATAGTGCAGAATACAAAGGAACTTATTACATATGTATGTATCTCCAGGCACCCATATTTCTCAGTGCTCTTCCACAGAAAGGTAAAAAATATCAAAGGCAATTTTTGGAAAGCATTTTATTTCCCCAAAGTTGAACATATGTATTGAGAGTTAAAAATCAGTAAAAAGAGATACAGAACAAGCAAGAGGTAAGGTGGAAAGAGAGCAAATAGGAAAGAATAGAATCCCAATAGCATGGAAACAGGCCATTCAGCCCAACAAGTCCACACTGACCCACTGAAGAGCAAAGCACACAGACCCATCCTCCACTTCCCAAGGCTAACACATCCCTAGACTCTACAGGATAACTTAGCACGGCCAATCCACCCTAACCTACAAACCTTTGGATTGTGGGAGGAAACTGGAGCACACCCACAGGGAGAACGTGCAAACTCCACACACAGTCACCCAAGGCTGGGATCGAACCCAGGTCCCTGGCACTATGAGGCAACAGTGCTAGCCACTGAGCCACCGTGCCAGCCTTAAAATACATGAACGAAACAGAAAATAAATGAATCACAGAAAGCAAGGGAATGAGACAAGTGAGTGAGTAAGACAGACAAAAAGCAAGTGAAATGGGAATAGAGTGAGCCAGAGAGACAGAGCAGGGGAGAAAGGAGTGGGAAAGATAATAAACAAAAGCGAAATTGTTACAATTGTGATGAGAGGAACGCAGGGTTAATCAAGCCCTACTCATTGTTCCAGCAGGTCCACCATTTGTAGAAATGTTTCGATTCAATCATCAAAATGGCCAACTGGTTCCTTTTGACACAAACAGAACCTCGACCTGAAACGTTAACTCTGATTTCTCTCCACAGATGCTGCCAGACCTGCTGAGCTTTTCCAGCAAAGTCTGCTTTTGTTTCTGATTTACAGCATCCACACTCCTTTCTGTTTTGGTTTCCCTGATGGACTGCAGTCCAGAAGAAAAGAGATTTGCTTCGTTCGTGAATTCAGAACAATCCATTTGTTATAGAACGGACTTCACTCTTAAAAACAAGAGCCAAACATCCGAACTGTCATCTGGAACGGGAATTATACCTTTTCCCAGAAACAGGCACATTCACACAACAAAAATGACAAAAGGTTCTGCAGAGACGACCTTTGTTTCGAAAAAGGGACAGAAGTGAAGAGCAATCCTTTTGACCGAGGATTTGAAGTCGTGCAAATCTGCACAGTCCGCTTGGCTTCTTATCAATAAAATCAAATGGTGGGTGCTCTAGACTGGAAGCAGGCCTTCGGTCTGGGTTAAAATCAAGCCGGATATGAGTCTTTTGGAAGTGGTCTCAGGATTTAAAAGTTGCCAGAAATACCGACATTTGCAAACTCGATCAGGTTCATAGAATCCCTGCAGGACGGAAGCAGGCCATTCAGCCCACACTAACACGGCAAACAGCGCCTGACCGACACCCACCCCTTCCCCCTGGCTAACCCATCTAGCCTCCACGTCCCTGGACACTCCAGGCATAGCCAATCCACCCTAACCTGCATATCTTTAGACTATAGGAGGAAAACCACAGGGAGAACATACAAACTCCTCACACACACAGTCACCCGAGGCTGGAATTGAACCTGGGTCCCTGGCACTGTGAGACAGCAGGGCTAACCACTGAGACACCGTACCACACAGAGAAATCTGGCATTTTCTTCCTTTTGACGACTAAGGGCTGTAAGAATAGGTACCAAATCAAGAGAGTGTTACAAGGTAACCATCAGAATCAGGTCTCCAGTAATCCCAAAGCCAGGTTTTCCAGGTGATCAAAGGCCATAAACTCCATCTCTTATCAGCCTGAAAGCTTTACTTGGCTTTCTCTGAGGTTACTTGACTTCTGTATAACAGCAGGTAGATCACAGCACACATTAACTGCTGACCTCATTTTCCCGAGGTACCACATGATTAAACAGTTTTCGATCAAATAAGTGCCCAAAAAGTTCCCATATCTTCTGATTCTTCATGAAGACCAGAAAACGAAGTAAGTATTCCCAATGGATTGAGCGAACAAGGCGGAGAGTGTGAGCGAGACAAGGAGAGAGCAAGCCAAAAAGAGAGGACAATACAGGGATGGTGAACAAGAGCAAAAGAGACAGAGAGTGAACCAGAGACAGTGAGAGAGAGAGAGAGACAGAGTGAGAGAGAGAGAGAGAGAGAGAAAGAGAGAGAGAGAGCACTAGCGAAATATATTTTATTGTCAGCCCTGTTTTCTTATGATGCATTTTCACTCTTGAAACAAGATTAAGAAAATACTAGCTTGAACAAAAAGCCTTGGTTCTAAATGTCAGGACCGATATCATTGATTCAAATTGTCGCCATTGGAAACATGAAGTCTTCGACACAGAAATGCAGCTCAGGGTCAGCAAAACGAAAGAGCTGGTCATCATCTTCAGGAAGGGGAGTGGAGGGCACGCCCCAGTCTGCATCAGTGGAGCTGAGATGGAGAGGGTCGAGAGCATCAAGTCCCTGGGAGTGACGATCACCAACAATCTGTCCTGGTCCACTCACATTGATATGATGGGCAATAAAGCACAACAATGTCTCTACTCCCTCAGGAGGCTATGGAAATTCAGCATGTCCTTAAAGACTCTCCCCAACTTTTACAGATGCACCACAGAAAGCATTCCATCCAGATGGATCACGGCTTGGTACGGCAACTGCTCTGCCCAGGACAGTGAGAAACTACAGAGAGTTGTGAGCACAGCCCAGTCCATCACCCAAACCAACCTTCTATCCACTGGCTCCATCTACACTTCCCACTGCCTCGGGAAGGCAGCAACATCATCAAAGACCCCTCCCACCCCGGTTACAATCTCTTCCACCCTCTTCCCTCGGGCAGAGGATACAAAAGCTTAAACACGCGAATGAACAGATTCAGGAACAGCTTCTTCCCTGCTGTTATCAGGCTTCTGAATGGATCTCCTAAATGTTAATTCTGATCTCCCCACCCCCTGGCACTGTCACACTGTATTCGAGGCTCTGTTCTGCTACACTCATGCACTTTGGACAGTGCGACCTGCCTGTTCTGCACACAAACCAACACTATCCATTGTGTCTTGGTACAGGTGACAACAATAAATCAGTCAACCAGAAAGCGGGCTGATCCTCTGGAGTTTTGGTCAGTCCCGCGTGCCTGTGTTAGCAATCAAAAATTAATCTCACTTACCAACCACACATCTCCCTCTTCCGGGCACAGAGTCACAGAGCTGGACAGCATGGAAACACTTCAAAGGCTTGCTTTTTTCTTAAACATACCCATTGTTTCTGTCTCAGTCATTTCCAATGGCAAAGAACTCCCTCCGCTGAGCAACTGAACGGCACGGTGGCTTCAGTGGTTAGCACTGCTGCCTCACAGCATTAGGATCCTGGATTGATTCCACCCTCGAGCGACTGTCTGTGTGGAGTTTGCATGCTCTCCCTGTGTCTGTGTGGGCTTCCTCCCACAGTCCAAAGATGTGCAGGTTAGGGTGGATTAGCCGTGCTAAATCATCCAGGGATGTGCGGGCTACCCATGGGAAATGCAGGGTTAGGTTGGAGTGGGATTCTTTGTGGATTTGATGGGCTGAATAGCCTGCTTCTGCACTGTAAGAATTCTACAGAGGACATTAAAGACAGTGGTTCAATTAACAGGATGTGGAACTCAGTCATTAGTGTAGGGTATAGTGGTGCCCCACCACTGAATGGCATGGATTTCACTGTGGGCAGTAAAGAAATAAGTCCACCAAGGTGCTCCTATACCTCATGGACAGATGGGGGAGGGTGGTACGTTGGGTGGGGGTGAGAATTGGGCTTGGTCACGCTGTATCACATCAATTCCCTCCTTTTCTGTCTAGCTTCATTCAGGCATGGACCCATGGGAGTGTGGAAGGAAACCTGTGAGATTATAATGGAAATGGGTTGGGAAAGTGGGAATAAGCAGTGCACAGGTTGAATGGAGTGGCTTCGTGTTTCTGTACACAACTTTACCAAGACCTCACAAGAGGGCTGGTAAATGGATGCAGGCTCAGAAGACCGGGAGCAGGATCACCAACAAGTGGATCCTTTCCAGGAAAACACAGCTCCTCTCTGTTGCAATGTGAGCTGGACAGGCAATGGCTTCTACTCTCACCATCTACGGCCTGGTTATTTGCTCATCAGCACGCTGCGAGATCACAAGCGAGCAGCAAGCCTTTTCCCTGTTTGCGTACCTTGCAAAAGATTCTTGGATTAACCACAAAGTTCCAAGCCTCCTCTCCCCCCTTTTCGGGGAGGTGATGGCCCAGTGGCATTATCACTGGACTGTTGTCCCAGGTAACACTACGGGGACTCGGGTTCAAATCCTGCTGATGGTGGAACTTGAATTCAATAGTAATCTGGAAAGAAGAGTCTAATGATGAACGTGAATCCACTGTCAGGAAACCCCATCTGGGTCATGAACACCCTTCAGAGAAGGAATCTGCCATCCTTACCTGTTCTGGCCTACGTGTGACTCCAGACCCACAGCAAAGTGGGGTTGACTCTTAACTGCCCTCTGGGCAATTAGGGATAGGCAATAGATCCGAGACACCCTCATCCCATGAATGATAAAGGGGGAAAAAACATTATCTTCCCGTCAGTACAAAGAGCTGGCCCCCAAACTGCCTGATATCTCTGCGGTCCTGATGCAGAACTGACCTTCACTACTCGTCCAGCTAACTTTGAGGCACCTTAGTGTCCCTGGCCCGTTCGAATCGGCAGGAATTTTACCATCCCATCTCTCCTTGGCAAAGAGTTGGAGAGAAAATGGTCTGTCTCAGCGAGCAGCCTGCAGATGTGAGCATGGTCACAGCTCAGAGAGAAATCAATCTCAGGCTCCAATTAAACCGTTAATCAAACCACTTCACTCAAGACCACATTGAAGGATGCGTTCGGAACAGCCAGGATCCCTTCACTGCGGCCTCAAACGTGACAACCATAATGAACAGCAACAGCACCTTTCTTTCCTGGGCGTGCTGCCAAATTCCTGTGAAGTCTCCCCGTCATCATTACAGGATCCCTGCGTGCTGTTTATTGCAAGACTTGGCCCATCGAGTCCACACCGACCCTCCAAAGAGCAGCCCACCTCAACACCACACCCTCCAACCGATCCCTCCAACTCTGCATTTCCCATGGCCACTCCACCCTAACCTGCCCATCCTTGGACACTACGGGACAATTTAGCCTGGCCAATCCACCCTAACCTGCACATCCCTGGACACTATGGGGCAATTTAGCATGGCCAATCCACCCTAACCTGCACATCCCTGGGCATTATGGGACATTTTAGCATGGTCAATCCACCCTAACCTACACACTCCTGGGCATTATGGGACAATTTCCCATGGCCAATCCACCCTAACCTTTGGACTGTGGGAGGAAACTGGAGCACCTGGAGGAAACCCACACAGACACGGGGAAAATATGCAAACTCCACACAGACAGTCACCCGAGGGTGGGATCGAACTCAGGCCTCTGGCGCTGTGAGGCAGCAGTGCTAACCACTCAGCCACCATGCTGCCCCTGAGAGAGAGAATGCGAGAGAGAAAGCGAGAGAGAGAGCAAGAGAGCAGGAGCGAAAAAGAGAAAGCGAGCAAGAGCAAGGGAGAGTGAGAGCAAGAGTGAGTGAGAGCAAAAGTGAAAGAGAGAGCGCGTGAGAGAGAACTCCATGAGTCACAGCTGTAGTGACATGGTCAAGGGCCATTAAATTCATTGATATCCAGGACACGCCATTGGGAACGTCATGGAGCTGATCTACAGCAACAATATGGCAATTTAGAAGATTTAGAAGACAGAGCCTGACAGAAGAATTCCAAGACAGTGATAAGATTAGGAGATCCATAATTTAAACTGCAGATATGGCGAGAAGATACATTCAGGTCACAGCCTCAGAAGTTTGTTCGGAAAAATTGTGGAAAGGGGTGTGCACTGTGTAAAATGCAGAAAAGCATCTGTTTTGGCAATGAAGAAGCCGGAAAACATCTTCTGGGCTGCAGAAGTTGGGAAAACGTCCACCTTTGAAGATGTTTGGGCCTAGCTGGGAAACCGTCATCCTGATCATACAAACAAAAGTGGGAACATCCCTGAGTTAGCAAGACAGGGATACAAGGATATTTAGAAGGCTTCACAGAAGTAAATCATTGTCGCAAGACTGAACCGGAAACTTTATTGGAAGGGAATAATCTCGCAGAGCGATAATGGAGTTCAAAAGCTCAAAGAGAGTTTTCAGCGGGCAAATGACTAACAGAATCGAGATGCTGCAAGATTGAAAAAGCCAGCAGATTCCAAACAGCATGGCGATGCTGCTGATTGAAAACAACTTGAGGGGTGGCACAGTGGCTCAGTGGTTAGCACTGCAGCCTCACAGCACCAGGGACCCGGGTTCAATTCCAGCCTCGTGTGACTGCCTGTGTTGAGTTTGCACATTCTTCCCATGTCTGCATGGGTTTCATCCGGTTTCCTCCCACAGTCCAAAGATGTGCAGGTTAGGGTGGATTGACCATGGTAAATTGCCCATGGTGTTAGGTGCATTAGTCAGAGGGAAATGGGTCTGGGTGGGTTACTCTTCGGAGGGTCGATGTGGTCTTGTTGGGCTGAAGGGCCTGTTTCCACACTGTAGGGAATCTAATCTAAAAGTAAATATGGGGAAGGTGGAGCCATCGTGTCCATGTCACTGGGTTAGTAATCAGGCTAGTGCTCCAGGGATTGATTTTTTTATTCGTGGGACATGGCTGTCGCTGGCTGAGCCCACATTTATTTCCCTGTCCCTGGCTGCCCCCCCTTGAGAAGGTGGGGGGTGAGCTGCTTTCTTGAACTGCTGCAGTCCATCTGCTGTGGGTTAACCCACAACGCCCTGAGGGAGGGCGTTCCAGAATTTTGACACAATGACACTGAAGGAACAGCGATAGATTTCCAAGTCAGGATGGTGAGAGGCTTGGAGGGGAACTTGCAGGGGGTGGTGTTCCCATGTATCTGCTGCCCTTGTCCTTCTAGATGGAAGTGGTCATGGGTTTGGAAGGTGCTGTCTGAGGATCTTTGGTGAATTTCTGTAGTGCATCTTGTAGATAGTACACACTGCTGCTACTGAGTGTCGGTGGTGGAGGGAGTGGATGTTTGTAGATGTGGTGCCAATCAAACGGGGGCTGCTTTGTCCTGGATGGTGTTGAGCTTCTTGAGTATCGTTAGAGCTGCACCCATCCAGGCAAGTGGGGAGTATTCCATCACAATCCTCACTTGCACCTTGTAGATTGTGGACAGGCTTTGTGGAATCAGGAGGTGAGTTATTCACCGCAGTATTCCTAGCCTCTGACCTGCCCTTGTAGCCACTGTGTTTATGTGGCGAGTTCAGTTGAGTTTCTGGTCAATGGTAATTTCCAGGATGATGATAGTGGGGGATTCAGTGATAGTAATGCCTTTGAATGTCGTGGGGCAGTGGTTAGGTTGTCTCTTATTGGTGAAGGTCATAGTCTGGCATTTGTGTGGCATGAATGTTACTTGCCACTTGTCAGCCCAGGCCTGGATATTGTCCAGATCTTATTGCATTTGAACATGGACTGCTTCAGTATCTGAGGAGTCACGAATGGTGCTAAACATGGTGATGGAGGAAAGGTCATTGATGAAGCAGCTAAAGATGGTTGGGCCGAGGACACTACCCTGAGGAACTCCTGCAGAGATGTCCTGCAGCTGAGATGACTGACCTCCAACAACCACGACTGGTTTGTCTATTCATCGCATCCATGCCCCTCATGATTTTATAAACCTCTATAAGGTGACCCCTCAGCCTCCGATGCTCCAGGGAAAACAGCCCTAGCCTATTGAGCCTCTCCCTATAGTTCAAACCCTCCAACCCTGGCAACATCCTTGTAAATCTTTTCTGAATTCTTTCAAGTTTAACAACATCCTTCCTATAGCAGCGAGACCAGAACTGAATGCAGTATTCCAAAAATGGCCTTACCAATGTCAGCCGTAACATGACTTCCCAACTCGGATACTCAATGCTCTGACCAATAAAGGAAAGCATACCAAACGCCTTCTTCACTATCCTATCTACGTGCGACTCTACTTTCAAGGAGCTATGAACCTGCACTCCAAGGTCTCTTTGTTCAGCAACACTCCCCAGGACCTTACCATTAAGCACACAAGTCCTGCCCTGGTTTGTCTTTCCCAGTCAACTTTATGGTAAGATTCAGCCACTTGCGTTTGGAGCTGTAGACAGCAATATTGAGGTAATTTCTTCAGTATTAAAGCAAATATTAAAGCTGATTCTCAGTCAATAATTCAGAGATGAGTCGACACATATTGACTGCTGCGTGGATGGTAATGTGGATGAGCTGGAGTTCACTGTTCTTTGCAGAGACAACCTCTTGGTACCACATTAAATTAAAATGTTAAGCACACACAAAATCTTGTTTGGAAAGAGACATTGGGAATATAATCCAAGAACTGGCACACCAGGTCATGTGTACCAGGCAAGGCAGCCATTAGAGGTAACTGGAGTAAATTAAAGGTGTAGAAATAGCCTGGTACTCAAGACAGCTCAAAGCACAGTGCTCTGACAATTTTTTAAATTGATGCCTTTAAGAGTATCATTACACTGTTGCGGAAATATTGAGGCAGGCTGTTTGTAAAAGAGACAGGGCTAACCTGGCCTGGAACATCAGGTTTTGAGCTAACAGTTGAGCCACCAGGAAAGCAGACTCTGCAGCCAGAACAACGGCCTGGATTTTCCTCAGATGTTTTCCCACTTTTCCGCAGTGGGGGGACAAACAGGAATCTTCCAGCACACATCCGGCACTACGACACGAGCAGTTCAGAGGAAATCTCCAGCCTGATCACACTGATCCTCGGAGTGATGGCCCCACTGCCAAATTGGGCCCATTCCTCATGGTAAGGGAACAGTGGAGGAGTCAAGGGACTTGGGCACCATCAGCGCAAGGTTCGCAAATCTGGTGCATGGGGTACAAGAAGCAATTGGCAGAGCGAGAGCGTCTGGTCAAGCAGGTTGGCGAGGAAGCAATGGGCAGATTTGACTCACAGGTGGGGCCAGAGGAGGGATGGATGAAGAGACAGTGGGGGGCACATGGCTGGCCCATTAAGGCTGGAATTTTCCAGTCACTCCCTGAGGCGTCAGAAACCAGGCCTGACGGAGCAACTCCAAGCAGGCTTTGAGGCCTTCGCTCATCAACGTGGCAACAGCCATGTTTGGTTCCCACTCGGAGTACTGTGCTCAGTTTCGAATTCTATCGCTGAGGAAAGATCTATTCAGCAGTACAGCACAGATCCCCCAGTGCATTGAAAAGGTGAGGGCAGGTTGTCTGATATTCGTTTGAATTTGGAAGACGAGGGCTGATCTGATCGAGATGGTTAAACCGATTAAGGAATTTGATAGGGGTAGACACAGAGAAGCTGTTCTTTCCTCTGGTTCAGAATCCACTTCAAGAACTTGCAAGTGACATCAGGGAGCAAATTTCGCACCCAATGGGGCACGGAAATCGAAAACTCACTTTCAGGATTAATTGAGTTGGGATCTTGGACGTTTTTTGCACTGCAAGTTGAGTCTCTCAACAAGTCTTTCTCCCCCCACTAATCTTCCCATACAAAACAGGAAAATCAATATTTAATTATGAAAATAATTGGTAAATGTTCCATAAAAACTTTGATCTGAAAACCCATGGGTTCAGACCAGCGGTGCTGCACAACAGGCTCATCGTCACCATGTCAAGATATGTTTGAGGCAGCTTGTTCAGCGATATTACGACAGGAGTGACTGGGATTTGAACTCAGGCACCATAGTACTGAGGCAGGAACCCACCACAGCGACACACAAGCCTTCCTTTTCAGGTCAATACTAGTTATGATTAACGCCACCAAATTTTGAAATAGCTAAGACAGGTTGTAGCAACCAGGTTTTGAGTTTAGAAACTCAAGAGGCGATTTGATTAAAACGTTGAAGACAATTAAAGGATTCGACCGGGCAGATCGAGGGAGACTATTTCACCCAATGGTGCAACCTTGACATTGGAGCCGGGATGGTCAGGGAGGATGCTGGGAGGCAGTTTTCCGCCCGAGGTGGAGTGGGAACATAGACCTCTCTCTGAAGAAAGTGTTGCCAACTGAAAATGTCAAACCGGATTTTGTTAGGCAAGGGTTCAGTAACCGAGGGCGATGAAGCTCAGATACAGATCAGCTCGGATTAACATGAACTGGTCAAGCAGCTGAGTGGCTCCCTGCTGTTCCTATTCAACAGGTCAGAGGGGCTGAATGGCCCCCTGCTGTTATAGAGTCAGAGAGATGTACAGCAGGGAAACAGACCCTTCAGTCCAACCTGTCCATGCCGACCTGATGTCCCAACCCAACCTAGCCCCACCTGCCAGCACCTGGCCCATATCCCTCCAAACCCTTCCTATCCATGTCCCCATCCAGATGCCTTTTAAATGTTGCAATTGTACCAGCCTCCACCACGTCCTCTGGCAGCTCATTCTATAAACGTACCACCCTCTGCCAGCGATACATGAATTCAAACAGCAAAGGCAGTAATTGTGCAAGTTCACTGCTCTGTCAGATAGCAATGTAGGTTTCTTTCTCTCTTTCTCTCTCTTGCACTAACATCACCAATGTGCTTCCTTTGTCTGTTCCTCTCCCTTTTAAAACTGTTGTTGTTTTGACATTTTTTTCCCCAAAGTTCCAAAACAATGCGACAGCATATAAAACAGTAATTGCTGCTCCTGGAATTCAAGGAAATCACCTCCAACGTCTAAAATACCTCAAAAAAGGAGCAGCCTGTTACAGCCAGAAACTTTTCCCGTCCTCTATCTTGGATTACCCAGAACGCAACAGGTCAGAGTGGCTGAATGGCCTCCTGCTGTTCCTATGATCACAAAACATCAAACAATGCCAGTTTTCTCTCATGTTCAGGTTTTTGTGAACAAGTTGACACCCTCAGACAGCGCAGGTATTAAAGTCATGGATTCTGCTGACATCATTGCTGCGCTGTTCTCGGGAATATATCAGGTATTTCCTGCTTTTTCATTGAAAAGTGTTTGTGAAGCTGCAGGCTTTTCCTTTTATTGATCTGTGGGATGTGGGTGTCGCTGTGGGTGTGGGTGGATCAGCATTTATTGCCCTGTCCCTAGTTGCCCTCCCTTGAGAAGGTGGGGGTGAGCTGCTCTCTGGAACCGCTGCAGTCCATGTGCTGTGGGTCGACCCACAATGCCCTGAGGGAGGGAGTTCCAGGATTGTGACCCAACGACACTGAAGGACCGGCGATATATTACCAAGTCAGGATGGTGAGTGGCTCGGAGGGGAACCTGCAGGGGGTGGTGTTCCCAAGTATCTGCTGCCCTTGTCCTTCTAGATGGAAGTGGGCGTGGGTTTGGAGGGTGTTGTCTGAGGATCTTTGGTGAATTTCTGTAGTGCATCTTGGGGATGGTACACACTGCTGCTACTGACCGTCGGTGGAGGAGGTAGTGGATGTGGTGCCAGTCAAGCGGGGGCTGCTTTGTCCTGGATGATGTCGAGCTTCTTGAGTGTTGTTGGAGCTGCCCCCATTCAGGCAAGTGGAGAGTATTCCATCACACTCCTAACTTGGGCCTTGCAGATAGTGGTCAGGCTTTGGGAAGTCAGGAGGTGAGTTACTCGCCACAGTATTCCTGGCCTCTGACCTGCTTTTGTCGCCACTGTGTTTATGTTTGATTTGATTTATTATTGTCTCATGTACCTAGGTACAGTGAAAGTTTTGTTTTGCATGCAGTACAGGCAGATCATACTGTCCAAAGTGCATGAGGGTGATAGAACAGAGCAAGGAATACAATATTAATCTGTGGGGAGTCCAGTTGAGTTTCTGGTCAACAGTAACCCCAGGATGTTGAGAGTGGGGGATTCAGTGATGGCAACACCACTGAACATCCATAGAACAGTGGCGAGATTGTCTCGCTTTTTGGTCATAGCCTGGCATTTGTGTGGCACGGACGTTACTTGGCACCTGGTGATGGTTATAGCCTGGCATTTGTCAGGCGCGGATGTTACTTGGCACCTGGTAATGGTCATAGCCTGGCATTTGTGTGGCACGGATGTTACTTGGCACATGGTGATGGTTATAGTCTGGCATTTGTGTGGCACAGATGTTACTTGGCACCTGGTGATGGTCATAGTCTGGCATTTGTGTGGCACAGATGTTACTTGGCACCTGGTGATGGTCATAGCCTGGCATTTGTGTGGCACGGATGTTACTTGGCACCTGGTGATGGTCATAGCCTGGCATTTGTGTGCCACGGATGTTACTTGGCACCTGGTGATAGTCCTAGCTTGGCATTTGTGTGGCACGGACATTACTTGGCACCTGGTGATGGTCATAGGCTGGCATTTGTGTGGCGCGACTTGTCAGATGCAGTGAACAAACCCATTTTGATGCCCTGGCTGATGGCCCGATGCAGTGAGGCAGGGAACAGAGAGGGCTCTGTGTTCAGGCTGTTGGCTGCAGACGTGATCCAAATGGCGACAGGCTACAAGTTGGTGCTGAGCCCTGAGCCCCACTGAAGGCCAGGAGCCAGGTGGGTCGGGCATGCTTCGGAACGGGCAGGATATTGAGTAGGGGTTTAACAAAGAAACCAATTCAATTCTGTTGACATGAATGAGGCACTGTGGACAACAACAGGATGCACTACGGTGGGGAAACAAAACCAGGGCAGATGACAGACAGAACAAAAGGCTGGTGAAGGTGATGGGATAGGTTTCAGCTGAAAAGGGGGAAGACCAGGCCAGAGGTGGTGGGAGTATGTGTAACATCTCCCAGAGCCACTTCTCTCTGTTTGTGTCTCCACACTGCATTGTGGGATATCTTATTCTGTTCAAGGCACAGCGTGTGTTATTGGTTAACTGTATCTCAGAAAGAAAGACATGGTGCGAGTCAGGTCCTCAAGCCACAACTGATTATGCGACCTTCGGCTGAGGCACAGGTTATGATGCCAGCAAACTCCTTGTCAGCGTGAACCAGATTGACAACGCATGCCTTCCGTGGGTAGGTTGGTGTTCAGTTCCTTCTCTGTTGGAGGTACTGACTCTGACACAGTGCACATGAACAGATAGCACAGACACTCCAGTTACCAGAGCAAATGGCCTACCATTGTGGGTTTGCCTGAAGAGCGAACATTGCTTTGGTCCTTCATGGGTGGCCAGCAGGGTGTTAGCGATCGGGTATGGACGCTGCCCGCTCAGGTTCGCCTCCTATCCCTTGGCTCCAACCCTGAAGGCAACCGAAGCAGGACCAGGCCACAGGTACCCGCTGGGAGTGCCAGTCGGCTGATGACATTCACCCCACGCATTCAATGGCAGCCCGCGCCAACCCTGTGCGAGTGGGGAGGTGGAACGTGGGCTCAAGCCCAGCTCCCTCCCCGAACTTGTTTCTGTGCCAGGGTGGCTCCCTTCCCAGAGGAAGGCTCTGGAGTTATGGAGGGTTGCATCATTTGGTGAGCAAGCTGCCAGTTGCGGGGTGCAATAACTAGAGGGGGCAAAATTTGGCAGGGGCCCAAAACTTGGAGTTGTGCAAAATTTGGGGAAGGCTGCAAACTTTTTCAGGGCTCAGCAAAGTTGTGGGTGTTGTATAATTGGGGGCAGGAAATGGTGCCTCAGTGGTTAGCATTGCTGCCTCATGGTGCCAGGGACCTGGGTTCAATTCCAGCCTCAGGCGACTGTGTGGAATTTGCACATCCTCCCTGTGTCTGTGTAGGTTTGCTCTGGTTTCCTTCCACAGTCCAATGATGTGCAGGGGTGTGTAGGTTAGGTGCATTAGTGAGGGGTTAATGTAGAGCAGTAGGGGAATGGGTCTGGGTGGGAGACTCTTCGGAGGGTTGGTGTGGACTTGTTGGGCCAAAGGGCCTGTTTCCACACTGTAGGGATTCTATGATTCAGAGAGCTTACGGCACAGCAGGAGGGGCTGATTCGGTCCATTGAGCCCATGCTGGCTCTCCATCTCACTTCCCTGCCCCCCAGTCCATTCTCATGGCTTTGCAAGTTAATTGCCTTCAAGTGCTCCTGCCCAGTTTCATTTGGATTGCTTCTGGTTCCAACCCCATCTTGGGCAGTGAGTCACTGTCTGTCCATTCCCCCCTCTACTTCCTACTGCCCTGGCAGTGAGTCACTGTCTGTCCATTCCCCCCTCTACTTCCTACTGCCCTGGCAGTGAGTCACTGACACAAGAGCAACGCTCCGAAAGCGTGTGATTTCAAATAACCCTGTTGGACTATAACCTGGTGTCATGTGACCGCTGACCTTGTCCACCCCCAGTCCAACACCGGCACCTCCGCATCTCTCCAACGGGAGAGCAGTGCAATGGTCTAGTCAATCTATGGCGACTTTCACACACACATTGTTGATTTAAATACTGAGATGTCACCCCTTCAGATTCAGAGTTGCAGCCCCTTTAAACAGGAGTGCTGTACTCCTGCCACTGTCTGAGTTTCAGAACTGCGAACTAGGTTTACCCTCACAGAACAGCTTTCTGTGCTCCCCACCAACCATGAGAGTTGAGATAATTACACTTGTGTGGCTGCCACTGGCTTGATAGCAGAGAGACTGCGAATGGAAATAAAAAGGAGCTCTTGACTTAGGAACATGTGCATACGCCCCCGACTGATTAGTCTATTATGATTCCACATCCCGCACGGTGGCTCAGTGATTAGCGCTGCTGCCTCACGGCGCCAGGGACCCGGGTTCGATTCCAGCCTCGGGCAACTGTCTGCGTGGGGTTTGCATGTTCTCCCAGTGTCCTCCCACAGTCCAAAGATGTGCAGGTTAGGGTGGATGGGAAATTGCCCATAGTGTTCAGGGATGTGTAGGTTAGGTGCATTAGTCAGGGGTAAATATAGAGAACAGAAGAACCTCACTTAACCAGCAAGATCGCGATGCTCACCAAAGCTATGTTATCTGGAATTCGATTTGCCAAAAAAAATACTCCCCACCTTGAGGTTCCTGAGTAATAGGATAGGGAAATGGGTCTGGGCGGGATACTCTTCGGAGGGTCGGTGTGAACTTGTTGGGCCGAAGGGCCCGTTTCCACACTGTAGGGATTCTATAATTTCCGGTTTCGATTAGAAATGCGAGTGAGGTGCTTTTCTGGGGGCCCCTTCCAATCGAACAGGAGAGGAAATGTCAGCCCCCCCCCCAGCTTGTTCTCCCTGCGATTACAGGGAACACAGGTCCCAGCCTCTGTGCCTGGATGCGATCCTCTCCGCGAAGTGAGCTGAGGCTGCTGAGCAACATGTGCACTCTCAGCCCACGGTGACCCAGTGCCTTGCAGCAGCGTGTGGAGATGCTGCATCACGCTTGCATCAATAATTGATGGAGGGAAGCGACGTTGTTGCACAGTGGGCTCCGAAGTGCAAGCTCAAACGCTGGCAGGCAGCTGCGGCAAGAGAGAGAGAGAAAGAAAACCACTCAGACAATGTTCCAAGCAGCCTGCACTCAGAGCTACAAGGCCGGTTGGACGAGGCGGCGAGAGTGAACGGAGGAGAGGCTGCCACACAAATGCAGAGCGGCCGCTGCAACATTAAAAAAAAGGTGGCCCACGTTTTTCCGAGGCTGCTGGAGAACAAGCGCTCATCCCTGTTTTTGCAGGACAACAAGACAGGTTGTCCATCATTGTGATGAATCATTCCCATCATCCTCAGGCTTGCTTCAATCACCATCTTGTTACGAGGTGGGGGTTGGAATTTCCCCGTGAGTCTGCCCTGCTGCCACGACTCCCCACACCCTTCCCTTCTCTCTCCTGTTCCCCCTTCCCCTTTCCTTCCCTCCTTTCTCCTTCACCTTTCTCCCCACTCTTTCTTCCACCTTCACCCGTCCTCTCCGCCTCCGACTCTCCCTCCTGCTCTCTCCTTCTCTCCCTCCTCTCTGCTCGCTCACTACTTCATTAATTTGAAGCAGCCCATGTTCAAATGCAACAAGATCTGGACAATACCCAGGCTTGGGCTGACAAGTGGCAAGTAACATTCGCACTACACAAATGCCAGGCTGTGACCATCGCCAATAAGAGACACTCTAACCAGCACCCCTTGTCATTCAATGGTGTTACCATCACTGAATCCCCCACTATCACCATCCTGGGGGTTACCATTGACCAGAACCTCAACTGAACTCACCACAAACACAGTGGTGACAAGAGCAGGCTAGGAATACTGCAGTACCTCCCCTCCTATCTCCCCAAAGCCTGTCCACCATTTACAAGGCACAAGTCAGGAGTGTGATGGAATACTCCCCACTTGCCTGGATGGGGGCAGCTCCAACAACACTCAAGAAGCTCAACACCATCCAGGACAAAGCAGTCCACTTGATTGACACCACATCCACAAACATCCACTCCCTCCACCACCAATGCTCAGTAGCAGTAGTGTGTGCTATCTACAAGATGCACTGTAGAAATTCACCAAAGATCCTCAGGCAGCACCTTCCAAACCCACAACCACTTCCATCTCGAAGGACAAGGGCAGCAGATACATGGGAACACCACCACCTTCAAGTTCCCCTCCAAGCCACTCACCATCCTGACTTGGAAATCTATCACCGTGTTGCTGGATCAGAATCCTGGAATTCCCTCCCTAAGGGCATTGTGGGTCAGGTGGACTGCAGCAGTTCACCCCTATCTTCTCAAGGGGGGCAACTAGGGACAGGGCAATAAATGCTGGGCCCAGCCATCGACACCCATGTCCCACAAATGAATAAAAACAAATTCACAAAGGAACATGATACAAGTTATAGGACAGGCAGAAACACATGTAGAGCATAAACACTAGCACAAACTAGTTGGGGCAAATGGCCTGAGTTGTGCTATTTGTCCTAGAGCCAAGACATTGACTCCTTTGTAGAAACTTTATACCTGTGTTTGTGCATGCCTGATGCTACACATTGTTATTTTTCTCAGAGGTGGCAAATCATAAATTTGGTCTTTCTTTCACTCGGGAAAACCTCATAAATGGCTCATTCCTTTTTTTTGGACTAATGAACTACGTTTTATTTGAAGCCTGACATAGCCTTGTGCTAAAACTATTTCAAATCTTTGTCGTAGCCAAACGAGAGGTTAAAGCATCAGTGAGCAGCTTCATTCCTCCATACCTGACCATAACAAAAACTAAATGAAAAAGAAACTGAAGTCCTGCATCAGTCGGTACCACAAGAAGAATACCTACCTCCAAATATTGTCACTGAGGAAACCGAGCTGAAAGCCCTCAAGTAATTCACCTGTTTGAGGTGAATTTGACATCACCATAAACAAGGGAGGTCAGTCGTTTGAGTATTGGAGTTGGGACGTCATGTTGAGGTTGTACAGGATGTTGGTGAGGCCTCTTCTGGAATACTGTGTCCAGTTCTGGTCGCCCTGTTATAGGAAAGATCTTAAGTTGGAGGGGATTCAAAAGAGATTTACCAGGACGTTGCTTGGTATGGAAGGTTTGAGTTATAAAGAGAGGCTGGGACTTTTTTCACTGGAGCATAGGAGGCTGAGAGGTGACCTTATGGAAGTTTATAAAATCATGAGGGGTATAGCTAGGGTTAATGGTAGGTGTCTTTTCCCTAGGATGGGGGATTTCAAGACTGGGGGCATATTTTTAAGGTGAGAGGAGAGAGATTTAAAAAAGACAAGGGGCAATTTTTTTTTTACAGAGGGTGGTTCGCATGTGGATGTGGGTACAATTACAATGTTTAAAAGACATTTGGATAAATACATGAATAGGAAAGGTTTGGAGGGATATGGGTCAGGTGCAGGCAGGTAGGACTAGGTTAGTTTGGGATTATGTTCGGCATGGACTGGTCGAACCGAAAGGTCTGTTTCGGTGCTGTATGACTGCATGTGGACAATAGGCTTTCAAAAGTGAACAGTACATTCAGTAGACTCTCAAACAACTGTGCAGCCATCTCAGTCTCAGAGAGACAGACCAAAATCAAAGTGTACAAAACCGTAGTGCTTGCCACCTTTCTATACAGCAATCGAGCCATGGATATTGTACCACCATCGTATACATCTTTTATCAGCACTGCCTCTGCAACATCCTTGAGACCCACAGGCAAGACCACATCATAAATATTCAAGTCCTAGAAACAACAAAGGTCACCCACATCAAGGCCGTCCTCCTGCAAAGCCTACTGGGTTGGACAGATTACATCGTCCACAGATGTAAGTTGATAGGGTGGTAAAGAAGGCGTATGGCATGCTTGCCTTTATCAGTTGGAGTATTGAGTACAAGAGTCAGGATATCATGTTGCAGCTTTATAAGATTTTGGTTAGGCTGCACTTGAGTTTAATTCTGGTCGCCATGACAGGAAGGATGTGAAGGCTTTGGAGAGGGTGCAGAAGAGGTTTACCAGGATGCCACCTGGATTAGAGAGTAAGAGCTATAAGGGGAGGCTAGAATAGCTCAGGTCGTTTCCTCTGGAGGGGAGACGATAAAATTATGAGATACATTGATAGGGCTGCCGGTCAGAATCTTTTTCCCCCCCAGAGTTGAAATGTCTAATTATAGGGGATATGCATTTAAGGTGAGAGGGGGAAAACTCAAAGGAGATATATGCGGCACGTTTTTTATACAGAGAGTGGTCAGAGTGTGGAACGTGCTGCCAGGGGTGGTGGTGGGGACAGATACTATTGGGGCGTTTATGTGGCTTTTATATAAGCGCATGAAAATGCAAGGAATGCAGGGATATGGAGAAAGGGCAGGGAGAAGGGATGAGTCAAAGGATTCTGGGTAATCCAAGATGGAGGACGGAAAAAATTTCTGGCTGTAAGAGCTGCTCCTTTTTTTGAGGTATTTTAGGTGTTGGAGGTGATTTCCTCGAATTCCAGGAGCAGCAATTACTGTTTTATATGCTGTTGCATTGTTTTGGAACTTTGGAAAAAAAAGTCAAACCAACAGCAGATTAAAAGGGAGAAGAGCAGACAAAGGAAGCACATGGTGAGGACAGTGCAGGAGAGAGAGCGAGAGAGCGAGAGCACGCGCCTGCACAGTTACCGCCTTTGCTGTTTGAATTAGTGTACATCGGAGTGCATCTGGGAAAATTAACAAACAGTGAAATTCACAACTAATCTTGGAGGAACTGTTGGGCGAAGTTCACAGCACAGAATCAGATAAGTTAATTGTTGTTTTAAGTCTGTCCAAGAGAAAGGCTGCAGTAGTGAGTATAGTGGATTCTTTCTTGATTATATGTTTTTGGAGATAAGTCTCTTGATTAAACTTAAAATATAAACCATAGCTATTAATTTAACCTGGGGCACTGTTTGTAGAGGAATAAGATGGTGTTATTTTCTGGGTCTGTAGATTGTGAAGGAGCAAAAATGACCTTTGCAGTGATATGTACTTCTTGTCAGATATGGGAGTTTAAAGAGAGTTTAAGGGTTACTGCAGATTATATCT
>NC_057752.1:3444633-3473534 GCF_004010195.1 Chiloscyllium plagiosum
ATCTCACGGAATACAGGGAGAACTAGCCATTTGTATTCAGAACTGGCTCAAAGGTAGAAGACTTTTCAGACTGGAGGCCTGTGACCAGTGAAGTGCCACAAGGATCGGTGCTGGGTCCTCTACTTTTTGTCATTTACATAAATGATTTGGATGTGAGCATAAGAGGTACAGTTAGTAAGTTTGCAGATGACACCAAAATTGGAGGTGTAGTGGACATCGAAGAGGGTTACCTCAGATTACAACAGGATCTGGACCAGATGAGCCAATGGGCTGAGAAGTGGCAGGTGGAGTTTAATTCAGATAAATGCGAGGTGCTGCATTTTGGGAAAGCAAATCTTAGCAGGACTTGTACACTTCATGGTAAGGTCCTCGGGAGTGTTGCTGAACAAAGAGACCTTGGAGTGCAGGTTCATAGCTCCTTGAAAGTGGAGTCGCAGGTAGATAGGATAGTGAAGAGAGGTTTGGTATGCTTTCCTTTATTGCTCAGAGTATTAAGTACAGGAGTTAGGAGGTCATGTTGCGGCTGTACAGGACATTGGTTAGGCCACTGTTGGAATATTGCGTGCAATTCTGGTCACCTTCCTAACGGAAAGATGTTGTGAAACTTGAAAGGGTTCAGAAAAGATTTACAAGGATGTTGCCAGGGTTGGAGGATCTGAGCTACAGGGAGAGGCTGAACAGGCTGGGGCTGTTTTCCCTGGAGCGTCAGAGGCTGAGGTTATAGAGGTTTACAAAATTGTGAGGGGCATGTGTAGGATAAATAGGCAAAGTCTTTTCCCTGGCGTCGGGGAGTCCAGAACTAGAGGGCATAGGTTTAGGGTGAGAGGGGAAAGATATAAAAGAGGGGCAACTTTTTCACGCAGAGGGTGGTACGTGTATGGAATGAGCTGCCAGAGGAAGTGATGGAGGCTGGTACAATTGCAACATTTAAGAGGCATTTGGTTGGGTATATGAATAGGAAGGGTTTGGAGGGATATGGGCCGGGTTGGACCGAAGTGTCTGTTTCTATGCTGTACATCTCTATGACTCTATGGTCAAGATCAGAGTGGTGCTGGAAAAGCACAGTAGGTCAGGCAGCATCTGAGGAGCAGGAAACATTGACATTTAGGGCAGGGAGCCCTTCATCAGTTGAATTTGGTGTCATGTTCAGCACAACATGGGTGGCACGGTGGCAGAGTGGCTAGCACTGCTGCCTCACAGCACCAGAGACCTGGGTTCAATTCTCACCTCAGGTGACTCTGTGTGGAGTTTGCACATTCTTCCTGTGTCTGTGTGGGTTTCCTCCGGCTGCTCCAGTTTCCTCCCACAGTCCAAAAATGATTTGATTTGATTAGATTAGATTACTTAGTGTGGAAACAGGCCCTTCGGCCCAACAAGTCCACACTGACCCACTGAAGCGCAACCCACCCATACATGTACCCTTTTTTTAACCGAACACTAGGTGCAATTTAACATGGCCAATTCACCTGACCTGCACATCTTTGGACTGTGGGATGTGCAGGTTGGGTGAATTGGCCATGCTAAATTGACCATTGTGTTAGATGCAGGGGTAAATGTTGGGGAATGGGTCTAGGTGGGCTGTGCTTTGGTGGGTCGGTGTGGACTTGCTGGGCCGAAGGGCCTGTTTCCACACTGTAAGGAATCTAACACTGTGGGCCGAAGGCTGTACTGGTCTATGGACAAGCGTTACCGGCCCAAGATCACGGAGAGCTAACAGACAGGCCCCACGCAAATGTTCCAAGGCCTCCCCTGAATGACCATCATCCGGTGGATAGCACAGGCCGGGGACTGTGGTTCCTAAACATTCTCGATTGGGAGCACTGCAGGCTCCTTTGAGACTGAGCGGAGAGCCAGCACGAGAAAGGAAATAGGAGGAGAACAGATCCAACTGGCCCTGGAGAGTAAAAGTCATCGTCACCTCGACCCGCAGTGGGAGATTCTCCCAGTCACGGACAGGCCCCGCTCACCTCCAGTGGGGCCTAGAACCACTCAGCCAAGTGCAGCCTTCCGAAGGTCGGCATCTGTGAAGAAAAGATGCGGGTTTTAAACAAAAACCTGACAGGAACCAAAGAGGGCCATTAGAGCGTCTGCGGCTCAGGCCAGGAGAACGAATCGAGTCAGAGAGAGAACGCGGGAGAGCTCAGTTCAGTGCAGGCACATTTCG
The DNA here is from genome assembly GCF_004010195.1 of Chiloscyllium plagiosum. Taxonomy (NCBI): domain Eukaryota; kingdom Metazoa; phylum Chordata; class Chondrichthyes; order Orectolobiformes; family Hemiscylliidae; genus Chiloscyllium; species Chiloscyllium plagiosum. Next base: position 3,446,798 of record NC_057752.1, read on the forward strand.
TTTGTCAAATGCGTTTGCAATCTTCCATGACCTCAACATTTCCACCTGCCTCAAACTATGAAGCTCAATTGTTTCTGTGAACCAGACACGGTCTCCCCTCAAGTCAAGTGGCAATTGCTCCCTGTTCCGAACAAAATATTAACAGTATCAAATCAAGGGGAAGGTTCAGGTGGAAAGAAAGCAAATTCAATGTAAATGCAAAGTAGACTTCTAATTTTCCCTTATTTTAAAGAAGAAATACATCCTGACAGCAAGGCTCCTTATAATCTCAAGATGACAGAATGAATGCTAAATCACCACCGAGGTGGGGGTGGGGGGAAGCCTCACTGGAGATATCAAAGCAAAGAAGCCTGGTGGCAGTTCTGATTTTGTGATGGATTTACAGATCTTTAGCACTGCATTCAGTATGCATGTGGCGTCCTTCACACACTTCCGACAGGTTGTGGTTATGTCTGCCGCGTAATTTGCTGTACAGTTTAATATCGAATTCATCAATCAAAAGACACATTTTTCGGACAGAAAAGGTAAAGAAAAATAATGAGTACAGTCGGTTTTGTCTGAGAGTGGGGACTTAAAGTATAAACACTTGAACTCCTTAGCATTGGTGAGAGCAGCAAGTTTCAAGCCGTAAGCTGATGGTCTGTTCTTATCTTGCTTTCAGCAAGAGTGCTGCAGCATCTGTCTGTGACTCCTGCACATGGTGCGTGAATTTATCTTCCCAACCGTTCCAGGTCTTTGCACTAATCCAGCCTGTCGGCGCGGTCAAATAAACTGAGGCGTGTGATTTTGGTCCGTGCCCTTTAAGAGAGGAAGGTGCATTTTTATATCGCCTATCACAATCTCACAGACGCTCGCAGTCCATGAGGTACAAACTGCAGTCGTCGTGTTCACGCAAGAAACCGCTCAGCCACTTTGAGACAGCGAGCGATGGGATTCCGACTTTCGAAATTTGTTTTTGTGTGGCGGCGATCGGAGAACAGACGAGAGTTTGAAAAGTTCCTTCGAGGTTTTGGAGGGTCTAACCAGGAGGGTCGACAAAAGGGAGCTAGTAGATGTCAGACACTTGGATTAGGCATTCAGTAGGAAGTCACACAAAAAGGTTAAGAAGGAAAGGTTCAGGGATTTGAGAAATATTTTGAGGATTGGTCCTTTGACAGCAAACAGTGAAAGCACTTTCAAGTACGTTGACTGCATAGTGCAGGGGCCTTAGCTATTTGCAATATGTTAATGACTTAAACAAAGAGAGCAATTCAAGTTTGCTAATGATGCAAAATAAAATAGGCTTTTAAGCTGCGAGGAAGATACAAAGAGGCAGCAAAATATTTGGACAATCTGGTGGCAGATGTAGTTGAGTGTAGGGAAGTGGGAGTTATTCATTTTAGTTGCAAGAATAGAAATTTTTTTTTAGCTAACTGCCATTTTCAACAAATATCATAGAGGGGTTCCCTCAGTCAGGACGAGAGTGTTTTAAGACCACAGGACATCGGAGCAGAGATTAGGCCATTCAGCCCATTGAACTGATAAGTTTCTCAACCCAATTCTCCCCCCTTTCTCCCCGTAACCTTCGATCTCCTTGATACCCCAAAACCTATCTATCTCCCTTTTAAATACGCTCAATGACCTGGCCTCCACAACCTTCTGTGGCAATAAATTCCATAGATTCACCACTCTCTGGCAGAAAAAGTTTCTCCTTATGTCCATTCTAAAAGGTCTTCCCTTTACTCTCAGGCTGTGCCAGGAGAAAGTGCGACCTGCAGATGCTGGAGATCAGAGTCAAGAGTGTGGTGCTGGAAAAGCATAGCAGGTCAGGCAGTATCCAAGGAGCAGGAGGGTCGATGTTTCGGGCATAAGCCCTTCATTCCCGATGTAGGGCTTATGCCCAAAATGTCGATTCTCCTGCTCCTCGGATGCTGCCTGACCTCCCGTGCTTTTCCAGCATCACACTCTCGACTCTTAAGGCTGTGCCCTCAGGTCCTAATCTCATGGTATTGTCCCAAACTCGCTTCATTAATGGCCTATCCGCCCCTCTTGCTTAATGCTAGCCCAAGTCTCCCACTCCTGGAAGGACCCACCAAATTAGCAACAAGACAATATTGGAGAAACTCAGCAGGTCTGGCAGCATCATTCAGGAAAGAAACAGAGTTCACATTTCCAGTCCAGTATCACTCCGTCCTTATGAAGAGCCAATGTTAACTCTGTTTCTCTAATCTGTCAGAACATTAGCTCTGTTTCTCTTTCCAAGTTGCTACCAGTTTCTCCAGCATTCTCGCTGCTCGTTTCATCATCTGAGTATTTTGCTTTCAGAGAGAAAATTAGCATGCAAGTGCAGCAAGCATTAAGGAAGGCAAACGGTGCGTTGGCTTAATTGCAAGGAGACTGGAGTACAGGAATAAGATAGTCTTCTTACCATTGGAGGGGCTTTGGTGAGAATTCGTACGTTTGGTCCCCATATTTGGAGTCACAAAGTCAGACAGCACAGAAACAGACCTTTCGGCCCAAGCAGTCCATGCTGACCATAATCCCAAACTTAACTAGTCTCACCCCTTGAATCCACCCAAGGGAAAGGACATCTGCCATTCATTTTATTTATAACTCTCATTAATGTATAAATGTCTGTAAGGTCACCTCTTAACCTCCTACGCTCCAGTGAATAAAGTACCAGCCTCTCCTTATAAATCAAACTGTCCATTCCTGGCAACATCCTGGTAAATCTCCTCTGAACCCTATCCAAGTTAATAATATCCTTTCTATAATAGGGCAGCCAGAACTGGACACAATATTCCAGAAGAGGCCTCACCATCATCAACATGACGTTCCAACTCCTATACTCAAAGGTCTGAGCATAAAAGGCAAGTGTGCTAAACACCTTCTGAACCATCCTGTCTAAAAGTGATGAAAACTTTAAAGAATCGTGTACCTGACCCTCTGTTCTACAACACAATCCAGGAAAAGGAAGGATATATTTACAATGGCGGCAGTATAACAAACATTCCCTAAATTGGCAGCCCTAGATTTATTGGTGGCACGGTAGGTCAGTGGTTAGCACTACTGCCTCGCAGTGCCAGGAATCTGGGTTCGATTCCAGCCTCAGGCGACTGTGTGTGGAGTTTGCACATTTTCCCCATGTCTGCGTGGGTTTCCGGGTGCTCCGGTTTCCTCACACAGTCCAAAGATGTGCAGGTTAGGGTGGATTGGCCATGCTAAATTGCCCTATCGTGTTTAGGAATGTGGAGGTTAGGTGCATTAGTCAGGGGTAAATGTTGAGTAGAAACCTGACTTTACACAATAATTGAGAGGTGAAAAGTCTACTTTTTCCCCATTGGTCACCATTCCACTCAAAGGAAACTGCGCAAAAATGTTTCCTTTGGATCTAACGGCTCCTGATTTGTTTGCAAACAGTGGGTGTGTGGATGTAAGTTTGCTCGCTGAGCTGGAAGGCTGGTTTTCAGACGTTTCGCCGCCATACTTGGTAACATCAGTGAGCCTCAGCGGGTGTGCCCAACACTCTCTGTGAAAGAAGTGAAATTTTGCAAAGCACGATGTCACCTATGGTGGGGTGGGAGCTCCAGAGGTTGGCAATGAAATCAATTTTAAAAGAGAAGTTAAAAAATCACACAACACCGAGTTACTGTTCAACAGGTTTATTTGGAAGCACTAGCTTTCAGAGCGCTGCTCCTTCATCAGGGCTGCAAGTCATTTTAAAAAGGAAAACAGCAAAGCATATGTACTGGCGGGACTATGATTCTTTCTGACAATGGCTTGTGGCGAGAGACTTGTCAGTGAGTCTCCGCAAAATGTCAAGTCAAGATGCCAAAATGACGAGATCTTCGATAACCCACGGTAAACCCTCCAGATGGGTGGGCCCTATTAAAACGAGCAGTATGAGAAATAGCTCGCTGTGAAATTGCACAGCTATCAAGATTAAAACATTACAATCAAATTAAAGGTAGTTTGCCAAATTGAAATGAAAATGCTGAGGGACCTTTTGGTGCTTCGAGGAGATTCACTTGATCTTATTGAACAAAAACTGTGGGCCAGAAGATTTTTTTTTCTTTGAAGAACAGGACAAATAGCAGAAGGTCAAATTTTGTAAAGCTGAAATTTCCTTGCTTTCAATCAAAAGGATTGTTGACTGTTCCACACATTATCGGTCCTCACTGCTGAGGTGCAAGCATTAAAGACTTTTCCAGATTTTGACTGCTACTTGGAGTTAAGTGGATTTTTTTTTACTGCAGACTGTGGAGAGGTTAGTCATCACACTGCGCATGGGAGCTCTTCCTATTGTGCCGATCATAACCAGACGTAGGAAGTCCAATTAATTAATTTTCAAAAAGGCCATTGTAAGAAAGGTGGTAGGATGGGTTGATGAAGTGGTTCAAAATGTTTTTAAACAAAATGATTCCATCCTTTCGAGTGATTCAGGCAAGATATTGCAGCAATAGTGAGAGTGGGAGAGCGTGAGCCTGGGTGGGAGGTGGGTACAGGAGCAGAGAGAGACAGTGAGAGTGTGAGGTATCGGAGAGAAGATGGCAGCACTTACACTGGTGGAGTGGGGAAGGTCACTGACCTTCTTCCTACAGCGCTGCGCATTCCTCCAGACGCTGAGACTGCGCTGAGCCGGGTGGTAACCTCCAACCAGGTTGGCATGGCCTGGTGCCATGGCCTTCTCTGTTGGACCAGGGAAAGAGGACGTCCTGAGTCTGTATCACCCCATCCAGCACGGCCCCCAGGGTCGCTGTCCACAAAGCAGGGGGTGCCAATATCTCCCTGTCTGCCCAGTCCCCAGGCAGCTCTGGACTGGCAGCACTTGCCCAGGTGCACAATGGGGCTTTTAAAGATGGTGCTGGTGCAAGAGGTGCTGGTCCGTTCGGAAATAACCGGTGAGTGACGGACTGTTCTGAGAATGGCTCACTGTAAGGTTGGGTGGGAGGGTGGGAGGAATGGGAAATCAGCATGGAAGAGGTCGTGGGTGAGGGGAGAGGAGGTGTGGTCGCTCATTAACACTGCCAGTTTGCTAAGGTAGGGCAAGAGAACTTGCTCTGCCTCACAGTGTTAAACCGTCCAAAACAAAAAACTGCACACAGCTCGGACTTGCCCCCCCCCCCCCAGTACGATTAGGCTAGTACGATTCCAACATCTAAAAGGCATCTGGATGGGTATTTGAACAATAAGGGTTTAAAGATATATGGGCCAAGTGCTAGCAAATGGGACTAGATTCGGTGGGGATATCTGGTCGGCATGGACGAGTTGGACTGAAGGGTCTGTTTCCGTGCTGTACATCTCTATGACTCTAAAAAAGAAGTGACATATACCCTGAAAGGAAAGAGTAACTGCTTTAAAAACAGAGCAAACCCTTGTCGAATCAGACTGTAGTGTGTTTCACTGGTTATGTATAACTTTTAAGTTTATATTTTGTATAGTAAGACATGGTAAGTCATACTTAGAGTTTTATTGAGTCTGAGGGATTGTTCGGTTTGTTTTTACATTGATTTTAGCTGAGGTTCTCCAACTTTGAAGTCAAGCTGGAATTAAAAAGTGCATTAAAAATCATAGGAAAACTGAGCCGTTGCCTAGCGACAAGGGTCCAGTAACACAGAGGTGCAGAATAATCCAGAAAGTCAACGGGTCAGTGTGGTCTACGCCCAGAGGTTGAAGGATTGCTAGACTCTGGTGCGAGGGAAATCCCACATTTGCTCTGAACCAAAAGTCGGAATGGGTTTAGTTTGCCGTTTGTTTGAGGTGTCTTGGGTAGATGAAGGGGGGGGGAATCAAAAAAATGACTGCAGAAATTCATTAAACTGGCTGCAAGGAGCATTAGTTAGTGTGGAGAAAGTGATAACTCCTGCCTATGGTTTGGGTGTATGTAAGTATGTATATTGCTTGGAATGCATCAGAAAGAGTGCAGAAGAAAAGTTCCAGGGATGAGGAAAGATTGGAGTCATTGGGGCTGTTTTCCTTGGAGAGGAACAGGAGTAGGCCAAACAGCTCTGCTATTGAACACTATCATGGCCAATCTCATCTTGGCTATAACTCCACTTTCTTGCCTGCCCTCCATAACCCCTTAATCCATCACTCATTGAAATCTGTCTACCTCCTCTTTCCATTTACTCAAAGTCACAGCATTCACCAGGCCCGTGAATTCCACAGGTTCGCAAGCAGAATCATACAGCCCCTTCAGTCCATCCAGTCCATGCCTATCATCATTCCAAACAAAACTAGTCCCACCTGCTTGCACTTGGCCCATATCCCTCCAAACCTTTCCTAGTCATGTACTTACCCAAATATCTTTCAAACATTGTAACTGCACCCACATCCACCACTTCCTCAGGAAGATCATTTCACACATGAACCACCCTCTGTGTAAAAAAAGCTGTCCCTCGTGTCTTTTTTTAAATCTCTCTCCTCTCACCTTAAAAATGTGCCCCCGAGTCTTGAAATCCCCCACATTATGGGAAAGACACTTGCCGTTCATCTTGTCTATACCCCTCATGATGTTAGAAACCTCTATCAGGTCACCCCTCAACCTCTTACACTCTAATGAAAAAAATCCCAGCCTATCCAGCCTCTCCTTATAATTCAAACCATCCATTCCTGGCAAAATCCTGGTAAATCTTTTCTGAACCCTCTCCAGGTTAATAATATCCTCCCTGTAACAGGGCGACCAGAACTGGACACAGTATTCCAGAAGAGGCCTCACCAATGTCCTGTACAACCCCAACATGACTCATCAACTCCTGTACTCAAAGGGCTGAGTAATGAACGCAAGTCTGCCAAACACCTTCTGAACCACCCTGTCTAAATGTGACACAAACGTCAAAGACTTATGTACCTGCATCCTTTAGATTCTACAACACTACCTTTGTTCTTCAATTAAAAACCTGGCTGGATAACTTCTTCAATTCTAGGATGTTCCAGTGAACGGAGTTACTGAGTTCTGTCAAACCAGGTATGTCATCAAGGGCATGCTGAGAATTTGATGAAAAATTACTGATCTGCCGAGTAATTCCAGCACCTTTTGGTTTTAAGTTTCAGGGTTTCCAAAGCCTTGTTTCTCACTCTTTGCTGTTGCTTTATCTGGTCTCACACTTGCTTTTGAGGGATAAGGTTTGAGTTGGTTCAGGTACACGCAAGGCTGATATTCCAGTTGTCTTTTCGAGTAAACTGACCCAGCCGCCTATTTGGGGGAAATGGAAAAAATCCCATTGTGCTACTTTGGAGACTGGCTGGTGCCTTAGACAATTATTATCCTTCGATTAACAACTAGACGATCTTGAAGGACTGCTAGCTTTGTCATTGCTCCTCTTTGAGCATCTTTGCTCATACAAGACCTGCCTCTGACTATCCAAATGGTTTTATCCCAGCAGGAACCTATTTGTGCCACGTTTGGACAGTAATCGACTGTCAGCCATACACCTTCCAATCATCACCGCTGTCACACTCTGCCAGGAGAAGCAGTTTGTTCCTCAATGCGCCAGGATTGGTCATTTGATCCTCGAACCTAACACTCTCCAAAGCATCAATCTTCATCGGGAACCAGGCTGAAGCACCAACTGGAGTTTAGATCAAACCCTTTATGGTCTCTTTTTCCCGTTTTTATGATCAACGCAACCGTCTGCAATGTGATTCCCATTTGTATCTCCCTACGTTGTTTTAATAAAATGATTCTTTAACAAGTCTAGAATGTGTATTTACTTTTCTTAAGTGTTTTATTTTGGTTTCTCTCCATTCCTCCTCACCACCTCCACAGGCCTCAGCTTCTCCCACTGCAGTCCTCCGCCAGCCTGCGCCCAGCCCCGAACCCTCTCCGGCTCTCTATTCCCACCAATGCAGGTAGGTGTTAGACCTGTCCTTTACTCACTGTCTTCCAACCACTCTGCCCTCACCACCCAAGATCCTTCTCTTTGTCCTTTTCCAGCTCCTTAGACTCGGGAAGGTTGAGGGGAAATCTCCCGAGGGGTCTGGACTGATAGTGAGATATGAAAAGTGTGGTGCTGGAAAACCGCAGCCGGTCAGTCAAAATCTGAGGAGCGGGAGAGTCGACGGTTTGAGGGTAAGCCCTGTTCACAAAGGGCAGGAGGGCTGAAACCCAGAGGACGTCAATCTAAAGTGACTGACAAATGAAACAGAAGGGACCTGAAAGACATTTGTCTTTTTAACAACACGGAGTGGATGGGATCTGGAATGCATGGCCTGACAGGGTGGTCGAGGCAGATTTAAGCATGACTTTCACAAAAACGACTGGATCCTTATCTGAAGAGGCAAAATGCGCAGTTCAACTGGGACCTGGGGCAAGGACATTCAGTCTTCAATCTTCGGATAAGTGTCCTCCAAGGCGGCCTTCAAGATACACAAGACTCGCCGAGCAGAAAAACAGAGAGCCAAGTTCCATACCCATGAAGGTGGCCTCAACCGCGATTGTGGGTTCGTGTCATGCTACATGTAACCCGACCATACTGCTCTGTATGGTAAAATCTTCCTTACTGTCCTGTTTTACCACCATCGCCTTGATAATTTGTTATGATCTCCCTACCTTAATTAGTTTATACAGTTGTGGATTACTTGTTGCTTTGGTTAGACCTTTGGCGTGCGACTCTTATACATATCATCTTATCCCAGCCACTTGGCTTGCCTCCAGCACCATCTTATATTTAATTATTTGTAATTATCTCTCTGCCTTTGTTGTTTTGAATTCAGGGCAGCACGGTGGCACAGTGGTTAGCATCGCTGCCTCACAGCGCCAGAGACTTTTTTTTTAGATTTTTTTTTTAGATTAGATTTCTTACAGTGTGGAAACAGGCCCTTCGGCCCAACAAGTCCACACCGCCCGCTGAAGCGCAACCCACCCATACCCCTACATTTACCCCTTATCTAACACTACGGGCAATTTAGCATGGCCAATTCACCTGACCTGCACATCTTTGGACAGTGGGAGGAAACCGGAGCACCCGGAGGAAACCCACGCAGACACGGGGAGAATGTGCAAACTCCACACAGTCAGTCACCTGGGTCGGGAATTGAACCCGGGTCTCTGGCGCTGTGAGGCAGCAGTGCTAACCACTGTGCCACCGTGCCGCCCGTATTCAATTCTGAGGCGGGATTCAATTCCCGCCTCAGGCAACTGTCTGTGTGGAGTTTGCACATTCTCCCCGTGTCTGCGTGGGTTTCCTCCGGGTGCTCCGGTTTCCTCCCACAATCCAAAAGAAAATGTGCAGGTCAGGTGAATTGCCGGTAGCGTTAGGTGAAAGGGTAAATGTAGGGGAATGGGTCCGGGTGGGTTGTGCTTCGGCGGGTCGGTGTGGACTTGTTGGGCCGAAGGGCCTGTTTCCACACTGCAAGTAATCTAATAAAAAAAAAACTCATGTATGGAATGAGCTGCCAGAGGAAGTGGTGGAGGCTGGTACAATTGCAACATTTAAAAGGCATTTGGATGGGTATATGAATAGGAAGGTTTGGAGGGATATGGGCCGGGTGCTGGCAGGTGGGACTAGATTGGGTTGGGATATCTGGTCAGCATGGACGGGTTGGACCGAAGGGTCTCTTTCCGTGATGTACAGCTCTAGGACTCTAATCGGATCATAGGTCATCCCTTCACTTATTGTTCAGCTGTTAAACACTTACACCATCCAACACTCTTGATCACTTGCAGAGACTTATTATTCAGCCTATGGACACTCCACTCAAACCACTTCTATGATCTTTTGGTCTCTCTGCCGATAAATTCTGTGCCTGTGTGCTTCACTTCACCCAGTGGAGAAGCAGCACTCCAAAAGCTTGTGATTTCAAATAAACCTGTTGGACTAGAACCTGATGTCATGTGACTTCTGACTAGTCAAACACTGGCACCTCCACATCAACCGGGAATTGGCAGCCGAGTGGGACTGGAGGGATACTTCTTGCAGACCAGGCTAGCCCCTATTCTCGAACCATTCTATGATAAGACAAGGCAAAGAGGGACAGGAAAGGGACTTCTTTTGAGTGAAAAGTACAACAGACGTCAAATGCTGTGCGATGTATCCTGTTGCTGTTGAAATTGCATTCCTGATAACGCACCAGTTTCTGCAAAGCCATGTCCATAACCAATATCACATCAACTCGTTCCACAATGCACAAGCCAATCGAACTGAATATAGATGTGATGTCTTTGATCTGGCTGTGTTTTCAGTCATTAAGCGATATGGGAGCTAATGTCCACCTTACATCAAGCTCTTGGAATTGGCTAGAAAAAAAAGACATCTCGATATGTTTTCTAATTCCCGCCGTTGCAAGGTCTGCTCCACAACCACCTGATGAAGGAGCAGCGCTCCGAAAGCTAGTGCTTCCAAATAAACCTGTTGGACTATAACCTGGTGTTGTGTGATTTTTAACAAGGTTAAGAGGAACTTTCAGATACCAGCCAAAGTCAGGACTAGCAGCATTGCCTCCAGACATCCAGTTGTATATTAATGTTATACAAAAAACAAGGATGTTTTGTAGTTCAACATTTGTTCGCAATTAATCTGTTGTGCACACACTGTATTTGGGCACCAAACAACGTTTCATATACGTACATCACTAAGCACTATTTATCCCAAACAAAAAGTCAATAGAACACACATTAGAATTAAAAAGCGGTACATTTCTAGTGCTTCCAATATCTCTCCCTTTTAATTACTCCTGTCTTGACAGAATTCACAGCACTCAGCGACTTCTCAAACAGCGAGAAAAACAAATCTAGGCCTCCAACCAATCCCAGCACATCCTAGGGTGTCACGGGTCAGAGGTCAGGGTTCAAACACAAGAGTTCGCATGCCAATAGCACGCTTCACTTACAGGGAGATGTCTCACAGGAGTTTACAGCATAGGGGCCACAAATCTATCTTGGAAAAATTCTTCACATCTACCAATCAATCCTTTAGCCACCAACGTACTACTGAATCGGTTTTCGTTTTCAAACAAAAGTGCTGGTAAACCTTGAAACCTGGTTTCACAGTTTGTTGATTATTTTCCAATTCTGCCCCTGTTCCAGTTTGAGGGATATTTTCTCTCAACCCTTTTGCATCGTGAGGCAAACCACACAAATCCATTCACCAGAGGGAAATGGGCCTGTTGTCAATTCCCTTTGAAAGGAAAGAGCCTTAGCATCATTGAACAAGTGACAAAAAAAAAATTCTGTTATCTGACAATTGCAGGTTAGCATGGAGCCAGCCTGGCTTTAGAAAGATTCAGTGCACTGTGTATTTGGGGTTGGAGTTGGAGGGGAAGCAACTGTTTCAGACACAAGTGACACATGCTTGCTCATGACGGGCAGCTTTATTTACAAAATGCCATAATGAGCTCTAAAGCACGAACTCTGAATAAACAGACAGTTGATCTCCCTAATGTAGAGTGCAGTCTGAGTCACTCACCTACTATTGAAGCTGGTCTCATTTGTCTTAACACTCAAGAGAGAAATGATTCATGATATTTAATCCATTGCAATGGAGCTGTACATTAGGCACTGGGTAGAACAGGCCACTACCTCGAAATGGTTTGTACCCAATAGTCTTTGCCATGAGAAAGGGAGCATCATGGATACAAAACCAGACCGACACTGCTCAGGTGGAACTGTTTTCATCTGGACCGACCTACTGGGAGCTGGATGTCGATAGTGGGGGATGTCGATAGTGGGGGATTCAGCGATGGTAACACCATTGAATGTCAAGGGGCGGTGGTTCAAATGTCTCTCATTGGTGATGGTCATTGCCTGGCATTTGTGTGGCACCTGGCATTTTGCAGCTGCCAATTATGTTTGCTTGAGGCAAGGCTTTTTAAATGGGCACATCAGGTTTAAATAAAAAGGTCGTCAACCCTTGGTCCATAGGCCAAGCTAAGAGGAACGCAGAATCCAATGGGGTAACTTGAGACACCCAGTGCTTGTGGAACCATATCCTGGCAAGCTGTGCAGGAAAATAGGAGGGAGGCGAGAATGTGATCAGTACAGGGAGAGTTTAAGACAAAACATAAATCATGTCAATAAATTGATCTTGACAACATAAAGAGATTCATCATCAAGCACAGTATGATAAAACTGTTACAGGGTTCCATGTCTTCTGCATCACTAGTTTTCTTGACTACCCGCTAACTGCTTGTTCCCGTGCCAACCACTGAGGCCTACCTCTCCCCAATTATTCACCACAACTGGTTGATGCTACAGCCACGCAAAGCTGCCATAGGTTGTTAGCATCCATCTTGAGGGAAGGCGATGACCTCATGGTATTATCACTGGACTGTTAATCCAGAGACCAAGGTAACGTCCTGGGGACCCGGGATCGAATCCCGCCATGGTAGAATTTGAATTCAATAAAAATCCAGAATTAAGAGTCTCATGATGACCAGGAATCCATTATCGGGAAAACCCATCTGGGCAATTAGGGATAGGCAATAAATTTAAAAAGAAATCTTGTGTAAGAGGCCTTTGCATGAGGCCTTGTGATCTGGTATCTTGTCTTGGCATTCGAATTGTTCGCGTTAAGCTTGATTCCTGGGATGACTGGGGGTTGAGCAGACTGCACCTGTATTCTCTCGAGTTTGGGCAAATGAGAGGTGGTCTCACAGAAACGTGCCAACTCCTTCAAGGGCTAGACACAGAACGGATGTCTCTCCCAGGCTGTGGGCTCCTGAACTGGGGTGCACCGTCTCAAAATAAAACTCAAAGTATCATAGGCCCGGGGAAAGGAGGAAGGTCTTCACTCATAGAGAGTGGCGAATGTTGGGAAATCTCTCTCCCGGAGGGCGGTGGAAGCTCAGTCCAGTCCATTGCAGACAGATATTGATAAACAGCCAGCTGCGAATGACATCTAGGATTATGGGAAGACAACGTTGAGGTCGATGATCAGTCAGGATCCAGATTGGGATAGCAGTCTCAAAGGGCTGAATGGCTGGCTCCTGCGTTCCAACAGGAATTCTGATAAAATGCGACAACAGCAGCAACTTCCGGCCACGTTCGCGTGAACATGGACCTACGGTGGTGATGGGATGATGCCAAATGGCCAATGGCTAAGATGGCTCATGTGTAGCTAGCATTCCTGCTGGGAACGGGCATGGCCAGAGGTAGAAAATACTGACATACCACATCGCATTGCACAATAATCACGCTTGCCACTGCTTTAACGCTCACTTGCTTTCCAATTCAACTTTAACATCACTGTGCAGCGCAATGCTGGGATGACTTAGTGCCAGACGAGACCTAGGGTGAGAAGGGCTTGGGAAAAGATATAAGGAGATCTAAGGGGCAACTTTTTCATGCAGATGGTGGTACATGATTGGAATGAACTGCCAGAGGGAGTGGTGGAGGCTGGTACAATTCCAACATTTAAAAGGCATCTGGATGGGTATATGAATAGGAAGGGTTTGGAGGGATATGGGCCGGGTGCTAGGAGGTGGGACTAGATTGGGTTGGGATATCTGGTCAGCATGGACGGGTTGGACTGAAGGGTCTGTTTCCGTGCTGTACATCTCTGTGACTCTATAATTGGCAATAATATTGCTTTCTGAGGCACAAACAGAAGGAGTAACTCTTCCCAGCTCCACAAGGATGCAATGGACCTCCATCTCCCGTGTCTCCCGGACAGCTATGACTTCCATTTGGCTCCCTCACCACATCCCATCAACGACTCGCCTTAATGCTGTGGAGCATCCTCATGGCGGCCCACTCACCTGAGAGATTGTCCCTGCTTGCCAGCCTCTGTATTGCCCCTGCCAGCTTTGGGTAAATTTTCAATTTCCCTCGCTAGAAACGAGGCACAGGAAGTAAGAAAACCTGGGCCTCAAAATGGCTACCTACTCTGACGTCCCAGTAGCCACTTGCGATTTTCTCTCCCCCAGTTCAAAACAATGGCCTATGTTTCTACTCCAGAACCTCTTTCAATGCCAACGGGCCCTCCAGAATGGGCTGGTTTGGTCTGACACAATAAAACAGCTGGCACATTTCCAACCAAAGGTTCACTTACCAACCATGATTTAGTCCCTTTGTTGACTATGTAAGCGCCCATCTTCTAGGCTTTCAAGTTCAAATAACAATACAATGTAATAATAATTGTGAAAATAAGTCTCCCTTCTTCCCGCATGTTTCAAGAGCTCATTCTGAATCGATACTCCAATTTACAAATCCATGCAAACTCATCTTCAAAAGCTAATTGGAGCATAGAATCAAATCCCTACAGCAGGCTATTCAGCCCATTGCCCCTCCGAAGAGCATCCCACCCAGACCCACCCCATCCCTGTAACCCTGCATTTCCCATGGCTAATCCACCCAGTCTGCACATTCCTGGACACTATGGATGATTTAGCATGGTCAATCCACCTAACCTGTACATTTTTGGAAACTGGAGCAAACCCATGCAGACACGGGGAGAACGGTGTGGAGTTTGCACAGTCGCCCGAGGGTGGAATCGAACCCAGGTACCTGGTGCTGTGAGACAGCAGTGCTAACCACTGAGACACCGTGATCAGAGCATCTCTGTACCATTTATATTCCCGTGACAAAAGGCCCAATTTTTTTTAAGCTCTCCTGACGTCCTGCCCAATGTACTCCGTCAACAAAACTTGGCCAGAGCCAAAACCTCGTGGCGGTTTGTGAACAGGAGTGTGCACAAAATGGCGGCTGCGTGCAACAAAGTGAGAGACTCCACGTCAATGTACGCCAAAGGCTGTGAGGCCCGAATCATGGGCATGGGAAGGTTCAAATGATAAACTCTGGTTTTACTCTCTTTTTCCTCAGAATTACATCGGAAAATCCCTTCATTTTCACCCACATGGATGGTCGGAGTAGAGGGAGGGGATAGGAGGAAGGAGCGAGCTCGCACAGCCTAACTCCCCATCTTTGATGGGATGCTGCCAATCGGAATTGGCATATTAAATAAAAGAGGACTGTTAAAAATACAAATTGTGGAATCACACAACGCCTCATGTTTCATGTTTGCCAATTCATTCCAAATTGATGGTGTTGTGCTTGCTCCCCATGAAGAGGGAAGAAAAAAATGATTTCATAAATCTACACTCCAATCACCCACACACATCTGTGCTCAGGAGCTGACAATGCAACAGGCATGTAATTACACACAATAAATCTAAACAATTTAACCAAAAACTCTCGGAGAGATGGAATAGCAGGCGTTTGCACAAGAGATAATGGGGTATTAATTTTGTGCAGCCTTCAAATAAGAAAGAACGGTAATACAGTCTAAAAATTACCACAGAACTGCTCGCGATAAGCAGTGGGGCTGAAGCAGATTGGTAACCAGCAGGCCAAAACAAAAAGTTAAAAGGGTAGTCGAAAACACATTTGATATTTCTAGTAAATTTCTCCACAATATCGCGACATTGATATAGTTTTTTGAATATTTTTGCCTGCTCTTAGCTGACAATTGAGTATGTTCTCTTTCGCCAGCTGAGCTTCCCGTCCTTTCGGCCTTTAGCTGGAAGCCATTTTGCCGTCTTCCTGTGTGGGTGTTTGCCTCGTGGATGTCAAAAGGAGTGCTGCAGGCAAAAAGAAATCTGCAGTGCTCAAATGAGCCTTAGCAATCCAGAGCTTCACTGCCACATTGTTTCTACAACTGTAGCCTCATTATTGGAATTAAACCTCAAGGGCACAGTCAGAGAATTCCAAGGGCATTTGATCAGCTCCACCTCACTCGCATGCCCATTCCACCTCTGTCAGCTTGCTAAGTCACTGCCAGCTGGTCATACAACCGTGCGGGGCACTTTACTCTGTTCAGAAAGTTGGGAAATCGTTGGAAACTTTCGCCTTCCCGATTCTTGAAAAGACCGCTGTTCAAAAGCTGTTGTCAACTGTTGGCTCAGTGACACTGTAAGGTTGTAGGTTCATAGAACATAGAACAATACAGCACAGAACAGGTCCTTCGGCCCTCGATGTTGTGCTGACCTGTGAACTATTCTCTGCTTGTCCCCCTACACTATCCCATTATCATCCATGTGCTTATCCAAGGATTGTTTAAATCTCCCTAATGTGGTTGAGTTGACTACATTAGCAGGTAGGGCATTCCATGCCCTTACCACACTCTGCGTAAAGAACCTGCCTCTGACATTTGTCTTAAATCTATCACCCCTCAATTTGTAGCTATGCCCCCTCGTACAAGCTGATGTCATCATCCTAGGGAAAATACTTTAACTGTCTACCCTATCTAATCCTCTCATTCATAATCCCACTCCAGAGCCAAGTGTCCACTCTGGACACTTCACTGCTCACAGAGTGGCCTGCGCATTTGCTGGAGCTGTTCACGAGGTCACCTGATCACAATGCCACCCACTGATGGTGCGGCCGAGCTGCAAGAAAATGCCAATCCTTAAGCCAGGTCTTTTGCCTTTGCCCATCAGTCTCAAGTGTCAGGTTTTGCTCGGCAATGCTGCCCTGAGATAACCTGGCCGTGTCTCACTGTATGAAAGGCGCTCCGTAAATACACTTCCTTGGAGTTTTTTTTTGCTTCCTGAGAACTGAAACAGAAGCCATGTCTACCCCCCTCAGGTGGGTGCCGAAAGGTCCTTTGACACGATTTCAAGAAAGCAGAGGGAGGGAGGTCACCGGTGCTCTCTCTAGGATTATATTTGAAACCAATGCCTACAGAAATGACAATCATGGCATCAGAGAGCTCACTGTGTACAAACTGGACTGCAGGCTCCCTCCACTACATGAGTGATTACAGTTTTATGTCATTTCTATGGTTCTGTAGGGTTTTTTCGAGGAGATTTATTATTGTCTCATGCTGTAGGTAATCTAATCTAATCAAAATCTAATCTAGGTACAGTGAAACGTTTTATTTTGCGTGCAGTACAGGGGCAGATCATACCGTACAAACTGCATCAGGGTGATAGAACAGAGCGAGGAATACAATGTTACGGCTGCAGAGAAGGTGCACAATGAGTGAGGTCAACATTCGATTTGAAATTGGAGAGGTCCAGTCAGAAGTCTGATAACAGCGACGAAGGAGCTGTTCTTGAATCTGTTAGTCTGTGTGTTTAAGCTTTTGTATCCTCTGCCCGAGGGAAGAGGTTGGAAGAGATTGTAACCAGGGTGGGAGGGGTCTTTGATGATGTTGCTGCCTTCCCGAGGCAGTGGGAAGTGTAGATGGAGCCAGTGGATGGAAGGTTGGTTTGGGTGATGGACTGGGCTGTGCTCACAACTCCCTGTAGTTTCTCACTGTCCTGGGCAGAGCAGTTGCCGTACCAAGCCGTGATCCATGCGGATAGAATGCTTTCTGTGGTACATCTGTAAAAGTTGGGGAGAGTCTTTGTGGACATACTGAATTTCCGTAGCCTCCTGAGGGAGTAGAGGTGTTGTTGTGCTTTATTGACCGTCATACAAATGAACAAGGACAGATTGTTGGTGATTGCCACTCCCAGGAACATGATGCCCTCAACCTCCTCCACGGGATTAGAAAGGGCATCGGGGGGACTTTGAAACAGCATGTTCAAGACGGGGGCCCCTTCTCTGCTGCATTGGGTCCATGGTTTCAATTCAAAATCCTATCATTGGCTCGAAACCACTTCAGGTTCGATTGAGGTCATGAGGTAAAGAAAGACTTGCATTTATAAAGCACCTTTCACTCGGTAGCTGAAGCGCAAAATCCATAGAACTGCGGGTGCTGGCAATCAGAAGTTGCTGGAAAAGCTCAGCAGGTCCGGCAGCGTTTGAGGAGCAAAAGCAGAGTTAGCCTTTCGGGTCCTTTCTTCACAATTTCGTTCACCCAGCAGGTCTGACAGCATCTGTGGACAGAAAGCTGGGTGAACGAAATTGTGAAGAAAGGACCCAAAAGGCTAACTCTGCTTTCGCTCCTCAAACGCTGCCGGACCTGCTGAGTTTTTCCAGCAATTTCGAATTTTGCTTCAAAGTGCTTTAATAGCCAAGTATTTTTCGTGAGGTGCCCTCACCATTGTGATGCAGGAGACAGAACAAATCCACACACAGTAAGCTCCATTTAACAGCAATGTAATAAGGATCTCGTAATCTGTCGCTGCTAAGCAAAACAAACATATTGGGCAAAGCACTGAGAAAAGAATTCCTCTGCTCTTTAAATTAAAATCAACCTTTCTAGTCAAAAAGATAGCAGTCCTCAGTTTAAATCCTCAATTGCAGCTCTGACAGTACTGCACAAGGGAGTGAGCCGAGATTTTGAATTCAAGTCCTGGAGTGGGACTTCGAGTCACCGAGATGTACAGCACGGAAACAGACCCTTCAGTCCAACTCGTCCATGCTGACCAGGTATCCCAACCTAATCTAGTCCCATTTGCCAGCACTTGGCCCATGTCTCTCTGAACCCTTCCTATTCATATACCCATCCAGGTGCCTTTTAAATGCTGTAATTGTACCAGTCTCCACCACTTCCTCTGGCAGCTCATTCCATACACACACCACCCTCTATGTGAAAAAGGTGCCCCTCAGGTCCCTTTTATATCTTTCCCCTCTCACCCTAAACCTATGCCCTCTAGTTCTGGACTCCCCGACCCCCGGGAAAAGACTTTGTCTATTTACCCTATCCATGTCCCTCATGATTTTATAAACCTCCATAAGGTGTTTAGGGGCTTGAACTTAAAATTTCCAATTCACTGAGCCATAGCTGACAGAGCACCACATGAAATAGGCCCTCCTTTAAACTCCCTACTTCCATGTGCGTTCCTCATCTCTTGCTGTACCTACAGACTAATGTTTTGTGATTCATGTCTGACGCCTCCAGATCTCTCTGCGTGCACGTGTGTGTGTGTGTGTGTGTGTCTACAAGCTCTCGCCATGTCAGTAGTCTGCTTTTCTATTCTTCCTGGTTTGCTGGCAAGTTCACATTATCCTACATTCGACTCCAAACACCAATTTTCTCCCCACCCGCTGATCTCGGCCTCCTTTCATCTTCTTGACAGCCTACTTTCCTATCGTTACGTCAAACTCAGCAACCCGTCCATTTACTCCATCAAAATAAATGATAAATAGTTGTGGCCCCAGCATTAAGCCCTATGGCACTCCACTCTTGTCAACCTTAGTAAACAGAGTCGGTGTAGTCAACGAACCAACTTTCTATCCGTGCTAATATGTGAGATTAATTAAAAATATCTGCCCCCTACACCATGAGCTCTTACTTCATTTCGCACCTTTTGATGTTGCACCTTGTCAAATGCCTCTAGAAATTCAAGGACATCACGTACACAGGCTCCCCTTTATCTGAACGTGTAATGCCCTCCAAAATTAGTCAAGCACAATTCCCCTTTCACAAAACCACGTTGACTCTGCCTGATTACATTACGAATGTCGAAGTGCTCTGCTATAACCTTCTTAACAGTAGATTCCAGCATTTTCGCAATTTCTACTGGGAGAATGGTCAGTAACTGAAGGATCCAGGTTTAAAACACATGGCAGCAAGGAGAGACGTGAAGATTTGGTTTGACGTCTGGAATGCAGCGCCTGAAATGGAAATGTCAAAGGAAATTGGCTAAATACTTGTAGGGGGAGAAAATGCAGACAAAGGGCAAAGGAGGGAGGATAATTGCATAGCTCTTTCAAAACACTGACAGAGGCATAATGAGCCAAATGGCTTCTTTCTATGTTGTAAGAGTCCATTACTGTGGTACTCTTGCTATTATGTTCCTGGCAGAGACAAAAACAAAACACTCTCCAGAATTGTGCTGTATCCTACTCCACAAATGGACCTATTATAAAGAAAGGATGTTAATAACACATTAGCTGAACCTTTTGAAACCTTGCTCTCTTGCAACGTGCCCTTGTCTCTGCTCTCCAATATGAGATTCACTTCCACCCGGTGATCGCTCTACATGCAGTTCAACCTGGTCTGGAATCTCCATTAACCACCTGATTATACGCCGGACCGATCACATGAACAGCTTTGATCATGAGACATCGCCTTAGACAGCCGCCATCTTCCAGCCCCCACCCCACCAATCTCGAGTTCTGCTGAGAGGTTATTGGACAGAAATGTTAACCCAGAACGTGTTCCTGTCCATTGTGAACCAAAACCAAAACATTGACAGAGTCCACTCAAGAAAGGGAAACGTGACCTTTACTTCAGAAACAACTCACTGCGACTCTGTCCCGCCATAATGCTGTCAGGGATAGCAAAATCATGTGACATTGCATCACTTCCTGTGATGATGGAAACTGTGCTCATTAGCATTATCACACAGTGAGAAATAACCCCTTAAACTACACAACCAAGCCTGCTGGCATTTCCATTTGCAGGCTTTCAGAACCCACACTCTTTCATTGCTATTGACTCAGAGTCACATAGGACGGAAACAGACCCTTCGGTCCATCCAGCCCATGCTGACCATAATCCCAAACTAAACTAGTCCCACCTGCCTGCTCCTGGCTCATATCCCTCCAAATCTTTCCTAATCATCTACTTATCCAAATGTTTTTTAAACATTGTAACTGTCCCCACATCCATCACTTCCTCAGGAAGGTCATTCCACACACAAACCACCTTCTGTGTAAAAAAGTTGCCTTTCGTGTACTTTTTAATTTCTTATGCCCTGGAGTTTTGGACTCCCCCACCCCAGGGAAAAGACTTTGGCTATTTGCATTATCCATGCCCCTCATGATTTTATAAACCTCTGTCAGGTCATGCCTCAGTGTCCAATGCTTTGGTCTCCTTAATTGAGAAAGGATGTCCTGGCACTGGAGGGGGTGCAGAGGAGGTTCACTAGGTTGATTCCAGAGTCGAGGGGGTTGATTTATGAGGAGGGACTGAGGAGACTAGGATTATATTCATTGGAATTTAGAAGAATGAGGACGGGTTTTAAAGAAACATAAAATTATGAAGGGAGTAGATAAGATAGAGGTAGCGAGGATGTTTCCACTGGTGGGTGAAACGAGGACAAGAGGGCATAGCCTCAAGATTAGAGGGAGCAGATTTCGGATTGAATTGAGAAGGAACTCCTTCACCCAGAGGGTTGTTCATCTATGGAATTCCTTGACACTACTTCAGTAAACATTTTTAAAGCTAAGATAGATTTTTTTTGAACAATAAAAGAATTCATGGATATGGTTAGGGTGCGGGTAAGTGGATCTGAGTCCACACACAGATCAGCCATGTTCTTGCTGAATGGCGGAGCAGGCTTGAAGGGCCAGATGGCCTACTCCTGCTCCTAGTTCTTATGTTCTTATGTATGTATCCTCGTGTGGAGCCCCCGTACTGTCCTGGCCCTCAGGAAGGCAGCTTCACCTCTGCCTCAGGATTTGCCAGAGTGACTGCTGTGGCTGCACATGCTGACTCAGCTTTCCATCCTTCACAACTGAACTGGACTTGATTTGACCCCCGTCCACCACCTGCACCCAAACGGCTGCACCATCTTTTCTGCCAGACCCCATCAAGCTTACAACTCGAAGAAGACTGAATTCTCGTCACTCAATTTGCACAGTCCCTGTTCTCACTGCGGTGCTCAACGTGTCTGAGTCCAATATGTGGGGCCCCTGACATTCCTGCACTCCCATTCCAAAACCGTCAGGAACGATTGAAACCCAGATCCCTCAGCTCATCTCCATCGCCTTTACAATCTTCTTCCCTTTCCATTTGCCTGGCCTGGTTGCTCACTCTTAGTCATTCCTGATGAAGGGCTTCTCTTGTTCCTCGGATGCTGCCTGACCGGCTGTGCTTTTCCAGCACCACACTCTTTGTCACTGTTAGCATAAATGCTATGAGTAAAGATTTGTCTGCATGAGTGCTCACTGATCAAACTCTGCTGGTAAATTTTCAAATATTAGTTCTTTGCAATCCACAAAGGTTTGTGCTCTAAAACCAACTAATTAGCCAAGTCAATTCTTTCCATCCACTTCAGCAAATGAATTGGAACTGGAAAGTGACTTGCACAGGTTCAGGTAGGCACTGCTCTGAAAGTATTCGCTTCTGACAGTGCACTGACCCTCCCAGAGAGGCCACAGGAATAGACAGCATCCATAAGTACATGGGACAGGCACTTTGAGAGCTGCAACTACTTATTAACTGCAGGCAGCGATGTATGCACACTCTGAGAATTGAAGACGTCAAGGCGAGCAACTGTGGAATCCTCTGAATCTATCACCAGACTGTCTTGGGGGGGGGAGGGTGTGGAGGGGGAACAATGTCAGTCAGGGAATGGGTCTCGGGGGTAAAACTGTGCGTCTGACTCCCCCTTGGATATGGCAAACTTGAAAAGGTCCTTCTCCCCTCTGAGCTGTAACAGTGACCTACTCGATTGGGAAATAGAAATGTTGCCCTGTCTTGCACAAGGCTAGAACAAGGTAAACACAGAAAGATTTGCGTTTAGAAAGCAGTTCTCACAATCTCGGCCAGAGATGGCAAAAGGGCCAATTCCTGCTCCTAACTCTTACATTGTTGGGATATGCCAAAGCACTCTGGACACAGTACCTGATGAAATGTCTTTGCTGTTGTAATGTAGGAAACACAGCACGCCACAAACTCCCACAACCAGCAAAGCTAGGTCCTTCTTTTGAAGTGAGGGTGTTTGAGGAACAACTGTTGACCAAGGCAGAACCCGCCTGCTAGTTTCTGAAACAGTGTCATGGCATCTGCTCCATTCAGCGGAGAAAACAGACTCTCAGTGTATTGAAATTCCAGAAAGACCCTCCCCAACTTTTACAGCTGTACCATGGAAAGCATTCTATCCGGATGGATCACGGCTTGGTACGGCAACTGCTCTGCCCAGGGCTGTAACAAACTACAGAGAGTTGTGAGCACAGCCCAGTCCATCACCCAAACCAACCTTCCATCCACTGGCTCCATCTACACTTCCCACTGCCTCGGGAAGGCAGCAACATCATCAAAGACCCCTCCCCTCACCCCTGTTATCACCTCTTCCAAACTCTTCGATCGGGCAGAGGGTACAAAAGCTTAAACACACAGACTAACAGATTCAAGAACAGCTTCTTCCCCGCTGTGTTTTTTTAGAAAGGTAAAGAGATTTCATATATTAACTTCAAAACAAAATACAAAGTTTGGAAATTAGTCAGCCTTGCGTAATCTTCATTTCACTGCATCACATGCAATGTTTTCAGCATTTTGGTAATTTTGGAGTAAAATCACAATTGCATAAACTTTTCTCCAGTTCACTCCCAGATGCCCATGATTTAACAATCCCTCTGTAATGGTTCAAAGGGCCAAAATGGTTGTATTCTATACCTAAACTTTTATGATTTCACAGCATTTTTTTAA
The DNA here is from genome assembly GCF_004010195.1 of Chiloscyllium plagiosum. Classification (NCBI taxonomy): domain Eukaryota; kingdom Metazoa; phylum Chordata; class Chondrichthyes; order Orectolobiformes; family Hemiscylliidae; genus Chiloscyllium; species Chiloscyllium plagiosum. The sequence continues at coordinate 3,469,984 of NC_057752.1, forward strand.
CCTCAAAATAACAGGTTCTAATTGGATCACAAAGTTTGGGAATTTCACAGAAGCATCAATAAGTTCATCTCTCGTTTTTACATAAAAAGTGGCCATTACTTGATCCACAGTTCAGGTGTGAGCACATGTAAACATAACTTTAACCAATAGCATGTTCCAAAACCTCAGCTTTATTTGTACAGGTTAAAATGCAGTGTACATGGCTTTCTGTTACAACAATCTAGTCTTCCATTAACAACATTTTCTTACTGGCCACTTGGGTGTTGCTTTCCTTCCTGGTGGTGGGAATTGGATAAAGATTCATACACCTTGTGTCTTTCACTGTGTCTCACACCTGCACACACACAACATGGGGAAAAATCAGCACTACTGCAGTTAGGCGGTAGTGTGTGGGGAAGGAAAAAAAAAAGAAAAAAATACAAAAAAAGAGTGTCAGACAGCCAAGAAGAAAAAAAAAGAAAAAAGAAAAAAAAAGGAGTCGTTAAAAAAAGGTGTTGGAGGTTCTATTCACTTGAAAGAAAAAAAAGATTTTTTTCTTTGTAACAAATACAAAGCTACATGGAATTTCAGTGCCTCTCTACTAGAGCAACCAGATGTGCATCAACTTCAGCTACTGAAAGAATCCTAAATTTCGGGTTATCCACTGTCACCACCCCAACTTCAATTTCTGATGGCTTGAAGTCAATGGACAGCACTGGGGACAGGCAGGTTATTGCTGTCCCTCCAGTTTGTGCATATATCCAGTCAGGCTTTTCCTTAACTTTCTTTCCCAAGAAGCCTGTGGCTTCTGTCTGTTTGACTCCTGCAGCAGTGGCCTTGAACCCACGATAATAACCAACAGGGTCACACTTGTCAACTTGAGCTCCAAGTTCTTTCGTCAACACCCACCAGTATCATACAGCATCCCAAAGGTCTCATTTCAGCACTCTGTGTATATACTTGGGAAATGTCTGCAGTCCGTTTGTCCACTGGGATATCACAGCAAGATTTGTACTTCCAATTTGCAGCTTCATATCGAGCTCTCTGTACCTGGGATCTGCTGTCCGCTGTCATTACATGATGTTTTCAATTCTTCTTCCTCGTTGTTATCAGATTTCTGACTGGACCTCCCCAATTTCAACTCTAATGTGGATCTTGCTTTATGCACCTCCTGGAATCCTTGCATGCCCCAGTCTGTCAAAACACCTTTTGATCTATTTTTCCTTGTACGTCATGATCTGCCTGTGCTGCATACAAAACACAACTTTTCACTGTACTGAGGTACATGTGAAAACAATAAATCAAATCAAATATTATCTCATATGAGATACAGTACCTCTGACAGTGCAGCACTCCCTCAGCATATGAGTACTGGAGTGCCTTGTCCAGTTCTGGTTGCCCTGTTATAGGAAAGATATTATTAAACTAGACACGGTTCAGAAAAGAATTACCAGGATGTTGCTGGGAATGGAGGATTTGAGATCACAGAATAATCTGGGAAGACTGGGACTTTTTTCACTGGAGTGTAGGAGGTTGAGGGGTGACCTTGAGGTTTGAAAAATCATGAGGGGCATAGAGAAGGTGAATGGGGGAGTTCAAAACACGGGGGCATATTTTTAAAGTGAGAGGAGAACGTTTTTAAAAAGGCAGGAGGCGCAACATTTTTTACACAGCGAGTGGTTCGCGTGTGGAATGAACTTGCTGAGGAAGTGGTGGATGTGGGTACAGTTACAATGTTTAAACGACATTTGGATAAGGACGTGAACAGGAAAGGGTTTGGAGGGATATGGGCCAGGAGCAGGCAGGTGGGACTAGTTTAATTTGGAATGATGATTAGATTAGATTAGATTCCCTACCCAGTGTGGAAACAGGCCCTTCAGCCCAACAAGTCCACGCTGACCCTCCAAAGAGTAACCCACCCAGACCCATTTCCCTCTGACTAATGCACCTAACACCGTGGGCAATTTAGCATGGCCAATTCACCTTAACCTACACACCGTTGGTCTGTGGGAGGAAACCGCAGCACCCAGAAGAAACCCATGCAGACATGGGGAGAATGTGCAAACTCCATACAGACAGTCACCCAAGGCTGGAATCGAACCTGGGTCCCTGGCGCTGTGGTCGGCATGGACTAGTTGGGCCGAAGGGTCTGTTTCTGTGCTGTATAAGACCATGGTAGTGTTCATTCAGACATTCTACACTTATCTCTCTGGAATAGGTACTTCAACCTATAACTGACCCAATGAGCCACAGAGCAAACACTCAGCTTTAAGTTCCTTCAAATGGGAATGCTTATGAGTTGATCCTATCTTAGAATGAGAGCGAGTGCAGTCGAGTAGATATGCCAATTGTATACAATTTCAAGCTCACTGCTTGGCACAGCCTGTGTTGGCTTCATGCCATCTGCGCCACGTTGCCTTGTTTGCTGTCGCAAAGGGAGGTGATAAGTCATGACAACAGATCGTCTCTGGGAGGTTTGAACAGATGAGTCGAAATTCAGCTTGCTGACAGGAAAAGCGAATTTCGCCCTTTGAATTTCTGACTAACACCAAGGTGCATCCCATTCAGACTCCCAGCTAGAATAGGCAGGCATATCGGAAGGTGATGGATGCACTGTGGGGGTGAAATGGGGCCCTGAAAATCGGTGAAGTAACAAATGGAGCATTTCAAGACCATTCCAACGCCAGCAAAACTGACCATCTCTGCTCTGACAGCTCCACTTCAGGCATTCCTTCGCTGACACAAGTCCGGAGCACAAAATCGCTAAGGACTCATCGTAAATGTCAATGGCACTCAGGCAGCTTAGCAAGACAGCTGCCGCAGGAAATGCAAATATCAAGACTTTGTGCAGCGGGAGAAGGGGTTCAGGGGAATTTTTTTTTACAAAAAAGTTGTTGCAATCTGCGGGATGATCAAGACGCTGACAAAAAAGCAGGAATCCTCAGCTATTCTCCGACCTCATATCCTACATTTAAAATCAATGTGTTTCTCGAACATCGGGTTATTTAAACCATCACATGAAATAATGTTATCCCCCCGCCCCACTGCAGTGTGAGGTCAGCTCCATCACATGGTGCGATAAGAATCAAGATTGGCAAATTGTTTCGAATCAGTGAGACAGTGTGGTACAAATCAGGCACTAACTCCCCTCTGCTCGCATCACCGCAGATTCGAGAAAATCAATGTTCTCATAATTGTGTGACTAAAAGATGGATAATTTGCTGGCACCTCACTTAGGCTGTTAACACCGTGGCATGTAACATGGTTTACGCCAGAGCGTGGAGAAAGTTCCCAAACTGACATTTTATACTTTCCCATTTTAATGGGCACCCTCTTTCCTTGAGGAGAAAGTGAGGGCTGCAGATGCTGGAGATCAGAGCTGAAAATGTGTTGCTGGAAAAGCGCAGCAGGTCAGGCAGCATCCAAGGGAACAGGAGAATCGACGTTTCGGGGTCAAGGGGACAAAACCTGCGCCCACACCTCCTCCCTCACCTCTATCCAAGGCCCTAAAGGAGCCTTCCACATCCATCAAAGTTTTACCTGCACATCCACTAATATCATTTATTGTATCC
>NC_057752.1:3474118-3485808 GCF_004010195.1 Chiloscyllium plagiosum
GCTCTTTGCCTTTATTCCTGATGAAGGGCTTTTGCCCGAAACGTCGATTTTGCTGCTCATCGGATGCTGCCTGAATTGCTGTGCTCTTCCAGCACCACTGATCCAGAATCTGGTTTCCAGTATTGTTTTTACCTCTGCATTTCTCACAGCTGACCCACCGAGCCTGCACATTCCTGAACACGATGGGGCAATTTCCCCACGGCCAAGCCACTCCAGTGGACTGTGGGAGGAAACCGGAGCACACCCATGCATCCACGAGGAGAATGTGCAAACTCCACACAGACGGGTCGCCCGAGGCTGGAATCGAACTCGGGCCCCTGGCGCCGTGAGGCATCTGTGCTAACCCACTGAGCCGCCCCTTCGAGTTATATTTCCAGATTTCACCTGAATATCAGATCAGGAACTGCAGACTTCACCACGACCTCTAGAATTCTATTCGTTGCCTTCTGATATTGATCCAAAAGACGTCTATCATTATCAGAAGGTGCCTCTGTCATGTCCAAAGGCAAATGAAGGAGCAAGCACACTGCCACCTTAAGAGAACCCAATTATGGGGATGAAATGTGTCCTCGCAGCTTCACCCATGTCTCAGGAACAAACTTTAAGAAGTCACAAAGATAGGAAGGATGCTGTGAAGCTTGAAAGGGCTCAGAAAAGATTTCCAAGGATGTTGCCAGGGTTGGAGGATTTGAGCTATAGGGAGAGGCTGAACAGGCTGGGGCTGTTTTCCCTGGAGCGTCGGAGGCTGAGGGGTGACCTTATAGAGGCTTATAAAATCACAAGGAGCGTAGATAGGATAAATAGACATGGTCTTTTCCCCAGAATAGGGTACAGGTTTAAGGTGAGAGGGGAAAGATTTAAAAGGGACCTGAGGGGCAACATTTTCACACAGAGGGTGGTGCGTATAAGGAAGGAGCTGCCAGAGGAAGTGGTGGAGGCTGGGACAGTTACATTTAAAAGGTATCTGGATGGGTATATGAATAGGAAAGGTTTGGAGGGATATGGGCCAAGGGCTGGCAAGTGGGACTAGGATATCTGGTGGGACAAGTTGGACTGAAGGAAATGTTCCTGTGGTGTCCATCTTTATGACTCCAAGAAGCATTGCTGGAGAAGTGATTGAAGGGTTTAATTCAAGGCCCAAGTGAAAGGAAGGACTTGTATTTTTCCACTGCCTTTTTCTGAACTCGGAACATCCCCCAACACTTCACAGCCAGTCAAATAATGACCTATTTGAGTGATTAAAGTTTACAGAAGATCACAAAGCTAATTTATTTGGGTGACCTCCCCATCCTGATTCAAAATCTTGCTAACCAAACATCCACGGTCAAACTGAATGATAGCACGGATTGGAGGGACAGAGTGGCCTACCCCTGCTCCTCCAACAGCATCTGAAGAGTTGCCTTTTGTCAAACAATTCATACACATCAAGGTTTGAGCTCATCTGATCAATCAATGATTTGAATTCATCACAAGGTCTTACTTCCCTGTTGTTAACCACGTGAAAAGATCGTGAATTTGAAACATAGACTGGGTGCAACCAAGGGGTTGAATCTTGTGTGCTCACTTATCGATACGCACGTTACTGATTCCTGCATTTGGGAGAGCGGACTCTCTCAGGAAAAGACTGATCGTTGAAGATGTGTTACACGCATATTAAAATCAATATCATTAGCGTATGTCATCACGCTCTAATCCAATACAAACCTGTGTGACGGATAGATCCTTTTTACAAATGGGCCTGTCATTATTTGAAATGCTGGACAAATTAATGTCACTTCCTCACACACAGGCTGAAAGACAGAAATAGAGAATGGGCAGTCGACATCTGTCGGAGAAAAATCTCACGGATGTTTGGAGGGAAGCTTTCTGAGACAGAATAAACCCCATTGTGTAAGACAGGACACAATAGAGGAGTTGGGGGGAGCGACTGATAAAAGCAAAGAAAGAAAACAGGTCGCTTAAATTCTCTGTCCTCCTCTCTGTCTGTCCTAAGCATTATATCCCTGTTCTAATAAAGCTCTCTGGACAGCACCTCATCTTACGATTACTCACTTTCGAGCCTTGCTGACTTGACTCTAATCTCGACAATTTTAGATCAGAGACACAGCTCCAATTTTCTTCAACAGCAGGGGCTGGTAATGATTTGGTTGTGAGCATTTACAAAGACTTGGATCCCAGCTTTCATTCCTAAAAGCAAAATACTGCATGTGCTCGCTTCGGGTTCTGCTGGCCTTCTGAGAATTATGTACAAGGTTCATTTTTATTCCCAGTCTTACTCAGATGCCCTCCTTTCATCACTGTGTCAGTGTCATTTTCTCCTGAATGGAAACATTTCAGCAGCTTTGCTTTAAACTTCCACTTTCGACTGGTCCATCTCTGACTCTTCCCTTCCTTGACCTTGCTGCCTTCAGTTATAGGTCGGTCTATCAACCAGGTTGGGAAGCTGTGTTATCTGAAATAATCAATGTGGAATATCATTGTGTGGACCTATATAGAATCCCTACAGCAGGCCATTCGGCCCATCAAGTCTACACTGAACCTCACAGAGCATCTCAGCCAGACCTACAACCCTACCCTGTAACCCTGCATTTCCCATGGCCAATTCACCCTAACCTGCACATCCCTGGACACTATGGGACAATTTAGCATGGCCAATCCACCCTAATCTGTACATCCCTGGGCACTATGGGACAATTTAGCATGGCCACTCCACGCTAACCTGCGCATCCCTGAGCACTATGGGACAATTTAGCATGGCCCATTCACACTGACCTGCACATTGCGGAAGGAAACCACAGCACACAGAGGAAACCCACGCAGACACGGGGAGAATATCCAAACTCCACAAACAGTCATCTGAGGCTGGAATCGAATTCAGGTCCCTGGTGCTGTGAGGTAGCAGTGCTAACCATTAAGCCATGGTATGCCCTGCTCACAAAACAGTGCCCTCTGTACTGAGGAGACCAAAAGCAGGCTGTGTGGCTACTTGGCAGTAAACCTCCATTCAGACCCAAACAATTGCACTCTGACCTCTGTCCTTGGCCTCCCATACTAGGCCAATAAAGCTTAATGCAAGCTTAGAAGCATCCTTCAATTCAGTACCTCACAGCCTCCGAGATGGAACACTGAGATCAACAATTTCTCCCATATTTTCATGTTGTGCGTTTTGTGTTTTCGTTTGTTTTTGGGTGGCAAGTATTTGGCTTGTTGCTGTTTATACCATCTCAGAGACCTACGTTTGTTTTATTTTCATTTGGGGCCTTACCATCCCCATTCCCTCTCACTTGCATCTCCTTTCTCATTGATTCTCTCCGGACATCTGACCTACCACTGAACTTTGCCATTATTCTCTCCCCTCCGGTATTTTTTCCGCTTCCTGTACCCTGCCTCTGGGCTCGCAGAAACCCCTTTTACTTTGCTAACTTTTCCCAGTTCCTGGTAAAGAGGTCATCGAGCTGAAACATTACCTCTGTTTCTCTCTGCCAGGCCTAGATAGGTGTGACTCTTACAGGGCTCAAAGTGACATGGGTCATAGTGTGATTTGTGGCAGAATCAGATGCCAAATGCAGCCAGGCCCATCACAAACTCACTGCATCTTTAACACATCTGCTGGAGGCTACGGAAATTCAGCATGTCCTTAAAGACTCTCACCAATTTTCATGGATGCACCACAGAAAGCATCCAACCTGGATGCGTCACAGCTTGGTACGGCAACTGCTCTGCCCAGGACTGTAACAAACTACAGGGAGTTGTGAGCGCAGCCCAGTCCATCACCCAAACCAACCTCCCATCCACTGGCTCCATCTACACTTCCCACTGCCTCGGGAAGGCAGCCAACATCATCAATGACCCCTCCCACCCCGGTTATCATCTCTTCCAAACTCTTCGATTGGGCAGAGGATACAAAAGCTTAAACACACAGACTAACAGATTCAACAGCTTCTTCCCTGCTGTTATCAGACTTCTGACTGGACCTCCCCAATTTCAGATGTAATGTCGATCTCACTCTTTCTGCGCCTTCTCTGCAACCATAACACTGTATTCCTCGCTCTTTTCTATCACCCTAATGCGCTTCGTATGGTATGATCTGCCTGTACTGCATGCAAAACAAAACTTTTCACTGTACCTAGGTACATGTGACAAGAATAAATCAACTCAAATTCAGGTGAGATTCTTGCTGGGCATTATTTCAACTCTGGGGGAAAAAGATTCTGACCGTCAGCTCTATTGATGCATGTTATAATTTTATAGACTCCTATCAAGTCTCCCCTCAGCTTAACAGGCCTTTTTAGAGATGGCGTCGGTGAAAGGGATGCTGGTCCTTTCTGGGCTGTGCTGGCGGTGATGAGATGTTCCGGGTATGGCGAGGGACAGAATCGGATGTGAGGAGTGAGGTGCAGGTGGTTCGCGAGGCGAGTTGGTAAGCTACAGGGATTATTGCCAGTTTGTGACCCTAGACATTGACCATTCTCAACATAGACATCAGAGCAGGTACCTGGCAACTTCATCTCACTGCTGGCTTCGAACTGCTTCGACACGCAGGCACGATCCATGGGCACCAGCCCCTTGTCCACAAACATCCACGTCCACAATTTGCCAACCCCTCACTAAACCAGCTGCTTAGGGAGGAGCAAGCTGCATTGGAGGTGTATCAGTAACTCGCGTTGACAGGCTGCGAAAGGGCATCTTGTGGGCAGGGCGGGTATCCAGCTCACAGATCGGACCAGGCCGCAGCTCAGGCCTCCTTGTGTGTTCCCTGAGTGCTCGCTCACTAATGTGTGCCCACAGCCTCCGTGTCTTGTCTTGCTGTGCCAGACCTGTTTGTGCACTGCTGCTTCAGCTCGACCTGAAAAGCTTTGAGGACTGTATTGCCGTGTTCTTTTGATACAGGCAGGCCGCTGGTCAGGGTTTCAGTGGTGGGGTGCGGAATGGCTTCCAGTACAGCGCACCAAGATGCCAGTCTATCACCAACAGCATGTGCCAGCTGCCTGTGGGGCAAACACACTGCACATTTATCCAACCAAACAGCCATGTTGGAAACCGGGTGGGCAGGGGAGGGGGGAGGCGGGGAAGCAGAGAGGCTAGTCCTCAGTTGGGTTAAGGGGGCCGCTGTCTGTCAGGGGGGCCCTGGTGCCATCAGTCACAGGCACAGTCTTCACACAGTTTCAGGGTCTTGGCTACAGTCAAAAGTCTGTTCAGGCCATCGTCAGGGGAGCGGGCAGCAGCCACTCCTGTAGGAGCTGTCACCGTTGCTGGCGAGTGAGTGGCAATGCCAGATCGCCAAAGCTTTGTCGGAGGCTGTGCACGGCGGCCTTTTAAAGATGGCGCCGACTCCAAAGGATCCTGGTCTTCCGGCGGACATGCCGTTTAACAGCAAATTGTCTCAGGAATGGCAGGTGGGAGCAGAAATTAGATGAGAGGGACGCAGTCGGTGGGGAGGGAGATAAGTCATCAACAAAGTAAGGCTTCCTTGACAAAACTCAACACAACTGGCACTTAGCCAAAACAAAACCCCGTAAGATTCAGCTCACTGAGTATTTCTAGTACTTTCTGTTTTTATTATCGTTAAAGTATGATAATGACGCTCTCAGAGAGGTCCCTAATGACTCTAATAGCCGCTAATCAACGATGTCTTTGTGAAAGTCAGGAACACGATTCAACCTCTGAACCCATTGGGTTGGAAGAGAGATTATTAACCCTCAATGGGGACACGACCTTCATCTCCATAGATGCTCCCTGAGTGCTTCCAGCACATTCCACGGGTATTTCTAGGCTCATGGGCTGAATCTGACATGTTTTTCTGCTAAGTTTCATGGCTGTCGAGTTTTGTTTCTTTGGAGGACTCTGCTCCCTTTAGCTTACCAACTCGCCTCGTGAACCACCTGCACCTCACTCCTCACATCCGATTCTGTCCGTCGCCATACCCGAAACATCTCATCACCGCCAGCACAGCCCAGAAAAGACCAGCATCCCTGGTCACCGAAAAGAGCCATTCAATCCAATGGGTGTGTGCAGATTCCACTCCACATCATCCTGAAACAGGAGCTACCCTTTTGTCTTATTTCAGACACCTTGCTGGGTCTGTTATACTCTTCCGTTGTTCGGTTTTAGATTTTTTGGCATTCACTGTTTCTTCCTTCCCTCTTTTTATTCCCAACAAGTTTATTCTGTGCATCGGCTCCTCTGCCACGATCGGCAAAATCCTCACCAAACTTGCAGGTGACCCAGTACAACCCAAGCACACACTACAAGGAGACTTCGCACCAGACAGCCATACTGTCAGTCTCCACAGGAAGGCATCTCATGTGCTAAGGCCATGTTGAGACTGCTATTTTAACACTCTTACCCTGCACCCCCAGCCCCATGCCATGGTGACTCACCTGATCACGTGCCAGTCTGGTCATTAAGATTTGATTGGTGAACTTCTGCCAGTCTCTCGGCCTTTTGCAGCCCTCAACGCTGGCACCCCTCCCCCCCCCCCCCCCGGGGCAATCAGAGGCTGGTAGCTTCTGGGTCCTAAAAGGGGACCTGATCCCTGGGTGATCCAGCAGTGAGAGCTGACAATCAGATTGAGACTAATTGCACAGAAAGAGGTCAAGTCTTCTCTACCACTTTATTGTTAAACTCTGTGCACTGTTTCTTCAAATTATTGACTGAAGCAATAAATGTGTTGTGACCTTTATGAAGGGAGGGGTGGCAAGGAGGTGCTTTCACTGATGCCCATTATCGATGCCTCCAATTTGGGGTGGCTCAGTGGTTAGCACTGCTGCCTCACAGCACCGGGGTGGCTCAGTGGTTAGCACTGCTGCCTCACAGCACCAGGGACCGGGGTTCGATCCCAGCCTTCAGCGACTGTCTGTGTGGAGTTTCCACATTCTCCCCGTGTCTGCGTGGGTCTCCTCCGGATACTCCGGTTTCCTCCCACAATCCAAAGATGTGCAGGTCAGGGTGGATTGGCCATGGGGAATGTTGGGATAGGATACAGTGGTGGGTCTGGGTGGGATGCTCTTTGGAGGGTGGGTGTGGACTCGATGGGTCAAATGGCCTGCCTCCACACTGCAGGGGTTTCTGTGAGGTCAGATTGGCACAATGGGAGGATCCTCAAACCCAGCCCTGGCCGGCAGGTCACCCTGGCATCCCAGTTGGGAAGCTAGTGACTTTTTTATACCCGCTGGGAAGACAGGTAATCGGGGATGTGGCAAGTTAAGACCTTGCAACATCTAATAATTGACCGCTTGAGGGCCTTGAATGCTGTCAGGTCAAGGATGATCTGAATGGACCCTCCCGCCCAGAGTTTAACTGGTGAGGTGCCAACAAGAGCCAACTTGTTGGCACCTTTCACATCACCTGCAGGCAGGGGCAAATTCCACATCAACCCTCTTCTGTTCGTTCAGAGCAATACCACAACAAGAGGAACATTCTATCCACATAGATGTGACAAAAAGACAATCAGATTGAGGCTAATTGCACAGAAAGAGGTCGAGTACTCTCCACCACTTTACTGTTAAACTCTGCACACTGTTTCTTTAAATTATTGACTGAGGCAATAAATGTGTAATGACCTTAGGTTATGTTTGAAAGGCAATGTTTCATCGCCTGCTTAACTCCCTGGGAAACATTAGTTTTTTTGCATATATAAAAAAAGTTACAGAGCATGTAGAGCTTTTAATTGAAAATTTAATTGGAAATTTGGAATATAGTCAATTCGACTCAAAATGAACAACTGGCAAGTGAAGATTAAAGTGCAGAAGAGCGAAAAGCAAAACCATTTCCCATTGAGAACCATTGTTTTGGTTCACATTGACTGAATTGCTCCATTAATGAGTCGCTCTCATAAATCAAAAGAAAAGCCCACACATACAGTGATCAAAAAAAAAAATTCTACTTTTCCTAAGCCTCACAGCTGACGGGAGGCTTATTTTTGTAGAGGATCACGTAGCAGAGCATCACAGGGGCAGTCCATTCTCTTACCCGACCGTAAGCAGAGATAGGCTGCCGGCTGAAGCTTCACAATCAAGTCTGAACACAGATTACACCTCCCTGAGACCAGATGGCAGCACTCATGAAGCAAGCAGCCAATTTCAAGAGAGGAGGAAAAGACTAAATGGAGGAGAAAGAGGCCGAACGAGGGAGAGGGAAAATAATTGGCCAATCTGCCTTCACACCGTTGAGGGTTGGGCACCATCCACAAGGAAGAGCTGCGAGATCAGGAACACCAAACTGGCTCTTCGGAAATCTTGCTCCATAATACAAATGAGTCCAAAGATGACTGTTTCACGTGTTTTCGGAGGAGCGAGGTTATACTGCCTCACAACCCCGGGATGTCCCAAAGTGCCTTCAAGCTAACAGCCCATTTCGGAAGCGTAGAACACTGCTGGAAACTAGGCGGACTATCTACACAGAGCAAACCCCCACAAACAGCAGCCGGTTAAACGAGCCTGTTTTTCCTAACAGTGATGAAGGGATATATATATATTGGCCTGGAAGAAATCCCCTCTTCCAAGTAGTAAGCCAGGATGTTCACCATCTGGGCAGCACGGTGGTTAGCACTGCTGCCTGGCTGTGTGGAGTTTGCACATTCTCCCCGTGTCTGTGTAGATGTGCTCCAGTTTCCTCCCACTGGCACAAAGACGTGCAGGGTTAGGTGGAGCCAGGTAGGTCTCGACCCTGCAATCTTTGATCTGAAGCCAATGGCATTATCCGTTAAGCCACTGGGCTACCACAGAGCAGGGGCAGGTGGATTGGCCATGCCAAACTGTCCTGGGTGTGCAGGGGTAGGTGGATTGGACATGCCAAACTGTCCTGGATGTGCAGGGGTAGGTGGATTGGCCATGCCAAACTGTCCTGGGTGTGCAGGGGTAGGTGGATTGGCCATGCTAAACTGTCCTGGATGTGCAGGGTTACGTGGATTGGCCATGCCAAACTGTCCTGGGTGTGCAGGGGTAGGTGGATTGGCCATGGGAAATGCAAGGTTACAGGGATCGGGTGATAGGGTTGGGTGCTCTTTGGAGAGGCAGTGTGGACTTTATGGGCCAAATGGCCTGCTTCCACACTGTTAGGATTCTATGGTTTATCTGAGAGGGCAGCTCATGTCTCTGTTTAATGTCAATTCTGAAAGACAGCACCCTTGCTGTAATGGTGGAGTCTAGATTAGAGTGGTGTTGGAAAAGCACAGCAGGTCAGGCAGCATCCAAGGAGCAGGAAAATTGACGTTTTGGGCAAAAGCCCTTCATCAGAATGCTGGAGTGTTGGCCTTGAGACTTGAACTCAAGTCTCCAGAGTCAAACCCACAAAGAGAATGAACACCAGACCCTGGTGAATGCACACAACTTCCTCCAAGAGCTCTGGCTGATCCTGCTGGAGATCATGTTGTCCTGAGCTAATGGTCCATCTGTACAAACTGCCAAGACTGCTCACACATCAGCACCTGTACTTGCTATCCTTGCTATTAACCACCCCATTATCACATGCTCAATTGTATGTTATTGCCACTACAGCAGTGAGCTCTGAAATAACTCCAGAGAGGCCGAAATCCCGTCACCGAGTTTCCCTTTATTTACACGTGGAGAGTGCTTGACACTGATCTAGCTCCCTCAGAGCCAGCTCTCAGAGTGAACAGAACCTCTGACCCTCCTGTGTTTACCTGTCAGCCAGGGCTCCCTGATTGGACCTGGTTAACAGCCCCAATAAGGGAACTCAGATTCTCTAAGGTCCATCTGGCTAACCTCATTACAATCACTACAAACCCATTTCAGTTATGCAATTAAAGCCAATGCAGAACACCAACAGCCCCAATACCCTGAGAAATCTGTTGCTGTCTCATTCAAACGACAGGACCTCATGCAGTGCAGCATTCCCTCAGTACTGCACTGCAGCAGCAGCAGAGCTGTTTATCCTTGAGTCTGGAAATGGGGCTTGAACCTTCTACCACAAAGTGACCATTGGACCCACAGCTGACCTCGGCGCGGACTAAAACCTACAGCAGGTTGAGCTCAAAATTGCTCCCGCGAATGGGTAAGGAAGCCAGATTCCAAAAGTGAAAACATATACAGCTGCAGATATTTAACATTTATTCAGATGCATTTTTTTTGTTGCAACTATAAATATTTGAATTAACTTGGATGGTGGGCAATAAGAATCCAGTATAGTTGGTGGAAAACCCCATTAGGGATTCTCCTGTTACTGTTTTGCAGATATGAAGAGAATGCAGGAATGTGATCAACAGCCTGATTTTTCAAATGATGCCAATTCCAGCTGGGGATGGTGGAGGCTTCACTGTCTGAGTTAGAGTCATAGAGATGTCCAGCACGGAAACAGACCCTTCAGTCCAACCCGTCCATACCGACCAGATATCCCAACCCAATCTAGTCCCACCTGCCAGCACCCCGCCCATATCCCTCCAAACCCTCCTATTCATATATCCATGCAAATGCATTTTAAATGTTGCAATTGTACCAGCCTCCACTACATCCTCTGGCAGCTCGTTCCAAACACGCACCACCCTCTGCGTGAAAAATCTGCCTCTCAGGTCCCTTTTATATCTTTCCCCTCTCACCCTCAACCTATGCCCTCTAGTTCTGAACTCCCCCACCCCAGGGAAAAGACCTTGTCTATTTATCCTATCCATGCCCCTCATGATTTTATAAACCTCTATAAGGTCACCCCTCAGCCTCCTCCACTCCAGGGAAAACAGCCCAAGCCTATTCAAACTCTCCCGATAGCTCAAATCCTCCAACCCTAGCAACATCCTTGTAAATCTTTTCTGAACCCTTTCAAGTTCCACAACACCATTCCAATAGGAAGGAGACCAGAATTGAATGCAATATTCCAACAGTGGCCTAACCAATGTCCTGTACAGCTGCAACAAGACCTCCCAACTCCTGTACTCAATACTCTGACCAATAAAGGAAAGCATACCAAACGCCTTCTTCACTATCCTATCTATCTGCGACTCCACTTTCAAGGAGCTATGAACCTACACCCCAAGGTCTCTTTGTTCAGCAACACTCCTCAGAACCTTGCCATTAAGTGTATAAGTCCTACTAAGATTTGCTTTCCAAAAATGCAGCACCTTGCATTTATCTAAATTAAACTCCATCTGCCACTTCTCAGCCCATTGGCCCATCAGATCACGATCCCGTTGTAATCTGAGGTAACCCTCTTCACTGTCCACTACACCTCCAATTTTGGTGTCATCTGCAAAATTACTCTCTGTACCTCTTATGCTCACATCCAAATCATTTATATAAATGACGAAAAGTAGAGGACCCAGCACCAATCCTTGTGGCACTCCACTGGTCACAGACCTCCAGTCTGAAAAGCAAGCTCCCCACCACCCTCTGTCTTCTACCTTTGAGCCAGTTCTGTATCCAAAAGGCTAATTCTCCCTGCATTTCATGAGATCTAACCTTGCGAACCAATTTCCCATGGGGAACCTTGTTGAATGCCTTATTGAAGTCTATATAGATCACATCTACCGCTCTGCCCTCATCAATCCTCTTTGTTACTTAAAAAAACTCAATCAAGTTCATGAGACATGATTTCACACACACAAAGCCATGTTGACTATCCCGAATCAGTCCTTGCCTTTCCAAATACATGTACATCCTGTCCCTCAGGATTCCCTCCAACAACTTGCCCACCACCGAGGTCAGGCTCACCGGTCTATAGTTCCCTGGCTTGTCTTTACC
>NC_057752.1:3487406-3489463 GCF_004010195.1 Chiloscyllium plagiosum
ACTTAGGGAGCCTCCCTAAGTACAGCTGTAATACTATCCCTTATCAAAAACACCACTCCCCCTCCTCTCTTGCCTCCCTTTCTGTCCTTCCTGTAGCATTTGTATCCTGGAACATTAAACTGCCAGTCCTGCTCATCCCTGAGCCATGTTTCTGTAAGTGCTATGATATCCCAGTCCTGTCTTCCTAACCATACCCTGGGTTCATCTGCCTTCCCTGTTAGGCATTGAAATAAATGCAGTTCAATTTAGCAGTCTTACCTCTGCTTTGTTCCTTCCTGCCCTGACTATTTCACTTGCTCAACTGTACCAGTCTCAGATTGATCTCTTTCCTCACTATCTCCCTGGGTCCCACCCCCCAACCTTATTAGTTTAAATCCTCCTGAGCAGCTCTAGCAAATCTCCCTCCCAGTATATGAGTCCCCTGCCAATTCAGGTGCAATCCGTCCTTCGTGTACAGGTAATTTCTACCCCAGAAGAGAATCCAATGATCCAAAAATGTGAATCCTTCTCCCGTACACCAGCTCCTCAGCCATGCATTCATCTGCTCTGTCCTCCTATTCCTGCCCTCACTCGCTCGTTGCACTGGGAGTAATCCAGATATTACTACTCTCGAGGACCTCCTTTTTAAATTTCTGCCTATAATCTCCCTTCAGAATCTCAACCTTTTCCCTTCCAATGTTGTTGGTTCCAATGTGTACAATGACCTCCTGCTGGCCCCTCTCCCCCGTGAGAACATTCTCTCTGAGACATCCTTGATCCTGACACCAGGGAAGCAACACACCATTCTGATTTTTCGCTGCTGGCCACAGAAACGTCTGTCTGTGCCTCAGACTAGAGAGTCTCCTAACACAGTTGATCTCTTGCAACCCGAAGTACCCCTCATTGCATTACAGACAGTCTCAATAACAGAAACTTGGCTGTTCGTGCTACACTCCCTTGAGAATCCATCACCCCCTATATTTTCCAAGACAGCATACATGTTTGAAATGGGAATAGCCACAGAAGACTCCTGCACTACCTGCCTACCTCTCTTACCTTTCCTGGAGTTAACCCATCTATGTGACTATACCTGCAACTTTTTTCCCTTCCTTTCACTGCCATCCATCACACCTCCTTGCTTTTGTAAATTCCTCATTGCCTCTAACTGTCACTCCAACTGTTCCATTCAGTCTGATAGGATTTGCAACCAATGGCATTTATTGTAGATATAATCCTCAGTAATCAGTAAACTCTCTCTAAACTCCAACATCTGACAAGAAGAGCATATCACCCTGCTCAGGGGATGGTCAAGTTAATAACTGCTTCATACAAGAAAGCACGGAACAAATAAACAGCCAAGGTCATAGCTCTCCAACTCTGTTGGTCATCTCCCTAGAGGTTTTATCGTCTGATATCCTATGTGCCTGCCCCATCTAGCAGCTTTCCTCTCTTCTCATAATCCAAAGCAAAACAGTTCAAAAGAAAATTAGAATACACCATTTTCTTTGAAGGATTTATTCCAGGTTTTCTCACAAACGTATTGAGGATTCCTAAAGGCACCTGAACAATCCCAAAGGATTGGCAATGTGAGATGAAGGAGATAGGACAGATAGAATTGTCAGCGTTCTGCTAATGACAGACTCCTCCACTCCATTCTAGTCACATAATCTGACACTGCCTCATGTTCAGGAGAGCATGTCAACAATGACCGCATCGAGTCATAGAGATGTACAACATGGAAACAGACCCTTCGGTCCAACCCGTCCATGCCGACCAGATATCCCAACCCAATCTAGTCCTACCTGCCAGCACCTGGCCCATATCCCTACAAACCTTTCCTATTCATATACCCATCTAAACGCCTCTTAAATGTTGTAATTGTACCAGCCTCCACCACTTCCTCTGGCAGCTCATTCCATACATGTACCACCTTCTGTGTGAAAAAGTTGCCCCTTAGGTCTCTTTTATATCTTTCCCCTCTCACCCTAAACCTATGCCCTCTAGTTCTGAACTCCCTGACCCCAGGGAAAAGACTTTGCCTATTTACCCTATCCATGCCCCTCATGATTTTATAAACC
>NC_057752.1:3489559-3529081 GCF_004010195.1 Chiloscyllium plagiosum
TTCTTCACTATCCTACGTACCTGCGACTCCACTTTCAAGGAGCTATGAACCTGCACTCCAAGGTCTCTTTGTTCAGCAACACTCCCTAGGACCTTACCATTAAGTGTATAAGTCCTGCTAAGATTTGCTTTCCCAAAATGCAGCACCTCGCATTTATCTGAATTAAACTCCATCTGCCACTTAGCCCATTGGCCCATCTGATCTGGGTAAGATAATGGAATCACCAATAGATCGACAGCCAAGCATTCCAGTTCAGGGTCAGGGTAGAGGCGAGGTTATTGGAAGGGCAAGGTAAATAGACCAAAATAGCACAATGTGCTAAAGTTGCTAGGCTAAATGTTGAAGTCACATCCAAGTTGACAAAAGCTCATGTTGAACCTGGCTCAGTTGACAGCACTTCTACCTGTGAGCTGGAAGGTTGCAGGTTCAGACCCTGCTCTAGAGAACTGAATGGACTAACCTCGGAGCTTTCTTTGCAACCGGGCCCACGTGCACACATAACCTTCGGCCCACAAACCAATTACATGCCTGAAAAGGTTTGGGCTGGAAATGGGATATTCACAACACTGCAATAGGCCCAAGTCGCCTCATAAATTTACATCAACTCATCAAACCCAGCATCTGAGTGTATATACCTTTGATTTGGACATGCCGGTGTTGATCTGGGGTGACAACCACTAGCTCCGAAAGCTAGTGTGCTTCCATTTAAACCTGTTGGACTGTAACCTGGTGTTGTGTGATT
Organism: Chiloscyllium plagiosum; assembly: GCF_004010195.1. Classification (NCBI taxonomy): domain Eukaryota; kingdom Metazoa; phylum Chordata; class Chondrichthyes; order Orectolobiformes; family Hemiscylliidae; genus Chiloscyllium; species Chiloscyllium plagiosum. The sequence continues at coordinate 3,490,302 of NC_057752.1, forward strand.
TTTAAAATATATACCTTTGAGTGTAGGAGTTGGGGTGACATGTTGAGGTTGTACAGGACATTGGTGAGGCCTCTTCTGGAATACTATGTGCAGCTCTGGTCGCCCTGTTATTGGAAGGACATTATTAAACTGGAGTGGGTTCAGAAGAGATCTACCAGGATGTTGCCTGGAATGGATGGTTTGAGTTATGAGGAGAGGCTGGATCGCCTGGGATTTCCTTCACTGGACTGTAGGAGGTTGAGAGGGGACCCTATAAAGGTTTGTAAAATAATGAGGGGCATTGGCAGGTGTCTTTTTCCTTGGGTCGGGAATTTCAAGGCTAGGAGGTTGGAGACTACCATCTGGGAAATCATGTTATAACTGTACAGGGTGTTGGTGAGGCAGCACCTGTACTGTGTGCAGTTTTGGTCCCTGTATTTCAGAAGGGATATACTGGCATTGGAGATTATTCCAATGAGATTCACCAGGCTGATCCCTGGGATGAACAGGGTGATGTATGAACAATTAAACAGATTAGGCTCTTTTTACATTGGAGTCTAGAAGGATGAGGGGTGATTCTTATGGCAATTTACAAGCATCTGAGGGACTTTGAACAGGGCAGACGTTAACACGATGTTTCTCCGAGTGGGGGGACAATCTTGAACTGGGAACATAGTTACAGAATAAGGCAGCACTCATTTAAAATTTCGTCCTGATGGTGGTGAATATCTGGAGAATTGTGGAGGCTAGATCATGGAAAATATTCAAAGAAGAGGGTAGGTAGTTTCTTTAAAAAAAATCGAGTTGACAGCGAGGCCTGAGGCGGACCAATGAATATTGAACAGTGGAACAGGCTTGAGGGGACCACCTCCTTTCTTTGCTTCTGTCTTTTGTCGATGGGCAGAGCAATGGCAAATGGAATTTAATTGTGTGAAGCGTGAGCTGATGCATTTTAGCAAGACTGATGACGTAAGGGGTTACACGATGAATGGTAAGATCCTAAGAAGTACAGAGGAGCAGACAGACCGAACTGTGCATGTCCACAGATCCTGAAGGCAATAGGGCAGGTGAATAATGTGGTTAGGAAGGCATACAGGATACTTCACAGAATGGCTACTGTGTGGAGACAGTTACAGCATTTCAAAGGCATCTGGGTGAGGGTATGAGTGGGAAGGCTTTGGAGGGATATGGGCCAAGTGCCGGCGAATGGGACTGGATTGAGTTGGGATGTCTGGTCGGCATGGACGAGTTGGACTCCATGCTGTACATCTCGTTGACGAGGGTGCATATTTTAGAGGTGAGAGGAGAAAGATTTTAAAAAAGGCACGAGAGGCATTTTTCTTTTTACCCACAGGATAGTTTGTGTGTGGAATGAACTTCCTGAGGAAGTGGTGGATGCAGGCACAGTTACATTTAAAAGACATTTAGATGAGTACATGAATCAGGAAGGTTGGGAGGGATATGGACCAGGCGCAGGCAGGTGGGATTAGATTAGTTTTGGATTCTGGTCGGCATGGACTGGTTGGACCGAAGGGTCTGTTTCTGTGCTATATGATTGTATGACTACTACGTCGTTAATCCATCTGGTTCACTAAAGGACAGAAACAGCCATCCTTACCTAGTTGGGCCTACATATGACTTCTGACCCAAAGCAAGATGGCTGACTCTTAACTGCCCTCTGGGCAATTAAGAATGGACAATCAATGCCAATGATGTCCCCATCCTGTGAATGAGTTTAAAAAAAGCACTCAGATCCCTCTGCTTTTGTACCCGAATATTACATTGTCTCTCTGCATTCTCCCTACCAAAATGAATCACGTCACCCTCATAATACTCCCCTTGCCTCTATCATTCAGGCACAGTCTTTGGCTGAGTGCTTGCACTGGACTGAATTTAATTTTTGCCATTTGAAGCAAATGCGCAGCATGCATCTGAATTGCCACCTGCAGAAAATCGCAACGGGTCAAGGCACTTTTATGACTTTGGTTCAATTCTTCCCATGAATAATGATGAGCTCCCATTTCCTCTCTTTGCCCCAGATGTGCTTAAATCCACAAAAATCGCACGAGCAGTGTGTGTTCGTTTTCTCTCAAGTGGGACCCTGTGTGGGTTGAAACCATATTACGTGAACTCCATGGTATCACAAAGTTCATTTTCCTTCGGGCCGTGCAAAGCCAACCATGAATTACAGCGGCGAGGCACAGTCATTTATCAGTGTAGTGAAAAACACACTCACAGAATAAAGGAACTGCACCAGGAAAATGCTGCTTGGTTTAGGGATGCATTTGATTAACAGATTCTGCCCGCAGCCAACAAAACTGTCATCCGTTATTATGCCAGGGAATGATGGTTTCAAACATCACCTATTACTCTTCATGAGTAGGCTTCAGCAATGACTGGTGTGATGTGAGCGCTTGAGGTGCCATGGTACTGAAGTGGGAATTGGAATTTCTTAAAATGGTTATGGTCTCCTGAGATATGGGTGCCACTGGTTGGGTCAGCCGTCCCTCGGTGATCTTGTAAAGGCGGTAGCGACCCTTATGCTTGTCCAATTGGTTTGACTTCTCTGCATGGTTCACCAATGGCTTGCTCGACCATTGCAGAGGGCAGGTAAAAGTCAATCACGTTGGCGTGGCTCCTTCCGATTAGTGGGCCAGATGGGATTTTACGCCAATCAATAACAACTTCATAAGACTAGCTTTCAAGCCCTTTTCAAATTCTGTCTGTACCTATAGTGGGATTTGACCCATAACCCCAGTTTGGAGTTTCCTGGCCCATTGACAATATCACCACTGCCTCCTACACGACACGAAACAGCACAAGTTGGTAACGGCAGAAAGGATCCATGTTTAGCTGTGCAGGCACGTTGGAATTTAACTGAAGGCGGGGTCAAAGTCCAAGAGAAAGGCTTGGTTGGTTTATAAATGGACCTCGAATGTCAAATCATGTGGCTCAGTGTTAGCTACATGTTATTTATAGTTTTTAAAAATTCATTTGTGGGATGTGGGTGTTGCTGGTTGGGCCAGCATTTTATTGCCCCCCCATCCCTAGTCGCCCCTTGAGAAGGTGGGGATGAGCTGCCATCTTGAACCGCTGCAGTCCACCTGCTGTGGGTTGACCCACAATGCCCTGAGGGAGAGAGTTCCAGGAGTTTGACCCAGCCACACTGAAGGACTAGCCAGTGAGACAGCTCTCCCAATTTTGACACTAGCCCCCGGATGTCAGTGCGGAGGACTTTGCAGGGTCGACACAGCTGTTTCTGCCGTTGCCTTTGCCGGTGCCTAGGTTTCATTTCCTTGAGACAGTGAAGCAAATTCTACAACTCAGCTCGACTATTTCAGAGGGCAGTTAAGAGTCAAACACATTGCTGTGGGTCTGGAGTCACATATTGGCCAGACCAGGTAAGGCTGGCAGATTTCTTCCCCTGAAGGGCATTACTGAACTAGATGGATTTCTTTTTACCGCCAACAATTGGTTAGATTGTTAATTCCAGGTTTCTTTTTAAAGAATTGAATTCAAGTCCCATTTTGTGCCATGGCAGGGTTTGAAACAAGGTCCTCAACACATTAGCTGAGCTTCTTGGATTAACAATCTCAGGATAATGCCACGAGGCTACCACCTTCTCCCTATAAGCTCACTCTTCACAGGCTAGTGTTCCATCAGCTCCACTGCACTTCATTCCATGAGAGGCAAACTACATGAAGACCCACGGCACGGTGGCTCACTGGTCAGCACGGCTGCCTCACAGTGCCAGGGTCCCAGGTTCGATTCCAGCTTTGGGCGACTGTCTGTGTGGAGTTTGCACATTCTCCTTGTGTCTGTGTGGGTTTCCTCCGGGTGCTCCAGTTTCCTCCCACGGTCCAAAGATGTGCAGGTCAGGTGGATTGACCGTGCTAAATTGCCCATATTGTTAGGTGCATCAGTCAGAGAGAAATGGGTCTGGGTGGGTTACTCTTCGGAGGGGCGGTGTGGACTGGTTGGGCTGAAGGGCCTGTTTCCACACTGTAGGGAATCTAGTCATCAGCATCGAGGCCTCTATAAGATCATAATGAGAAACTCGTGCTTTCCCACTGACTGGTTTCAAGATCTAGAGTCACAGAGATGTACAGCACAGAAACAGACCCTTCGGTCCAACCCGTCCATGCCGACCAGATATCCCAACCCAATCTAGTCCCACCTGCCAGCACCCGGCCCATATCCCTCCAAACCCTTCCCATCCATGTACCCATCCAGATGCCTCTTAAATGTTGCAATTGTACCAACCTCCACCACTGCCTCTGGCAGCTCATTCCATACACGTACCACCCTCTGCAGGAAATAGTTGCCCCCTAGGTCTCTTTTATATCTTTCCCCTCTAATTCTAAACCTATGCCCTCCAGTTCTGGACTCCCCCACCCCAGGGAAATGACCTTGTCTGTTTGTCCTATCCATGCCCCTCATGATTTTATAAACCTCTATTAGGTCACCCCTCAGCCTCCTCCACTCCAGGGAAAACAGCCCCAGCCTCTCCCGATAGCTCAAACCCTCCAACCCTGGCAACATCTTTGTAAATCTTTGCTGAACCCTTTCAAGTTTCACAACATCTTACCGATAGGAAGGAGACCAGAACTGCACACAATATTCCAACAGTGGCCTAACCAATGTCCTGTACAGCCGCAACATGATCTCCCAACTCCTGTACTCAACACTCTGACCAATAAAGGAAAGCAAGTTTAGCTAAATGTGAAGTGCTGCATTTTGGGAAAGCAAATCTTAGCAGGACTTCTACTTGATCAAAATCTTAAGTGACTGCAAGAATCTTTCCTTTTGTTCATGTTACATGTGAAATGAAGTTATAAGAAGCGCCCTCGTGCAGGAACAGCAGCAGGAAGTAAAGTTTGGAAACCTTGAGGTTCCATTGATGTTCTACTGGTGGCCTTGGAGACGGGGCAAGTTTTGTACAACAAACCAAAAGGTTTCAGTTTCATGTTCGCTGAACAGCATAACCATAGAATGGGAAAAAGTTCAGAGTTCGCCCCAGCCATTCCTGCTCATTTTGGATTTGCATGGCGATTGGGTAAGGATCAGATCAGGCTAGGCGTAAATCACTCTGTGAGTCCAGTAACCTGATGGTGCCCACTGTCAAAGCTAGAAGTCACACGACACCAGGTTATAGTCCAACAGGTTTGTCTGAAACCACAAGCTTTCGGAGCGTTGCTCCTTTGTCTTGACTTCACCTGACAAAGGAGCAGCGCTCCGAAAGCTTGTGGTTTCAGACAAACCTGTCGGACTATAACCTGGTCGGAGAAAGTGAGGACTACAGAGGCTGGAGATCAGAGTCAAGAGTGTGGCGCTGGAAAGGCACAGCAGGTCAGGCAGCATCCGAGGGGCAGGAGAATCGACGTTTCGGGCATAAGCCCTTCATTAGGAATGTGATGAAAGGGTTATGCCTGAAACGTCGATTCTCCTCCTCAGATGCTGCCTGATCTGCTGTGCTTTTCCAGGACTATAACCTGGTGTCGTGTTTTAGATTAGATTACTTACAGTGTGGAAACAGGCCCTTCGGCCCAACAAGTCCACACCGACCCGCCGAAGCGCAACCCACCCATACCCCTACATTTACCCCTTACCTAACACTACAGGCAATTTAGCATGGCCAATTCACCTAACCTGCACATCTTTGGACTGTGGGAGGAAACCGGAGCACCCAGAGGAAACCCACGCAGACACGGGGAGAACGTGCAAACTCCACACAGTCAGTCGCCTGAGGCGGGAATTGAACCCGGGTCTCTGGCGCTGTGAGGCAGCAGTGCTAACCACTGTGCCACCGTGCCACCCACGTGTTCTAACATTGTCCACCCCAGTCCATCTGGCACCTCCCCATCATCACTGTCAAAGTGAATAGCATGTCACACTTTTAAGTCAAAAAGCTCTGAGTTCAAATCCCACCTTAAAAACCCTGAAGTTGGTACATTTGCCCTTCAGCGTCACACTGAGGGAAGATGCTAAATAGCAATACAGTAATGATCAAGGCATCTGCTTCTCTTAAACAATACTAGTCAAGGGTTAAATATTGCTCAGGGCACGAGGGATAACACCTCTGCTCTTCAAAATAGCGCTGTGGGATTTTCTTTTGACCTGAGAGAAAAGGCAGAGCCTAATTCAACATCCCATTGGGAAGACAACAATGCGGCACTCCTGTACTCTATCAGCATGAAGTTTTGCACTCAATTTCTGGAGACGGATTTGAGTTTATACTCTTCTGACTCAGACACATGTGTCACAGCTGAGACACCATATGCCAATGCAGAGCATGTGGCATGTTTTAATTCATGCATACTTGAAACACAAAACTGCCTTTGCTTTCGTGCTTGCCATATGATTGATATTACCTGTATTATACACACACACCTATACATATTAATCAAATACACACATATATTTATATTAAATCTGAAAGCCATCCTTCTTTGTCATTTTTTCCAACAAAGTCCCACCGAAGAATAATTCAGAAAAGGTTAACCCTTTTGAAAACAAACAATATGATAAATAACGATTGACTGCTCATGAATTTAAGAGCAAACTTGACTGAGTTCCTGCTGATGTTCATAAATTGCTCAGTCATGGTTAATGATGTCACCAGAACCATTTGATTGAATTACTGTCTAGAGACGTACTGTCAACCATCTGTTATCCCTTTAAGTACACAGCATTCATTAACTTTTTAAACACACAAACTTTCGAGACAACTGATAGAAAACCCATGAGAAAGCTTGTGTAGTCATTAGTGGATGTGCAACTGAGTAGGTACAATATATTACATTTCTATGCTTTACAGTGGGCTCTTAATAGATTATGTGCACTTTTATGTATTTAAAGTCATGAAATAAAATTCCAGAAAATAAATATGCAAATGGACAATAGTATAATGGTTATTTTACTAGATTAGGAATCTAAAAGCCTCAACTAATTATCTGGAGATGTGAGTTTAAATCCCACTTTTGAAAATTGAGAATTTAAATTTCATTCATTAAGTGCGACATGAATAGGACGGGTTTCCAGGGATATGGGCCAAATGGGACAAGATTAATTTAGGGTCTGGTCAGCGTGGATGAATTGAGCTGAAGGTCTGTTTCCTCGCTATATATCTCTACAACTCAAAGTAACATTCATACCATGCATGTTCCAGGCAATCTCTGAATAGAATCCCTTGCGATTCAATGGCATCACCATCACTGAATCCCCCATTATCCAACATCCTGGTCGTTACTACTGATGAGAAACTGAACTGGAACAGCCATATAAACACTGTGAATATAACAGCAAGTCAGAGGCTAAGAATTCTGAGGTGAGTAACTCACCTTCTGACTCCTGTCCACCATTCATAAGGCACAAGTCAGGAGTGTGGTGGAATACTCCCCACTTGCCTGGATGGGTGCAATTCCGACAATACTCATGAACCTCAAACACCAATCAGGATAAAGCAGCCCAATCCATCACTTTCAACACTCATTCCACGTTAGAGCCCGGGTGTCTCTGGAAAAGGAGCACGCGGTGTCCACCGACACCCTGGAGTTGTTCTGGGAGAGGTGGGCACCACAGGGAGTGGAGTGCATCATTTCCCCCTCCAACTTTACGTTGGTTTAATCCCTGCCCTCCCCTTCCCTGTTTGATCACACAGCATTGCCCTTTGATGTGAAGGGCACTGCTTGTCACTGGCCACTCGGGTGTTTCCTTTCTTCCTGGTGGTGGAAATTTGAATAAAGATTCGAGAACCTTGTGCCTTTTACTGTGTCCCACACCTGCACACACACAACATGGGTGCTGGGGAAACAATAAGCACTACCGCAGTTAGGCGGTAGTGTGGGGGGGAAAAAAAACACTCATTCCCTCCACCACCAGCTCAATGGCATCAGTGTGTACCATATAGAAAATGCATGGCAGTAACTCTCCTCCCCTCCTTCCACAGCATCTTCCAAAGCCATGACCCTACTATCTAGAAGGATGATGGCACAGAGAAACAGGGGAACACTCCCACCTGCAACTTCCCCTCCAAGCCACTCACCATCCTAACTTGGATATATTGCTGTTCCTTTGTTGTTGCGAGGTCAAAATGCTGGAACTCTCTCCCTAACAGCACTGTAGGTACGCTTATATCATGTGGACTTCAGCAGGTTAAGAGTTTGACTCTTTGCCATGTTATCAGGGGCAGTTAAGGAAGAGTAACAAACGCCCACATCCTGTGGAAGAGCCAAGACAAGTCTAGAATAATATACTAGTGTCAATAAAGTAACCGTGAAATTACTAGATTCCTGTAGAAACCTGTCTGGTTTCTCAATGTCTGTTCGAGAAGGAAATCTGCTGTCACTGCACATGTGACTCCAGACCCTTAGAATAAGGCGGGACTTTTCACTATCCTCTGAGGTGGCCCAGCAAACCACTCGGTTTTATTTAACAAGGTGCCTCTCCTCTGCTTTCTCAACGACAATAAACAGTGGCCTTGCCAGTGATGTGCATGTGCAGCAAATGAGGGCATCCAGATATCATGTGACCTTTTGGATGGTCAGAGGCTTTTTCCCCAGGGTTGACGTTTCAATGACAAGAGGGCACAGGTTCAAGGTGAGGGGGAGAAAGTTGAAGGGAGACGTGCAAGGGAGGTTCTTCACACAGAGAGTGGTAGGAGCCTGGAACACTGCCAGAAAAGTGGGTGGAAGCAGGCACGTTGGCAACATTGAAGAGGATGGTTACATGAATACAGAGGGAATACAGGGAGATGGACCGAATAAGGGCAGAGGATTCTTTATCTAGTTTAAGAGTAAAAGATAACCTAATTTGTGACAGCTAGAAATGCAATCTCTACGTGTGTAAACGTAAAGGTTTGAGAGCAAACGTGAGGTGGGGGGGGGGGGTCAACACTGACTAGGTCTTTGGAACAGTTAATATTGACACGACCACTGGTTACTGAAATATTAAAAAAATGAATGCTGGAGAAACTCTGTGGAGAGAGGTGATGTGGAGGAAGGCAAAAATCACATGACCAACGGTGTCATGTGACTTTTGACGTTGTGGAAAGAGAAACACAGTTAACATTTTGAGTCTGATGTGCCTGGTCTTCAGGACCCTGGTTGCTCTCCATGGTGCTGAATTCACAATTCAATGGCTTTCCCAGGAATCTATGATTTGGCGATGCCGGTGTTGGACTGGGGTGTACAAAGTAAAAATCACACAACACCAGGTTATAATCCAACAGGTTTATTTGGAAGCACTACCTTTCGGAGCGCTGATGAAGCAGCAGCGCTCCAAAAGCTAGTGCTTCCAAATAAACCTGTTGGATTATAACCTGGTACCATGTGATTTTTAATCAGGAATCGATGGCATGTGAGGAAAATGCCACAGTGAGATTCCCACCAACCCTATTCGCAAAAGGTCCATGAAAATCAAGGATTTCTGGGCCAAAACTCAGGGGTCAACTTTCACATGCAATCTACCATAAACCAAAAGGATTTTGGAGCCAAAGATCATGCTTCAACTGTTACATGAGATTGACTACTACTTGAGTATATACAGTACACATTTTAATATTTCTTTATGCAGTCAGTTAATTAATCTTTTTTCTCCACACTTCAAGGAAAGAATGAAGAGGTTTTTTTAACACAGAGTGGGTTATTATGATCTGGAGTGCATTAGTCAGGGGAAATGTAGAGTAATAGGGGAGGGGATTGGGTGGGATACTCTTCGGAGGGTCAGTGTGGACCTTTGGGTCTGTAGGGATTCGATAAAAAAATTCTATAAATGTGCTGTCTGAAAGGGCAGTGGAAGGGGATTCAGTAGTAGCCTTCAATATATGCTTGAAATGGAATAACTATGGAGACGTGGGGAAAGAGGGAAGGCAAAAAGCCAGAGCACAATAATACAGCTTTCTGTGCTGTATGATGTTGTGTTGTATTAGATGGCTTTCTCTTCCTTGCAACTAGCCATTCTCCTCCACCCAACCATCGCGAGGTCTTCATGTAAGCACATATGGGTCAATTTCCAGATCTCTTGTCAGCCAGGTACAAGCAATATGCAACAATAACTGTAGGGGAAAAGAAACCAGAAATTGTTGGATGCACTTAGCAGGTCAGCTGCCATCAATGGAGAGGAAAGCGGAGTTAGCATTTCAAGTCTGTTCTTTTTTTGTCGTTCCATTTCAGATTTTGAGCTTCTGCAGTGTTTTGCTTTGCCAAGGATGACATGAATGAATGAGTTAATAAAGAAAAGCCCAGCCGCCTGAGAGGTGGGGAACTGTGCAGTCTTTCCTGATGGGAGCTTTGTAGGCCAAATGCTTTGTCTCGTTTCTTTCTATCTTGTGAAATAGTCACCGCCCCTGCTAATTTCATCTCTCCCTTCCCTCCAGGACTGTCTCTGCAGTTCATATCAGGAGTGAAGCTGAGCTCTTATCAAATGGAAAGCTACCCTGCTCCATGCTGTCGCGTAATAATACCCTCTTATCAGTGCTTTGAAATCTCTGAGTCTTTTGATTTGATCATAGGTCATTTATGGAGCACATTACTGGAGGGAACTACTCAAAGAAATAAAAGTTAAAGCTCACACAGAAATGAATTCACTTTTTTTCTTGCAGCATGCAATAGCACAGAGAAACAGAGAGACCCCAAGACCATCCTTAAATGGAAATGGATCTTGAGACCCTGCTCGATAATTGAATTGCTCAGCCTCCGCACCTTCAGGGTTGGAAGTCAAATTCCAGCTTTAACCACTAAAGGTACCATGAACAGTGCTCCGAGAAACACAATCAATCTTTCGCTATGGCGAAGGCAAGGATTATTCATCATTTAGCATTCCACTATTGGTGACCATGCCTTCCATTGCCTGAGCCCCAAGCTCTGCAATCACCTCCCTGTACCTGTCTCCCACACGCTGCTCTGTAACTCCGGAAAGCTTACATCTATGACCGAGCCTGAAAATCTCCCTGAGGCTCACTGTCGGACACTCAGGTGAACTGCCTTGAGATGGTGCATTAGACTGAAGGTGCTCCATAAATTAAGCTGTTTAATTCATGAATTCTTGCTGCTGCCACTGCAGGTTCATTATCTGTAGAGCTGCACAACACGGAAACAGGCCATTCGGCCCATCGCGTCTACACTAACTTTCCGAAGAGCGTCCCACCCAGACTCACCCCCGCTCCCCTCTAAGCCAGCATTTCCCATGGCTAACTGGCACCTCCCTGAGGACTATGCGTAATTTAGCATGGCTAACCCACCAGACCTGTGCATCTTTGGACTGTGGGAGGAAACCGGAGCACATCCACACAGACACAGGGAGAATGTGCAAACTCCACACACACAGTCACCCAAGGGTGGGCATCGAACCCGGGTCCCTGTCACTGTGAGGCAGCAGTGCTAGCCACTGTACCACCCCATGATGGGTAGGGCTTAAGTGATTTCCTACCCATTAAACAGCAATAGACAGAACCCACCGAGTTGATCACACCTCCCAATCTCAATCTGCACCCTCCATCACTCAAAAGTCCTAATCCAGGCACGTGAACTGGTAAAATTCATTCTTATGTTTCCGAGGAGGAAGGTAAGTCTGGAATTGGCTAGAAAGAAGATTTAGGATGTGGACAGTGACCAGGAACTGGATACTGACCTGCAAGGTCTCCTTGAAAGATGTCTCATCATGATTTAGAACTTGTGGTTTCCAAAAATGCCATTAAGTTCTCTCCCTTGACTGTAATATTTATATTGCTTTTGGCATTCCCTCCTGTGGCTGCACAGATTTCACTGTTGTATTAACATCAAACAACTCGCAAAAGGTCAGCTTTATTTGTTAACTGTCGAGATAAAAGGCAGGAAATCCAAACTGGAAAAAATAAACTGCTGAAAAAATACAACCAGCCCTTCAGCGACTGAAAAGGGGAAAAAAACATGAAGTTGTTCACCCTTCCAAGAAAACACATGCGTCTCTTTCCGAATGTTGATGGTGCTGTTGTACAATTCCAATCCATTTTGGTTTCCATGTGTCATCAACTGCCCTCGAAATTTGAACAGATTTGTTACAATCGAAAGACTAATGCTATGGACACAAGCTAGCTCTCAACTGAGATTGAAGTTTGAATGATTTGAGCAGCAGTTCAACAAGGCCACCACCTTCTCTAGGGGCAACTAGGGACAGGGCAATAAATACTGGGTCCACATCCCCCAAATTAATTTTGAAAAAATGATACACTGCACTTTATGGGAGGGACAGATGGATCATTTGGTCTGTCAAAGCCGTGCTAGTGGTTGGCTCCACGTAAACCTACCCGATCTATTCCCACTCATTCCCCACTCCGTTGAACATTCCTCTCTAAATCCCTAAGTGAAGAGTGCATGGACTCGGATTTAACAACTGCTTGTGGGATAGAGCGTCACAGTCCAAACACCCCATTGTGGAAAGTGTTCCCTTCAAGCCTTTCGGCTTCATCTTAAATTTCTGCCTTTAAAGTTGGGGAGAGCCATTGATGGTGTCGGGCTCCAACTTTGTCCATGTGGTTTCATGAGGGAGTCAGTCGAGGTGAGTCACATGGAGGAGATGAGAGCAGCAAAGATGGAGGAAAAGCTGCCACGTGATAATGGAGTCAGATTTATACAACACCTCGAATTGAATGAAACATTCCAGCATGCACCACAAAGCGCTGTGTGAAATAAAACACGAGTCTCACAAGGCATTGTTAGGTCAGGCAACCAAATGTTTGGTCAAACTGGGAGATTTTTAAGACAGGTCTTCAAGAGGAAAGTGGGGCAGACAGGTGGAAAGGTGAAGGGAGGCAATTCGAGAGATCAAGGTGCAGGCAATTAAAATTAGAATCGCTGTCATGTGGAAACAAGCCCTTCAGCCCAACCAGTCCACACCGACCCTCGGGAGAGTATTCCAGCCAAACCCATTCCCCTACATTTACCCATGACACATGCACCTAACGTATACATCCCTGGACACTATGGGACAATTTCCCATGGCTAATCCACCCTAACCTGTACATCCCTGGACACTATGGGACAATTTAGCATGGCCAATCCACCCTAACCTACACATTCTTGGACATTATGGGACAATTTAGTATGGCCAATCCACCCTAACCTGTCACATCCCTGGACATTATGGGACAATTTAGCATGGCCAATCCACCCTAACCTACACATCCCTGGGCACTATGGGACAATTTAGCATGGCCAATCCACCCTAACCTGCACATCCCTCGGCACAATGGGGCAATTTAGCGTGGCCAATCCACCCTAACCTGCACATCCCTGGGCACTATGGGGCAATTTAGCATGGCCGATCCACCCTAACCTGCACATCCCTGAACACTATGGGGTAATTTAGCGTGGCCAATCCACCCTAACCTGCACATCCCTGAACACTATGGGTAATTTAGCATGGCCAATCCACCCTAACCTGCACATCCCTGAACACTATGGGTAATTTAGCATGGCTAATCCACCTTGACCTGCACATCTTTAGCTTGTGGGAGGAAACCAGAGCACCCAGAGGTAATCCACGCAGACACGAGGAGAATATGCAAACTCCACACAGACAGTTGCCAGAGGCTGGAATCGAACCCGGGTCCCTGGTGCGGTGAGGCACTGTGCTGCCCCACGGTCAGGTGAATTAAAGGTGGAGTGATTCCAGGCCAGAATTAGAGGCTGGAGGAGATGGCAGAAATAGGGAGGAGTAAGGAAGGATTTGACATGAGAATTTTCAAATCAAGATGACAGTTTCCCAACAGAAGCTGGCAAACGGGACTAGATTCATTTCGGATATCTGGTCAGCATGGATGAGTTGGACCGAAGGGTCTGTTTCCCTGCTGTACATCTCAATGACTCTACAACAGTGAGCACAGAGGTGACTCGTCAGTTAAGAAGGATGGGCTATTTTGTCCACAAGACATTCCAATCTAAGTCCAGATTTTCTGCCAATGATAGAGGTAGCTTCTACAAACCTGTCCTGACAACACAGCTACACTCTCCATCATCAGCAACTTACTTGCTTTTCAGAGGAATACCACAGATGCACTTAGTATTTTATATTCGACAAGTTGACAATGTCAAGTGACAAGAAGTTGAATCGTGAAGGGCTGATTCTTCAAAGTGCCTGTGACATGAGCTGAATGCTCTCCTTCCATCTTGGTAATTTACTATCTGCCTTGTCAAGAGGCTTGATATTGCTAAAGCAGAGTTGCCATTGTCAGAAGTACTTCATAGGTTACTCGCTGTGAATTTCCTGGTCTGTCCGTAATTGCATAGCTTTAGATTGTCAAAGGCTAGAATGAAGGTTCCAGCCTGTCGACATTCAGAGAAGGCTTTAGCTGCTGGCCCCTGAATATACATTACAACAATTGCTAAAACTATTCACAGCTGTCAGGAACACTGAAAAAAAAAATCAGCATTCAGCAGTCATATCGACAAAAGAGAAAGGTTGGTTCCTGATGGGTGAATTTACTTGAATTCTGAAGTCCTACACCTTAAACATAGCTGCAGTGGGATTTGTACGACACGGAACTTTAATGCTTTAGGCGGGGAATAACTTGATCAGGATTTTGAAATGGAGCCAATTTAAGTTTAAGCCTTGAAGCCTTCCAGGGGCTGAACAAGGGAATCGTCCCAAGGAGCTGGCAAGCGAACCGCTACAGTTTAACAGTTTTCCAATTAGTTCAGGATATCAATACGATGATTTGTAATCTCATTGGATTCTTAAAAGTTTTGACTGTTTCACATTGAAAATTACTCAAGGACAACAATAAACATATTTGGCATTTGTCCTGACTTATGGAAATATTAATGCAGTTATAAATTCACATTTCTGAGCTCACCCTGGTGTCACACTGTCATATCATGCGATCAATATATAGGATTTCATCGAATATACAGGACAGAAGCTAGCCAATTCACCCAATCCATCCACACCTGTATTTATGCTTGTTCTGTCATTCTCAGTCTTTCCTGTAACCATGCACATACTTGTCTAGCTTCCCCTTAAATCTGCAGTATCCACCTCCTCTGGCAGTGAGTTCCACATTACTCTCTGGGTAAGGACTTTCCTGTTGGACTTCTTATTGGATTGTTTGGTGGCTATGTCATATACTGAAGGACGAACGGATCAGCATTCACCAAGACAATTAGCTCATGCAGCCCAGGAGGTCTGATAAACCGTCACTCACCCTACGACCTTTGTCTCTTAAATGACTCCTGCATCTTTGCCTCCATGACTTATTCCATGTGTTGATCACACCTTGTTGCAATTGGGGGTGGCACGGTGGCTCGGTGGTTAGCACTGCTGCCTCACAGCACTAGGGACTCAGGTTCGATTCCAGCCTTGGGTGACTGTCTGTGTGGAGTTTGCACGTTCTCCCCGTGTCTGTGTGGGTTTCCTCCCACAGTACAAAGATGTGCAGGTTAGGTAGACTGACCATGCTAAATTGTCCATAGTGTTTATGAATGTGTAGGTTGGGTATATTAGTCAGGGGTAAATATAGGGTAGGGGGATGGGTCTGGGTGGGTTACACTTCGTGGGGGGGGGGGGGGGGGTCGGTGCGGACTTGTTGGGCCAAAGGGCTTATTTCCACACTGTGGGGATTCGATGAATTCTGTTGAGTGAATTAGAATAAAAAGTATTCTTATTGACACTGGACTGGGTGGGCACCCAGAGGCTGTGGGGCAGAGGAAAACCAAGGGACACAGTTTAAGAATAAGAGGACCTCCTTTGAAGACAGAAATTAGGAGGCTATTTTCTCTCAGGGGGCTGTTGGAGTATGGAATTCTCTAGCAGTGAAGTCTGGGCCACTCTAATCATTCATTAAAGCATAGAGTCATACAGCACCTTTCGGCCCAACCAGTCCATACCAACCATGTTCCCAAACTAAACTAGCCCCACCTACCTGGGGCATATCCCTCCAAACCTTTCCTGTTCATGTACTTATCCAAATATCTTTTAAACATTGTAACTGCCCCCAAATCCACCCCTTCCTCAGGACGTTCATTCCACACACGTACCACTCTCTGTGTAAAAGAGTTGTCCTTCTTATATCTTTCTCCACTCATCTTAAAATTACGTCCACTAGTTTTGAACTCCCTCATCCGAGAGAGAAGACCTTCATCATTCACCTTACCTATGCCCCTCATGATTTTATAAACCTCTGTAAGGTCACCCCTCAACCTCCTGTGCTCCAGTGAAAAACGTCTCAGCCCTTCCAGTTTATTTTTATATCTCAAACCTTCCGTTCCCAGCAACATCCTGAAAAATCTCTTCTGAACCCTCTCCAGCTTAATAATATCCTTCCTATAACAGGGCGACCAGAACTGGACAGAGTATTCCAGAAGAGGATTCACCAATGTCCTGTACAACCTCAACATAACATCCCAACTCCTATACTCAAAGGACTGAGCAATGTAGGCAAGTATGCTAAACACCTTCTCAACCACCCTGTCTATTCGTGATGCAACTTCAAAGAATTGTGCACCTGAACCCCTAGGCCCCTCTGTTCTAAAACATTACCCAAGGCCCTACTTTTAACTGTATAAGTCCTGCCCTTGCTTATTTTACAAAATGCAACATTCATCTGAATTAAACTCCATCTGCTACTCCTCAGCCCATTGACCCATTCAAGGAGGAGTTGGATAGATTTTTAATAGTCAAGGGAGTCAAGGGATATGGAGGCAGAAGGGACATGGAATTGGGACCATAACCAGAGCAGCCATGATCATATTGAATGGTGGAGCAGGCTTGAAGGGCTGAATGGCCCTCTTCTGTCCCTAAGTTCTACGCTCCATTGAAAAGTGTTGGTTCAGTCACCAAAATGTGTGATGCAGTGTGGTTCTGACCCACACGGGTCAAGAACATGTCAGGTTTGACACTAAGGGTCGGCCATCAGCAAATGGGCGATTATCCCGATCGAATGGCTCAGATCATGTTGTACAACCTTGTTGTAATTGATTCCCATTTGCACGTGGGCGATCGGACATTGAACGGCTCCATGACAATGAGCGAACCAAAGTTCATTCTCCGGGCTCGTACATGGAGAATGGACCACCTCAGAATCACAGGCCCGAGAAGGACACCCAACACAAATCACCACCTTCAGAAGGGGAGGAGGGGGCCTCGAAGGACCAGAGACTGCAAGGCAGCGAAATGCAATTTAACTGAAAATACATTCTGATAACTGCTGCCCTCAGAAGCTGAGCAGTATTTACTCAAGTTGAAAAATGTGGTGCTGGAAAAACATAGCAGGTCAGGCAGCATCTGAGGAGCAGGCGTATTTACTCAAGGTTATCTTCAGGACTGCTCTCCCTGTGTGGTTTCATCCTGTTGAGGATCAAACACTTCTTTTGTGGCTAGTCTGCAGAACAGACTATCTATGTTCCCACATTCTCTCAGAGTACGGACACATCACACAGCTCAGTTTGAAACTACATATCACCTCTGAAGAGCAACCTTTGATTCTGGAAGACACAAAAGGTCACAAGGTAAGTTCAGAACAAGGTGGCATTTTGGCTCATTTATTTGACATGGACGAGCTGGGTCAAAGAGCCTGTGTCTGTGCTGTACATCTCTGACTCTTCCTTTGAAGATTACCAACTTCGCCATCATCCTACTGTGGAAGGGGCAGTCAAACCAACCTGCCCCTCACCAAGGGGTAGACGTGCTGCGACTAAGTGTTGGGATCGATCCCAACAGACTCGATTTGTCTCAATGTAAACTACAGGATTTCTATCTGTTTTAAATCTATATCATTTATTGTTAAAGCCAAAAGAACTGTGGATGCTGGAAATCAGAAAGAGAAGTCGCTGGAAAAGCTCAGCAGGTCTGGCAGCATCTGTGAAGAGAAATCAGAATTAACGACTCGGGTCTGGTGAAGATTTCTCTCCACAGGTGCTGACAGACCTGCTGAGCTTTTCCAGCAATTTCCATCACTTATTGCACGTTTGGGTTCCTGGGTTTTCTCTATGTCTGAAGTAAGTAATTTTGAGGTGCCGGCGTTGGACTGGGGTAGACAATGTTAGAAGTCACACAACACCAGGTTATAGTCCAACAGGTTCATTTGGAAGCACTTGCTATAAATTCTGTGTCTTATGATCCTGCCCCACTCGCTAACCGATGAAGGAGCAGCGCTCTGAAAGCTAGTGCTTCCAAATAAACCTGTTGGACTATAACCTGGTATTGAGTGATTTTTATCTGAAGTAAATAATGAACAGGCAGGCGTTTCTGTAGCGATGGTGGTTTCTTTTAAAGCTATTTTTGAGAAGGGCTGATGAAGGGCTTATGCCTGAAACATTGACTGTTTTGCTCCTTGGAAGCTGCCTGACCAGTGCTCCACTTTTCACCACGTTTTTAAGCTGAGAGGAGAGAGATTTAAAAAGATCAAAAGAGGCACATGATTTTACACAGAGGGTGGTTCGCGTGTGGAATGATCATCCTGAGGAAGTGGTGGATGTGGGTACACTTACAACGTTTTAAAGGTATTTGGATGGACGCATAAAGAGGAAAGATTTGGAGGGATATGGGCCAGGAGCAGGCAGGTGGGACGAGTTTGGTTTGGGATTATGGTTGGCATGGACTGGTTGGGCCGAAGGGTCTGTTTCTGTGCTGTAGGACTCTATAAGAGGCTTTTCTATTGAACAAGAAGTTGTCAATTTCATGTCTAGAACTAATTAATGTGGTAGACATTGTTACTGCAGAGGACCTAGATGTTAGATTTCAGTCCTTTCAAACCCTAAACTGTTCTGCCCACAGGACATTATAACATTGGTGGCACTCATGGCACTCCTTAGTATTAACCCTTTCAGACTCTCACATCCTTATGGATCCACTAAAGAATACAGTCAAGAGAAGAAAGATTTTGGCATGCCCCCAATTCACCTGATGCACTTTCATGATTCATCAGGCATCTTCCCCCTGCATTGTTTGATTACTAAGGCCACTCTGTGAATACATGTTATCTTGATAACAGCTCACTTCCCTTTTGGGCCTACTACAGTTACTGACCTGAAATGTTAACTTTGCTCTCCAGGGATCCTACTGAGCCTGCTCCCCACTTCCAGCATTTTATAGATTAGATTCCCTACAGTGTGGAAGCAGGCCCTTCAGCCCAACAAGTCCACACCGACCCCTCCAGGGAGCAACCCATCCAGACCCATTTCCCTTAGACTGATGCATCTAACACTATGGGCAATTTAGCATGGCCAATCCACCTGACCTGCACATCTTTGTAACTGTGGGAGGAAACCCATGCAGACACGGGGAGAATGCGCAAACTCCACACAGTCGCCCAAGGCGGGAATTGAACCCAGGTCCCTGCTGCTGTGAGGCAGCAGTGCTGACCACTAAGCCACCGTGCCACCCCACCATTCGAACATAAGGCTTCTTGGTCTTATTTCAGATGTCCAGCATCTGCAACCTTTTGCAGTCAGAACAGATCAACCAATGTCACTTGCATTTTGCTATAGTAGCAGGACTCACTCAACATGTACTTCAAAATATTATGGCCTCCGAACAAAAGGTGATTAATTCCTGGCGTTAAGGGTTCCAAATATGGCCTCTGAAATGCAAATAAATTTGATGAGAGTCGACAGCTTTAAACAAGAGGAGGACAGGCCACAATTACAATGAATGGGACTGGCTGCACAGGACCTGATTTTTACCTCAGGAAAGCATTCCTTTATTATTATTACAGTACAATACACGAGCAATCAATTACATTTTGCAGGGTACTCGTCTCCAAGCTCATAGCGCTTGTGGGCTGCAGATAAACACTTCAGCAAGCTCCGATTAATTTATTACTTTGAAGGTCAGTGCCAGACTTGCTCATCACAAAATGTCCTTCAGTGGTTTGATCGCAGCACCTCCACAATGGGTTTTACATGAAAGTCTCCGGAATACGGACGGAATATTCTGCTTCACAGCATTTCTGTTTCTTTGGAGTTGCGTTGAATTAACAGGCCCACATGTGTTTCTGATCCCCATGAGTTTCCTCTCATCAAGACAGCGTACAGCAAAGAGATACAGGGCTTGGTGGCACGGTGAAAGGAAAATAATCTCTCCCTCAATGGCAGCAAAACCAAGGAGCTGGTCATCGGCTTCAGGAAGGGGAGTGGAGGGCACGCCCCAGTCTGCATCAGTTGAGTTGAGATGGAGAGGATCAAGTCCCTGGGAGTGACGATCACCAACAATCTGTCCTGGTCCACCCACGTTGATATGATGGGCAATAAAGCACAACAATGTCTCTACTCCCTCAGGAGGCTATGGAAATTCAGCATGTCCTTAAAGACTCTCCCCAACTTTTACAGATGAACCACAGAAAGCATTCCATCCAGATGGATCACGGCTTGGTACGGCAACTGTGCTGCCCAGGACAGTGAGAAACTACAGAGAGTTGTGAACACAGCCCAGTCCATCACCCAAACCAACCTTCCATCCACTGGCTCCATCTACACTTCCCACTGCCTCGAGAAGGCAGCCAACATCATCAAAGACCCCTCCCACCCCAGTTACAATCTCTTCCAACCTCTTCCCTCGGGCAGAGGATACAAAAGCTTAAACACACAGACTAACAGATTCAAGAACAGCTTCTTCCCTGCTGTTATCAGACTTCTGGCTGGACCTCTCCAATTTCAAATCGAATGTGAATTTAACTCTTTGTGCACCTATGTGCAGCCATAACATTGTTTCCTCACTCTGTTCTATTACCCTAATGCACTTTGTACTGCACACAAAACAAAACTTTTCACTGTACCTAGGTACATGTGACAAAAATAAATCAAATCAAATCAAATCATACTTTATTTCATCGTGTCAGCATTATTCTTTCTCTCTCACGTGTTTATCCAGCTTCCCATTAAAGGTGTCATCCTTGTTTGTGAAGGGGACTGGCTTCCCCCACTGTCACTGAAGCAAAGTAGAGCAAGTATCCCCTTCAAGATGGTGCCAGTAAAATAATGTGACTTGGACCTAAGAAAACATTAACCTAACAGCACCATTTGGGCTGCACAGTGGCTCAGTGATTAGCACTGCTTCCTCACAGGGTTCGATTCCACCCTCAGGCGGCTGTCTGCGGGGGGGGGGGGTTGCACATTCTCCTCGTGTCTGCGTGAGTTTCCTCCTACAGTTCAAAGTTGTGCAGGCTTGTGTAGACTGGCCATGCTAATTTGCCCCATTGTGTCAAGGGATGTGCAGGCTAGGTGAGTTAGCCATGGGAAATGCAGGGTGATGGGGAGGTGGGTCTCGGTGGGGTGCTCTTCGGAGGGTCAGTGTGGAATCGATGGACCGAATGGCCTGCTGCCACACGGTCGGGATTCTATCTCAACTGAAAGAAGTACCAGACGCCTGTGATTATGTAATGGTTTGAATTTGCCACCCACCTCAGAAAAATTCAAGTGCCCCTCTCCAGGGGCATCTGGGCACAGGTAAGAGACAGTGAGCACAATCTTACCACCAATGAAGGTTGGGCCCAAAAGCTGGAGCCAAGCAAACATAAGCTGATGAGATCTGCATTTACCCTCTCCCCTGTGAGTTGCGTCTTCTTGAAATTAATGAGCTCTCAAACCAAACAACCACACAGTGGTTTGCAGGCCTCCAGTCTAAAACAATGTCATTGTCAGCGGAAAGCTAGATCTGGATGGCACTGGGTGCTCGCCAACTTAACCGCCAAACCGCAGGATGCTTTCAGAAATGAAATATGACTTAGTTATTAACAAATAAGCTGATTTTTTTTTTCCTTTTGGTTTACCAGGAAGGGTTAAAGCAGAATTCAGTGAGAATCTGATCATTTATGTCCCTCAGCAAGTATGAAAAGGTTGGCACAAAAGGTGCTCTGGTACCTTATCAGATTTTTTGAACCCATCCTGTCCAATGACTTACTTCTCTTGTAGCAGCTGGTATGTTTGGGGGCAGCACGGTGGCTCAGTGGTTAGCACTGCTGCCTCACAGGGACTTGGGTTCGATTCCAGCCTCGGGCAACTGTCTGCGTGGAGTTTACACATTCTCCCAGTGTTTGCGTGGGTTTCCTCTGGGTGCTCCAGTTTCCTCTCATAACCCAAAGATGTGCAGTTTTGGTGAATTGGCCATGCTAAGTTGCCCATTGTGTTAGTCAGTGAATAAATATCGGGTAGGGGAATGAGTCTGGGTGGGTTACTCTTTGGAGGGTTGGTGTGGACTAGTTGGGCTGAAGGGCCTGTTTCCATACTGTAGGGAATTGAATCTAATGTTGGAAGGGGTGGTTTTCCACACAGCAAGATCCCATAAGGAGCAAACAAATGAATGATCAGTTCCTCCATTTCCACTGTTGCTGGTTCAGGATAGAATATTGGGACCAGGATGCTTCAAAGAATGGAATTTCATCAAATTGTTACATTTTCAAACCAAGCGGGGGGTAGGGGGTTGCTTTTCAGGAAGGACACTCCTGAAAGAGTTATTTTTATTCACTGGACTGGGAAAAACAAGTAAATGGCCAGAGGAACCTCGATTATTCGGCATCTGGTTAGCCGAATGTCGGATTATCCGGCAAGATCGCAAGGTCCCAATGCTCGATTAAACTGTGTTATCCGGCATTCGATTATTTGGAATTCAGTTAACCGGACGGAATACTGCCCGCCAGTGTCCTATGGATAATCGAGGTTCCTCTGTACTGGATTGAGTGCTGTGCAATGAGGCAGACTTGATAAGGGAGCTTAAGGTGAAGGAATCCTTAGGAGGCAGTGATCATAATATGATTGAATTTACTCTGCAATTTGAGAGGGAGAAGATAGAATCAGAGGTAACCGTATTATAGCTGAATAAAGGCAACTACAGAGGCATGAGGTACAATTGATTGGGAGGAGAGCCTAGCAGGAAAGACAGTGGAACAGTAATGGCTGGCGTTTCTGGGAGTAACTCAGAAGACACAGAGATTCATGCCGAGAAAAAAGAAGCATGGTACAGGGAGGGTGAGGCAACCATCCATGGCTGACGAGGGAAGTCAGGGGTAGTATAAAAGCAAAAGAGAAAAGAGTGGGGAAGAACAGTGGGAAACTAGAGGATTGGGAAGCTTACAAAGACCAACTGAGGGCAACAAAGAAAGAAATAAGGGGGAGAAGATTAAGTATGAGGGTAAGCTAGCCAGTAATATAAAGGAAGACTGTAAGAGTTTCTTTAGAGATATAAAGGGCAAAAGTGAGGCAAAGGTGGACACTGGGCCACTGGAAAATGATGCTGGAGAGATAGTAATGGGGAACAAGGAAATGGCTGAAGAACTGAATAATTACTTCATGTCAGTCTTCATGGTGGAAGACATGAGTAATATTCCAAACATTCAAGAGAGTGAGGGGACAGAGCTGACTATGGTGGCCACCACCAAAGAGAAGGTGCTCGAAAAACTGAATGACCTGAAAGTGGATAAATCACCTGGACCAGATGGACTACACCCCAGAGTTCTAAAGGAGATATCTGAAGAGATAGTAGAGGAGTTAGTGGTGATCTTTCAGGAGTCACTAGAATCAGGAGGGTCCCAGAGGACTGGAAAATCACTAATGTGACATCCCTGCTTAAAAAGGGAGTAAGGCAAAAGATGGAAAATTACAGGCCGATTAGCCTAACCTCAGTTATGGGTAAGATTTTGGAATGCATTGTGAAGGATGAGATTTCTGAATGCTTGGAAGTGTATGGTAAAATAGGGCAAAGTCAGCCTGGTTTCATCAAGGGGAGGTCATGCCTGACAAATCTGTTAGAATTCTTTGAGGAAATAACAAGCAGGTTAGACTCAGGAGAGTCAATGCACTTTATCTACCTGGACTTCAAGAAGGTCTTTGGCAAGGTACCACAATGACTGA
Source organism: Chiloscyllium plagiosum (assembly GCF_004010195.1). NCBI lineage: Eukaryota > Metazoa > Chordata > Chondrichthyes > Orectolobiformes > Hemiscylliidae > Chiloscyllium > Chiloscyllium plagiosum. The sequence continues at coordinate 3,514,097 of NC_057752.1, forward strand.
AAATGTGTTGCTGGAAAAGCGCAGCAGGTCAGGCAGCCTCCAAGGAACAGGAGAATCGACGTTTCGGGCATAAGCCCTACTTCAGGCTTATGCCCGAAAAGTCGATTCTCCTGTTCCTTGGAGGCTGCCTGACCTGCTGCGCTTTTCCAGCAACACATTTTCAGCTCTGATCTCCAGCATCTGCAGCCCTCACTTTCTCCTCGAAGAAGGTACCACAAGGAAGCTACTGAGTAAGATAAGGGCCCATGGTGTCAGAGGCAAGGTGCTGGCATGGATAGAAGCTTGGCTGTCTGGCAGAAAGCAGCGAGTAGGGATAAAAGGGTCCTTCTCAGGATGGCAGCCAGTGACGTGGTGCTCCACAAGGCTCAGCGTTGTGACCTCAACTTTTCACTTTATATATTAACGATCGAGATGAAGGAACTGAGGGCATTCTGGCTAAGTTTGCAAATGGTACAAAGATAGGTAGAGGGACAGGTAGCATTGAGGAGGCGGGGAGGCTGCAGAAGGATTTGAACGGGTTAGGAGAGTGGGCAAAGAAGTGGCCGATGAAATACAACGTGGGAAAGTGTGAGGTCATGCACCTTGGTAGGAAGAATAAAGGCCTGGGCTATTTTCTAAATGGGGAGAGAATTCAGAAATCTGAAGTGCAAAGAGACTTGGGAGTTCTAGTCCAGGATTCCCTCAAGGTAAATTTGAAGATTGAATCAGTAGTTAGGAAGGCAAATACAATGATGGCATTTATTTTGAGAAGACTTGAATATAAAAGCAGGGATATACTTCTGAGGCTCGATAAGGCTCTGGTCAGACCACATTTAGAGAATTGAGAGCAGTTTTGGGTCCCATATCTCAGGAAGGATGTACAGGCCCTGGAGCGTGTCCAGAGACGGTTCACGAGAATGGTGCCAGGAATGAAAGGATTAACATATGAGGAATGTTTGAGGACTCTGGGACTATACTCAATGTAGTTTAGAAGGATGAGGGGGGATCTGATTGAAACTTACAGAATACTGAATGGCCTGGACAGAGTGGATGTTGGGAAGAGTAAATGGAAGACCTTTTAGAATGAAGATAAGGAGAAACTTCTTCAGCCAGAGAGTGGTAAATCGATGGAATTCACTGCCACAGAAGGCGGTGGAGGCCCAGTCATTGAGGATATTTAAGACTGAGATAGATAGGTTCTTGATTGTAAAGGGGATCCAGGGTTACGAGGAGAGCGGGAGAATGCGGATGAGAAACTTATCAGCCATGATTGAATGGAGGAGCAGACTCGATGGGCTGAATGGCCTAATTTCTGCTCCTAGGTCTTATGGGCTTACAAACAATTGTGTGCAGAGAGGTGCAGAGCATTGGAAACATTAATATGAGGCACCCATACACATATTACTGGGATCCTCAAACTACAATGATTCACGGTAGATGTCAGAAATCGTGCCTGCTGACTATTAGCTTCTTAACATTATATCCTGGAATGGGAACAGGAAAAGCACTTCTCAACAAGATGCGAGTTGGAAACGAGATTCGGCTGAACCAGTCCAGCAAGTTCACTCCTTCCAAGTGGAAAGCTGCCTGAAGTCAGTGACTGTTTCCCTTCCACCCTCTTCCTAACTGCCGCGTCAATCAGGTCGGAGAGTCAGGAAGCTCCTCAAGTGGAGAGTCAACCTTGAGCGAGAGCCCCAGTTCTCCACGTAGTACGGTCGCTGACACTGGTTGGATGCATTCCCAGATGGACAAGGCTTCCATCACCATCCCCACCGTGGTCAGTTGACAATCCCAAACCTTGTCAAGGTACTGGGACCATGAGGCGTGGTCGCTGGAATGCTAAACACGGTTAGTCAGTCGGGATGGCTGGTTTCCCAGGACAGCCAGACCTGTGCAACACCGTCATCATTTGGGGGGGGGAAACAGAGTGGCAATCAGCAGTTAATCTGAACAACACCAACCTCTAGCCCATCTGGGGCAGGGGGAGGCATCAGATTGAGTCATGCTCCTCCCATCTGTCTTGCCTGCCTCATGTCCTGAAGAGCTAATCAGAGAATTTAGAATCCTTACAGTGTGGAATCAGGCCATTCAGCCCATTGAGTCCACCTCCCAAACAGCATCCCACTCTCCCCCCCCTCCCAGTAACCCTGCATTCCCCCACCAAGCCTATGCTTCCCCGGGCACGATGGACAATTTAGCGTGGTCAGTCCACCCTGACCTGCACACCTTTGGACTGTGGGAGAAAACCCACACAGACACGGGGAGGAGAATGTACAAACTCCACACAGACAGTCAGTCACCCGAGGCTGGAATCGAACCCAGATCCCTGGTGCTGAGGCAGCAGTGCTAACCACTGAGCCACCATGCCACCCTTGCTCAGGCCTGTTGCACCACTGAGTTTAGCATAGTTTCAAATGTCCCATCCCCTGTGGATCCTCAAACTACAATGATTCACGGTAGATGTCAGAAATCGTGCCTGCTGACTATTAGCCCACTGCCCCCAACCCACTGCCCCCAACCCTGAGGATGCTCCTTCTGTACAGTCCACAATGCTGCCTGGCTCCTTCCCTCAGTGAGCCTGAGAGGGAGGGTGGATAACTATGAGAGAGAGAGAGTGATAGTAACTGAGTATGTACAACAGAGTACAAGGGAGTGAGGGCTACAGACAGCACGAGGGAGCACGCAGGAGTGTTGAAATGGTATAGCTTGGAAATGTGGCAGCCAAATCCAAACTAGCATGCTGATTATCACCAGATAATCCGCTGTGGCGATGCTGACTGAGGGAGAAATATTGGCGAGGAGACATGGGTTAAATCCTTCAAAACTGTACCCTGGCATCTTTTAAGGCCTGTGTGGGAAGATGAGGCCTCTCTTTCAATGACAGCACATCCAACAGTGCAGCGTTCCCTTTGATTTTGTGTTCAAGTGAGATTAGGAAGTCTCAAACCTTCCGAATGGAAGTGTTGCCGACTGATCCGGCTCTTGCCAAGCTTCATGCTCAAATAACGCGGAGAGCTTTTTTCTTTCTGAATGAAAAGTCTCACGACTCCCCTTTTAACGAGCGTGCCGCAGCACCAGGAACAACGAATTAGGAAGGATTTCAGCAGCTTTTGTTTGTGGCTTCACTATCCATTAAATGGATAAGCATCCATTAGAACACTGAATAACAGGCTTAGAGGAGGAGGAGGAGGTATTCTTCAGTCTGGGAGTGTGAAACAACCGAATTGGCACCGGCAGAGACAAACCAGAGTTTTCCAGCGGTACTGTCATTGTAGATTAGATTAGATTCCCTACAGCATGGAAACAGGCCGTTTGGCCCAACCAGCCCACACCGACCCTCCAAACAGTAACTCATTTCCCCTCTGACTAGTGCACCTAGCACTATGGGTAATTTAGCATGGCCAATTCACCTAACCTGCACATTCTTGGACTGTGGGAGAAAACCGGAGCACCCGGAGGAAACCCACGCAGACACGGGAAGTACAAACTTCACACAGACAGTTGCCCGAGGATGGAATCGAACCTGGGAGCCGAGTGCTGTGAGGCAGCAGTGCCAACCACTGAGCCACTGCGCCGACCACTGAACCCATTTAGTGAACCCATTCATCTCCAGGCCACTGTCGGAGCGCTGGTTTCGGATTTTTCCCCTCCAGAGTTTTATGGCTCCGTTGTTTTGAGACTGCGTACGATCCATGTGAAAGAAGACCACACCTGGAGGATTGGGCCCAGTTCTGGTCTCCTTGCTTTGGGAAGGATGTTCTGGCTTTGGAGGTGATGCAGAGGAGATTCGTCAGGTTGACTCTGGAGATGAGGGGGTTACCCTATGAGGAAAGGTTGAGCTGCCTGGGACTGTACTCGCTAGAATTTAGATGAATTTATAGGAACATATAAAACGATGGAAGGGATGCATAAGATAGAGACAGGCAAGTTGTTTCCGATGGTGGGTGAGACTCGGACTAGGGGACATGACCTCAAGATCAGGGGACGTAGATTTAGCAGAGAGATGAGGAGGAACTGCTTCTCTCATAGAGTAGTGAATCTGTGGAATTCTCTGCCCGAGGAAGGAGTAGAGGCAGCTTTATTAAATATATTCAAGACACCGTTGGATGGGTGTTTGCACGGTCGGGGAATTAAGGGTGATGGGGATACTGCAGGTAGGAGGAGCCGAGACGATGGATAGGTCAGCCCTGATCTTAATGAATGGCAGAGCAGGCTCGACGGGCCAAATGGCCTACCCCTGCTACGATGAAGTGATGTCACCAAACAGGAAGACCATTGCGACTGTAATGTTGTTGTAGTCATTGGAACAAAGTCAGCCGGGTGGATCGCATTGAGTATGAGATTGGGGCTGGGGCCAATCAGGGAGCCCTGGGCTAACAGGCAGAAACAGGAGGGTCAGGGGTTCTCCTCACTCTAGGGACTTACTCTGAACTGGGCTGGTCAGAGTCCATGTGCTGTGCACGTGTAAACAAAGGATGATGGGATACCGGCCTCCCTGGAGTTATTTCAGTTGTGGTATTGAATTGATGTTGTACTGTGAGTCTGCTGACATGGAGGAAGGCTTTTGGTGCAAAAGGACATCTGGTTTAATGTTGTTAGACTTTATCACCACACTGGCTGGGCAAATCCACTCTCTGTAAGGACACGACATCACACCACGCTGTTTCACACTGGCGCATCAACCCCACACTAAATCGATTTCTCTTTCAACATAAATTTCAGAGTAGCCTCTCGGCATTTATGTTGCTGCATGCAAGGAATCGGATCGAATCTCCTCTTCAGGCAGACGCTGAGCTCCTCACCCTTTTCTGTTAAATCTTTCATGGCTTCCGTTTGTCATTGCTGAATTGCTTGTCAGTACGGGAATTATTAGAGACTTTATTGGATGAACTGTGTGACAATGCTGTCACTTTAAAAAGGTCATTTTGTCCTTGGTTGTTTTGAAGCGGGGTTGTAAAGGCAGAGGTGCCGAGGAATCTAGTTTAACAATGGAAGGGGGACAGATTAGAGTGGTGCTGGAAAAGCACAATAGGTCAGGCAGCATCCGAGGAGCAGGATTCTCCTGCTCCTCGGATGCTGCCTGACCTGCTGTGCTTTTCCAGCACCACTCTAATCTCCAGCAAGTGCAGGCCTCACTTTCGCCTAATGGAAGGGGAATAGCCGGTTTTCCCAGTTCAGGCTTTTTCTACTTTGTTTTTAGCTGCAGCAATCACGAGATATGTGAGTCCAGGGGAGTTGCAAGCTTTGATTTGCTCCGAAATCTATCTCTGGATTAGATTAGATTACATTACAGTGTGGAAACAGGCCCTTCGGCCCAACAAGTCCACACTGACCCGCCGAAGCGCAACCCACCCATACCCCTACATTTACCCCTTACCTAACACTACGGACAATTTAGCATGGCCAATTCACCTGACCTGCACATCTTTGGACTGTGGGAGGAAACCGGAGCACCCGGAGGAAACCCACGCAGACACGGGGAGAATGCGCAAACTCGCCTGAGGCGGGAATTGAACCCGGGTCTCAGGCGCTGTGAGGCAGCAGTGCTAACCACTGTGCCACCGTGCCGCCCACACGGGCGTTGCTCCCTCCCACTGTAAGAATCTGTGTTTGAATTTACCATTTTGCCAAGGGGTGTGTTGACAGTATTGGCACAGTTAATTAGTACTGGTTACTGTATCAGGATCAGTTACGTTTTACAATAGCTAAGAAATTCTAAATTCCGCTTTCTTTCAACTGGAGTGTTTAAATAAATTCTGTTTTGCTTAAAGCCGAGTGGTTTGACCAGCTGCGTCACGCCTGGGGCACCCACTTCACATTTACCTTTAGAAATAAGAAAAAGTTGGGCTCTAGGCTAGCTTCTTAAAATATTTTGAGGGGGGGGTCTGGTCTGGTCTAGTCCCAAGGGCGGCACGGTGGCTCAGTGGTTAGCACTTCTGCCTCACAGCACCAGGGACCCAGGTTCGATTCCAGCCTTGGGCCACTGTCTGTGTGGAGTTTGCGCATTCTCCCCGTGTCTGCGTGGGTGTCCTCCGGGTGCTCCGGTTTCCTCCCACAGTCCAAAGATGTGCAACGGTCAGGTGAATTGGCTGTGCTCAATTGCCCGTAGTATTAGGTGCATTAGTCAGAGGGAAATGGGTCTGGGTGGGTTACTCTTTGGAGGGCCGGGGTGGACTGGTTGGGCCGAAGGGCCTGTTTCCACACTGTAGGGAATCGAATTGAAATAGCAACTGGCTCGATGGAGTCGAACAGTGGCCAGGAGATAAAAATTAAAAAATGCTGGAGATCACCAGTGGGTCAGACAGCATCCATGGGGGGAAGCTATAGATATTGCAAGTAGTGAACTAATGTTGTAAAGTGTGAGGGGAGCTGGTACATTCAGAAGAGCAGAGACCGGGCTAACGTCACATTTATTTCTTCTTCCTCTCCCTCATCGAGTGCAGGGTCAAAGCAACAATGAACCAGCTGCTCCCTGCCACCACTTTAACTGGCTTCCTTGGGAATATTCAAGCAGTGCCAAGGCAGAAATCACACAGTGCAAGTTTCAACCACTGGCTGTTTATCTACTCCTGCCAGTCATGTGCAATCCTGCTGAGTCGGCAATGTAAATATGGCTGATTGCACAGACAGCAAGGCTGCTTCCGAACTGCTTCTGGATCCAGTGGGTGTCGGAGCTGGAAAACTCAGAGACCGAGCAACATAATCCGGGGAATTCAAATTCAAGTCCTTGCCATTATTTCTTTTTAAGAAAGGTCAATCAAATCTAATATCTCTTAAGAAAAGAATAAGCATGTGCTTTCAGTTTGTTGTGAACTAAATCAATGATGTCATAGTCTTACAGCACAGAAACAGACCCTTCGGTCCAACCCGTCCATGCCGACCAGATATCCCAACCCAATCTAGTCCCACCTGCCAGCACCCGGCCCATATTCCTCCAAACCCTTCCTATTCATATACCCATCCAGATGCCTTTTAAATATTGCAGTTGTGCCAGCCTCCACCACTTCCTCTGGCAGCTCATTCCATACACGTACCACCCTCTGCGTGAAAAAGTTAACCCTTAGGTTCCTTTTATATCTTTCCCCTCTCACCCTAAACCTATGCCCTCTAGTTCTGGACTCCCCCACCCCAGGGAAAAGACTTTGCCTATTTACCCTATCCATGCCCCTCATAATTTTATAAACCTCTATAAGGTCACCCCTCAGCCTCCGACGCTCCAGGTAAAACAGCCCCAGCCTGTTCAGCCTCTCCCTATAGCTCAAACCCTCCAACCCTGGCAACATCCTTGTAAATTCTTTCTGAACCCTTTCAAGTTTCACAACATCTTTCCGATAGGAAGGAGACCAGAATTGCACGCAATATTCCAACAGTGGCCTAACCAATGTGACTAGATTGGGTTGGGATATCTGGTCAGCATGGATGGGTTGGACCGAAGGGTCTGCTTCCGTGCTGTACATCTCTATGACTCGATATGGTCAGGCATGGCACTGCTAGTGCTGGACTTTGAAGCAGCCCCTATACCAGCTGGGGCTCTATCAGATCACCATTGGACCATGGACCACACTTTGAGAATCACTGTCCTAGCTGTCCCCTGAAGTGGGCTGGCAAAGCCAATTCGTTGTATCCAGCTCAACTAGGAATGGGAATGGGCACCACAGGTAGACAGGATGGTGATGAAGTCATTTGGCACACTCACCTCATTGGTCAGAGTATTGAGTATAAGAGTTGGAAGGTCATGTTGCAGCTGTACAGGACATTGGTGAGGCCACTTTTGGAATACTGTGTGCAGTTCTGGTCGACCTGCTATCGGAAGGATATTATCAAATTGGAGAGGGTGCAGAAAAGATTTACAAGGATGTTACCAGGTCTGGAGAGTTTGAGTTGAAAGGAGAGGCTGGATAGGTTGGGAGTTTTTTTTTAACCCTGCAGCATTGGAAGCTGAGGGGTGACTTTATAGAGGTTTATAAAATCATGAGGGGCGTGGATAGGGTGAACAGCAAAGGTCTTTTGATGTGGGTAGGGAAGTTAAAAACTCGAGGGCATGGGTTTAAGGTGAGAGGAAAAAGATTTACAAGGGGCAAACCTTTCCACACAGAGGGCGGTTTGTGTGTGGAATGAGCTGCCAGAGGAAGTGGAAGTTACAATTACAACATTTAAAAGACATTTGGACGGGTACATGAATAGAGAAACCTGGTCAGCATGGACGAGTTGGACCGAAGGGTCTGTTTCTGTGCTGTATGAATCTGTGACTCTCTTCATGCCTGTCATGACAACAGTGCCCAAATTCCAAGAATGTTTTTTTTAAACCATGAAAAATGCAACAGAATCCGGCTTATGCTGGAGTGACATCAGTATCCAAGAGACTTACAGACATATGATCACTTGAAACATAAGCGCATTTATCAAAATGTTTGTTTCTTTCAGGAACAAGAAACCTTTAAACATTGGTTTGCTGTTCATACAAAGTGCTACTGGGAATAAATGTCCAAACTGAAGCATCGCATTACCTGGAAGTGTTCTCACTTGACCTGCAGAAAGCTTTTGTGAATACATTTATTTTAACAAGTCTTCAAATTGTGATGATGCGATTATTTGCCAAAAGACAACAGTGAATAAATGAGATCTCAGCCCCACTATCAACTAACACTGTCTGACTTCTGCTTCAGTCAGTTAAAAAGCAGATTAATAACAAGTTGTTTTGCTATGGCTTGAGGCCTTAACATCTTGGTAAGTTCAAGAATGTGGCGCAAAAACTGACTTTGGTGACCAGAAGGACCACTTTATAGGGAGGACACATCGCAAGGTTTATGAGGGATCTGTTAGAGTCCTGCAGCATGGAAACAGACCCCTCAGTCCAACACGTCCATGCCAACCAAGTTTCTCAAACTAAACTAGGCCCATTTGCCTGTGTGTGGCCCATATCTCTCTAAATCTTTCCTATTCACGTACCTGTCCAAGTGCCTTTTAAATGTTGTAATTGTACCTGCATCTACAACTTCCTCTGGCAGTTTATCCCACACACAAACCACCCTTTGCATGAAAATATTGCCCCTCAAGTCCCATTTAAATCTTTCCCCCTCACCTTAAACCTATGTCCTCTAGATGTGGACTCCCCTACCCCAGGAAAAACAACTTTGCTGTTCATCTTATCTCTACCCCTCATGATTTTATAAACCTTGATAAGGTCACCCCTCAGCCTCTGACATTCCAGGGAAAAATGTCCCGGCCTAGTCAGCCTCTCCTTATAACTCAAGCCCGCAACGTGTCTGTAAACCTTTTCTGAACTCTTTCCAATTGAATAATATCTTTCCTCTAGCAGGGCGTTAGTGAGTCAGGATTTTGTGCAAAAAGAGTTTTTGTGCACTCTGCACCCCCACACAATCTCCATCTATCTGCCAACCACAAGTGACGGTGTTGGTTCCTTATCAGGCAGGGAATATTCCTGAGGTGATCCTTGCTCAGGTCCAGGGAGGCAGATGGTTGCTGGTTTGGTGGTACTGAAATGGGGGAGAGTGAGGGATGGCATCAAGGTCTGGGGGGAGGGGGGGGGGGGAGAAGGCTGAGACTGAGGGGAGGTGACAGTGGATTTCAGGGTTATCCAAACCCTGGAGACCAAGGGGAATTTCCTGATCAAAAGGGAGGGTCTGACAGTAGGGAAGGAAGCTCCTGGTCGCCAGAAGGTTGGGCTTAGTGATCAAGGGAGTAGCGAGCAAACCGCAGAGCTGGAGGGGCGATTGGTGACGGATGGGGGGAAAGCGGTCATGCTTGAGGGGCAACACTGCCTCCTCCAGGCCAAAAGGCGGGACTGTCAATCCAATTACCTTCCCAACGTTTCAGTCCTGACTTACATTTAGCGAACAGCTTTCCCAAGAGCCAGGAAACCAAGAGCTAAACATGGAAGTTGGATAAAAATCACGGCCTGCAGCTTTGTTCAAACATTTCAGTGACAGAGCCAGCTCCTTGGAGTGGGTGAGCTGCCTACCTCCCATTCTGCTCTCGTTAAAACTGAAAGTGGGATAGATTGCAAGGGGCAAAATCTCATCACACCTGAGGCCAAACCATCCATTTTCTGGGGCTTCAAGTCCATCGGCAGTAGATGGACACGCAGGCAGCCATCTTTGAAAGCTGACAACGTCCTCATGAACACTCACTCTGGGACTCGACTGAAAGAGGCAGCACTGGGTAAATGCACCGGAACAGTGTTGGGTTTGAGATGAATGGGTGCCTTATATGAAAGCTAGCTCCAGGGAGCTTCATAACTTGCCTCAGGGCCAAGGTGGGTCAGGCTTTCTGAATGCTTCCCAGTGACCCCTGCTCTCCATCACAGAGAAGAATGGAGGAGGACATCGCTTCAGGGGAGATCAAGGTTTCGTGAGATATCCCTACCTCGCCCACTAAAGAAAGAAGAAAGACCTGCATTTAGGTAGCGCTTTTCACTCTCACTGTCTCAAAGTGCTTTTCTGAAGTGTGGTCACTGTTCTGAGGTGGGAAACACAGCAGCACATTTGCACTTCACAGATTCCGAAAACAACAATGTGATAGCGACCTGATAATCTGGCTTCAGTAATGTTGCTGATGAAGAAATATTAGTCACGACATCAGGGAGAGCCCCACTATTTTCATAGTCATACAGCGTGGAAACAGACCCTTCAGCCCAACCACTCCATAATCCCAAACTAACCTAGTCCCACCTGCCTGCTCCTGGCCCATATCCTTCCAAACGTTTCCTATTCATGTCCTTATCCAAATGTCTTTTACACATTGTAACTGCACCCACATCCACCACATCCTCTGGCAGTTCATTCCACACACGAGCCACCCTATGTCCAAAACAGTTGCCCCTCATGTCCTTTTTAAATCTTTCTCCTCTCATCATAAAAATGTGCCCCCTAGTTTTGAACACCCCCAGCCTTGTTATTTCCCTTATCTGTGCCCCTCATGACTTTAAAAGGTCACCTCTCAATATCCTACGGCTCCAGTGAAAAAAGTCCCAGCCTATCCAGCTTCTCCTTATAACTCAAACCTTCCAGACCTGGCAACATCCTGGTAAATCTCTTCTGAACCCTCTCCAGCTTCACAAAAAAAACCTTGCGATAGTGCGCTGCAGTCCTCTACATTCACCTGAGAGGGCTGACAGGCCTCAGTTTTGCCTAGGCCTCAGTTTAACATCAATGGAAAGGATAGCAAAAGTATGAGTGCAGCATTCCCTCAACACTGCACCACAGTATCAGCCTAGACTCAAGTGCTCTGGTCCTGGAGCTGGCTTTGAGCTCACAACCTTATGAATTATAAGCAAGAGTGCTATCAGTTGACATAGAGCACACGCCACTCCCAGACAACACACAGATTGACAAACTCAGGGAATGTCAAGTTCACACACCGTGGTCATCCACATTCTAAAACTGCCTGCCTTCAGTAGCACATTATTTCTATTACTGCAGACTGATACAAGACACCTTCAACACTGACTCTGCTGGCTGACGGTCTTTCAGGACTGTGTCAATATTTGCAAGCAGTTTGTAACATTGTACAGGCGCAATTACAAATCTCAAATTGCCCATCTCGACTTGCACATCAAGGGTGCCAACTAGGGCAAGGTACAGTGAAATTGTCAGAATTCATGGTTAATTCTTCTCCAGATCTCTGACTAAAGGCAGTTCTGATCCACAGTACCATGGCCACCATCATGGCTAGGACAAAGAGGTAGGTAGGCAAAAGTGAGGACTGCAGATGCTGGAAACCAGAGTTTAAATCAGAGTGGTGCTGGAAAAGCACAGCAGGTCAGGCAGCATCCGAGCATTCCTGATGAAGGGGTTTTGCCCGAAACGTCGATTTTCCTGCTCCTCGGATGCTGCCTGACCTGCTGTGCTTTTCCAGCACCGCTCTGATCTAAACAAAGAGGCAGGTGCTGAGTCGTAGAACACAATAGAATCACAGAATTCCCTACAGTGCAGATAGTGATGATAGAGACTCTAATGTCTTTCTATCGCTTGGTTGACCTGGAATCTGCCCCAGTCTTATGCCACTGGTGGAAAATCTACCAGTTGATACTTGGCCAAGTTAAAAACCCACTTTTCTCGGAAATCAAGTCCTGAACTTGGATTTCAACCTGGCGTGTCCAACCCAGAGGTTGGGACACTACCCACTGTAGCCACAAGTATAAACACAGCGGCTACAAGAACAGGACCACTGCAGTGACTAACTCCCCTCCTGACTCCCCCAAAGCCTGTCCACCATCTACAAGGCACAACTCAGGAGTGTGATGGAACACTCCCCACTTGCCTGGATGGGGGCAGCTCCAACAACACTCAAGAAGCTTGACACCATCCAGGATTAAACAGACCCCGCTTGATTGGCCCCACATCTACAATCCCTCCGCTCCGTAGCAGCAGTGTGTACTATCTACAAGATGCACTGCACCAATTCAGATCCCAAGAAAGATTTTACAGTTTCAGAATTTAGTCTTCCAAAGTAAAGCCCAACTTCAAGATCCAAAACGTTCACTCTCCACCCTCCTGGAAGATGGACCCTGACGGAGAGAAATCCACATTGACTCTGTCTGATCCTGTCACTGTTTTCCAAGTGCGCTGCTTTTAAATCTTTTAGAATGGACTCACTTCCCTTAACATTTCCCATAACAGTTTCCCACCCCACCCAAACCAATGTCAGGCCAAGCGGTCTGTAATTCCCTGTTTTCTCTCTGCCTCCTTTATTTTAAATCGTGGGGTGACATGAACATACCCTCCCAGCCATAGAGCATCTGTAGACTCTTGAAAGATGGCTTGCGAATGCAAGAATGGGTTTGGTGAATCCTTTGCTGAGCTTCATAAGGTCAGTGGTGGTCCACATTCAAAGACCGTAATTAGGGATAGTGGCCTTGCAAGGGCTTAGCATTGAAGTGCTGAATTGTAAGACACCCACTACCCGAGGGGACTGGTTACAGGATAAAAACATTGTTCTGGTCTCCTTACTTAGGAAAGGATGTCCTGGCACCGGAGGGGGTGCAGAGGAGGTACACAAGGTTCATTCCCGAGTTGAGAGGGTTGCCTTATGAGGAGAGTCATAGAGTCATAGAGATGTACAGCACAGAAACAGAGCCTTTGGTCCAACCCGTCCATGCCGACCAGATATCCCATCCCAATCTAGTCCCACCTGCCAGCACCCGGCCCATATCCTTCTGAACCCTTCCTATTCATATACCCATCCAGATGCCTTTTAAATATTGCAACTGTACCAGCCTCCATCACCTCCTCTGGCAGCTCATTCCATACATGTACCACCCTCTGCGTGAAAAAGTTAACCCTTAGGTCTCTTTTATATCTTTCCCCTCTCACCATAAACCAATGCCCTTTAGTTCTGGACTCCCCCACCCCAGGGAAAAGACTTTGTCTATTTACCCTATCCATGACCCTCATGATTTTATAAACCTCTATAAGGTCACCCCTCAGCCTCCGATGTTCCAGGGAAAACAGCCCCAGCCTGTTCAGCCTCTCCCTATAACTCAAACCCTCCAACCCTGGCAACATCCTTGTTAATCTTTTCTGAAACCTTTCAACTTTCACAGCATCCTTCCGATAGGAGGGTGACCAGAATTGCACACAATATTCCAGATTGAGTAGACTGGGGTTACACTCATTGGAAGTTAGAGGAATGAGGGGGTATCTTCTCGAAACATATAAAATGATGAAGGGAATAGATCAGATTGAAGCAGGGAGGTTGTTTCCACGGGCGGGTGAAACTAGAGGGGGCATAGCCTCAAAATACGGGGGAGCAGGTTGAGGACTGAGTTAGGGAGGAAACTCTTCCCCCAAAGGGTTGTGAGTCTGTGGAGCTCCCTGCCCAGTGAAGCACTTGTGGCTACCTCACTGAATGGCTTTAAGGTGAAGAGAGATAGATTTTTGAACAATAAACGAATTAAGGGTTACGGTGTGCGGGCGGGTAAGTGGAGCTGAGTTCATCTTGGTGAATGGTGCAGCGGGCTGGCGGGGTCCAATGGCCTACTCTGACGTTTGGACATAATGATGCAATCACTTTAATTTTCATGGACATTTTAAACGAGAGAATAAGTTGGCCATTGGTTCACTCTCATTCACCAGCTCTCTTTCAGAACTGTGCTTTTAAAAACACAACTGTGCGATCACTATCAGCACCAGCACAGAGAAAAGTCAGACTTGGGTGCAGTCAGAAAATATAATGAGCATGGAAGATCAGCTCCTTTTGAATATCATTTCAATATGCACTCAACACTTTGAACAAAAATCAATACCAACTTCTTCAGGAAGCAGAGCTTCAGTGGCTCTCAGGTTTCTTGGTCAACTTAGTCTCAGGATGGGGTCAGCGCGGGCAAGGCTGGCACTGACTGGGCATCCATCATCAGCTACAGAGAGAGAGCGCGATGGATCTTCTCCCTCGATCATGGGATCCCATGTGGTGACAGTGTTGTTTGAGAGAAGGTTCCAGGTCCGTGACCGAGGGGAGGTGATTTATGACAAGCCGAGATGGGGTGTAACCCGGAGGGGATGGTGTACCCACACATTTCCGAATCTTTGGAGCACAGGGACTGAGGGGAAGGTACTAAAGAAGCCTCGGCAAGTTGCCCCTGTGGTAGAGGGAGTGGATGGTAATGCTATCAGACGTCACAGCATCCCTACGGTGCAGACCGAGGCCATTTGGCCCATCGAGTCGGCACCAACATTCCGAAGAGCATCCAGACCAACATCCCAGACCCACTCCATGCACATCACACCACAGTTCCCATGGCAAGTCCATCTAACCCACACATCTCTGGGCACTATGGGGCAATTTAGCATGGCCAATCCACCCTAACCTGCACATCCCTGGAGACTATGGGACAATTTAGCATGGGCAATCCACCCTAACCTGCACATCCCTGGGCACTATGGGACAATTTAGCATGGGCAATCCACCCTAACCTGCACATCCCTGGGCACTATGGGACAATTTAGCATGGCCAATCCACACTAACCTGCACATCCCTGGGCACTA
>NC_057752.1:3529717-3533624 GCF_004010195.1 Chiloscyllium plagiosum
CCTGGGCACTATGGGTAATTTAGCATGGCCAATCCACCCTAACCTACATATCCCTGGACACTATGGGACAATTTAGCATGGCCAATCCACCCTGACCTGCACATTCCTGGGCACTATGGGTAATTTAGCATGGCCAATCCACCCTAACCTACATATCCCTGGACACTATGGGTAATTTAGCATGGCCACTCCGGCATCACCCCTAATACTGTGAGGCATCAATGACAGCAAGCCAGTCTGTACATGACAGACTGCACGTGAGCTGATCAACATGGAGAGGCACCACCCCTCACACTGTATGAAACACAGGGTGTTGGTCAGTATCTGTGACATGTTAATGAACGCACGGCAAGTTTCCAATCTTCAGACGAGCCATTTGAAAGGTTCTCGGAATCAAGAATCAGCAGCAACTCGATCTGTCCCTGGCTTTTAGGAACCGCCTGCTTTTCAGGTCCACAATTCGTTGTGAAAAGAGCAATCTCTCTTTTGCTTTCCTAATGCTGCGTCTGAACAGGCAATGCCACGCAAACATGCTTTTTGTCATTGGTGAAACGGTGTTTTAGCCCTCCGTTTGAAAACATGATTCGATAGAAGCAGCCCTTGAAAATGGTTCCGCTTCAAATACATCGGGCCAGTTCCGCACCGTGCACCAGCAGCTGCACAGTTCGCAGTCAGACACTGCGAGGGACCACTGCGGATGGCAAAGAAAGCACTTGGTTTCTGCTCCTTGGTGGGAGGCAGATCTGCATCAACGGACTTTGCAAAGCCTTCCTCGTCTCAGTTGCAGAGAGGTTCGTTGAAAATATGAGCACGTCCTTGCACAGCACGCGTGTGGTTCTGATACAGCTCCAAGGGCCCCTTGTTATCCTCTCCCAGTTCACTCCTGCTGGTGACCCTGTGGCACTGAAGCTGATCAGTCGGTTCAAAGGTCAACACACTCCATCTTGGGCTGCCTGCATGTCAAATGAAGTGATTCAATGATATCTGCTGGCTGGGGGTCGTTTATTATTCTCAACTGCTCAACCAAGCCCCGCTTTTAAGCCGTGCCTTATATTGTAGGAAGAACTCAAATCTGTCCAAGGCTTTCATCAAAACATTTTAAAAATAGGTGTAGGCCATTCAGCCCTTCAAACCTGCTCCACTGTCCAAGAGGATCATGGCTGATCATGCAATCTCAGTATCCCAATCGTGCCCCCCCACCCAAATACCGATGGGGTCTCATGGTGGCTCAGTGGTTAGCACTGCTGCCTCACTGCGCCAGGACCCAGGTTCGATTCCTGCAGATTCCACTGTGTGGAATGCACGTTCTCCCCATGTCTGTGTGGGTTTCCACCTGGTGCTCCGGTTTCCTCCCAAAGTCCAAAGATATGCAGGTTAGGGTGGATTGGCCGTGCTAAATTGTCCCATAGTGCCCAGGGATGTACAGGCTAGGGTGGATTGGCCATGCTAAATTGTCCCATAGTGCCCAGGGATGTGCAGGTTAGGGTGGATTGGCCGTGCTAAATTGTCCCATAGTGTTCAGGCTAGGGTGGATTGGCCATGCTAAATTGTCCCATAGTGCCCAGGGATACCTAGGTTATGTGCATTAGTCTGGGGTAAATATAGGGTAGGAGAATGGGTCTGGGTGGGTTACTCTTCGGAGGGTCAGTGTGGACTTGTTGGGCCAAAGGGGCCTGTTTCCATACTGTAGGGAATCTATTCTATATCCCTTTAGCTGCAAGGGCCACATCCAGCTCCCTCTTGAATATATCAAACAAACTGACCCCAACAGCTTTCCGTGGGAGAGAATTCCACAGGTTCACAAATCTCTGAGCAAAGAGATTCTTCCTCATTTTGGTTCTGAATGGCTTATCCCTCATTGTTAGTGTGATCCCTAGTTCTGGACTTGCCCAACATCAGGAACATTCTTCCTACATCTAGCCTGTCCAGTCCCATCAGGATTTCATATGTTTTGACGAAAGCCCCCCTCATTCTTCTAAATTCCAGTGAATACAAGTCCAGTCGATCCAGTCTTTCCTCATACGTCATTCCCGCCATCCTGGGAATCAGTCTAGTGAACATTCACTGGACTCCCTCAATAGCAAGAATGTCCTTCCTCAGACTGGGAGACCAAAACTGCACACAGTACTCAAGGTGTGGCCTCACCAAGGCCCTGTATAACTGCAGCAAGACGTCCCTACTCCAATCCTCTCGCTAGGAAGGCCAGCATGCCATTCGCTTTCCTTACTGCCTGTTGTACCTTAATGCCAACCTTCGGCGACTGTTCCACCATGACACCAAGATCTCATTGCACCTCACCTTTCTCCCAAGCCCTCGTGACACAATCAGTGTTCATCTGAGGAGCTGAATGTCTTTTCTGGATAGGTGATTAACGAAGATGGAAAATGAGCAATAGCTTTGTGTTCAAAATTGCATTATAATCAACATATTAAATTCCAAAATGTATTAGCTAAGAGCACTCACATACAAGGACTCAATATTTTATGCTTTATTCCTCAAATTAAATTGCTGTACTAAATTCATTTTTATTAAGGTCTAAGAAAGAAACAAAGAACAATTAAAGTGGTTTCACATTCCACACTGTATTTAATCACTTTATCCATTTAGATCAGTGCAGTAAAGCATCTTCCAGAACTACCAATTACATTACTTGCACTACTTGTTCACAATAAAGAAGCCCCCGGGTTGCTGAAACATATTTCGATTTTCTGATGGCATTACCCTGGGGGGAGGGCAAACCTCTTTGCTGCTTTCCAGCGGTGCAAAATATTTTTTGATTTCATCGTCAGTTCTCCTTAAAACGTATTGTGCCGAAGTGAGAACTGAGAAAGGGAAATGTGACCAGAAACATTAACTCTGATCTCTCGCTCCACAGATGCTGCCAGACCGGCTGGGTTTTTCCAGCAATTTCTGTTTGCATTTCGGATTTCCGGCATCCGGGTTGCACAGTTGCTTCGACAGGTTGACACACAAGATTGCAAGTGCGGCCTCTTGCCTTGACGATTTTAATGCCCACTGGTGCATCCCACTCACTGTGACACTTGTAGTACCCTCCATCACTTGCATAAATTGGAACTCAGCAGCTCTGACCACTTGGTTTCCATAATGATAGTAAGGAGTCTTTATGTTTCAATATCTCATCAGGACGATGTGTAGAACGTAGAGCCATAACAGCACGGAAACAGACCCTTCAACCCAACCAGTCCGAGCCGACCATAATCCCCAAACCAAACTAGTCCCACTTGCCTGCTCCTGGCCCATATCCCTCCAAACCTTTCCTGTTCATATCCTTGTCCAGATTACAGAGGAGGAAGTGCTGGATGTCTTGAAACGGTTAAAGGTGGATAAATCCCCAGGACCTGATCAGGTGTACCCGAGAACGTTGTGGGAAGCTAGAGAAGTGATTGCTGGGCCTCTTGCTGAGATATTTGTATCATCGATACTCACAGATGAGGTGCTGGAAGACTGGAGGTTGGCAAACGTGGTGCCACTGTTTAAGAAGGGTGGTAAGGACAAGCCAGAGAACTATAGACCAGTGAGCCTGACCTCGGTGGTGGGCAAGTTGTTGAAGGGAATCCTGAGGGACAGGATGTACATGTATTTGGAAAGGCAAGGATTGATTAGGGATAGTCAACATGGCTTAGTGCATGGGAGACTGATTAGCAAGGTTAAATCTTATGGAATACAGGGAGAACTAGCCATTTGGATACAGAACTGGCTCAAAGGTAGAAGACAGAGGGTGGTGGTGGAGGGTTGTTTTTCAGACTGGAGGCCTGTGACCAGTGGAGTGCCACAAGGATCGGTGCTGGGTCTTCTACTTTTTGTCATTTACATAAATGATTTGGATGCGAGCATAAGAGGTACAGTTAGTAAGTTTGCAGATGACACCAAAATTGGAGGTGTAGTG
>NC_057752.1:3534125-3536576 GCF_004010195.1 Chiloscyllium plagiosum
CTTAAGGGGCAACTTTTTCACGCAGAGGGTGGTACGTGTATGGAATGAGCTGCCAGAGGATGTGGCGGAGGCTGGTACAATTGCAACATTTAAGAGGCATTTGGATGGGTATATGAATAGGAAGGGTTTGGAAGGATATGGGCTAGGTGCCGGCAGGTGGGACTAGATTGGGTTGGGATATCTGGTTGGCATGGACGGGTTGGACCGAAGGATCTGTTTCCATGCTGTACATCTCTATGACTCTATGACTCTCTAAATGTTGTAACTGTGCCCGCATCCACCACTTCCTCAGGAAGGTCATTCCACACATGAACCACCCTCTGTGGAAAGAAAATTGCCCCTCACATCTTTTTAAAATGTCTCTCATCTTTACAATGTGCCCCCTTAGTCTTGAAATGCTAGGGAAAAAGACATCTGCCATAAACCCTATCTATACCCCTCATGATTTTATAAACCTCTATAAGGTCACCTCTCAACATCCTATGCTCCAGTGAAAAAAGTCCTGGCCTATCCAACCTCTCCCTATAACTCAAACCTTCCAGACCTGGCAACATCCTGGTAAATCTCTTCTGAACCCTCTCCAGCTGAATAATATCCTTATAATTCTGCTTTTTAATCATGCTTCTCCCAACTATTGCGTACCCGATGTTATTTAAGATGTTTACCTGCTGGTATCTCCTGATCTCCAGCTGATGGGTGGGTATGAATGCCAGGGTGCAGAGGGCATTTTACGCATCTGTCATTGTCTCCATTTCTTAATGCACCTTCAACCATTAATGAGCTCTTCTCTGCACCCTGCTGATCAATTTACAGACGGCTGGGTCTGAGCTACTGATGCAGGGAGCCGCAGTTGCCGGGGCCCACTTTGTGGTCCAGGGTGTGCAATTTTCGCTCAGTTTAGGGGGCACTGAAGGGGGCAGTGACGTGACAGGGGGTGGCACCCAGGATGCAGCCTGGTCCACCAATCCCAAAAGCAGGCACGGGAACTGCCAAATGGAGGGGCGGCTGGTTAAGCATGGCCCCTCATACCCTCTGCCAAATCAATGCCAACTCATGCTCCCCACTGAACCCCCATGTATCCAACATGGAAAGACTTCAGGAGCCACGTGGGCATTAAAAGAAACAGTTCTCACCCCTTCGTACTTGACATTGGGAAAAGAAATCCATATGTGCATTCAGACAAGAAGATGGCTTGTAGGAGACTGATGACTGAGATCAAGGGTGATAGACAGCAGGCTGAACAGGCTGGGGCTGTTTTCCCTGGAATGTCGGAGGCTGAGGGGTGACATTATCGAGGTTTATAAAATCACGAGGGGCATGGATAGGATGAATAGGCAAGGTCTTTACCTTAGTGGAGGGGAGTCCAAAACTAGAGGGCATAGGGTGAGAGGGAAATGATTTAAAACGGACCTTGGGGCAACTTTTTCACTCAGAGGGTGGTGCGTGTGTGGAATGAGCTGCCAGAGGAAGTGGTGGAGGCTGGTACAATGGCAACATTTAAAAGGCCATTTGGATGGGTATCTGAATAGGAAGGGTTTTGAGGGATATGGGCCAAACACTGGCGAATGAGACTAGATTTATTTAGCGTATCTAGTCAGCATGGACAAGTTAGGCCGAAGGGCCTGTTTCCGTGCTGTATGACCCTGTGACAGGTAGGGAAAAGGTAACTGGGGATAGAGGACAACACAACTGCTGGCAAAAGGGAACATAATGGGGCACAATCACTGGAAAGGTGGGCAGATAGCTCAGCGTGGGAATAATGTGCATCAATAGCATTGGAAAGAAGAGCGTTTTCTGAATTGTGAATCAAGTATTCAGGCAGCGACTCAGTAACCACACCAGCATACCTTCACCCATGCCATCACTGAGAGGCCCTATATATATATATATACAATAGCAAAGCAATGTTTCCCTGCTGTACTCTTCAGTCAACGACAGTTCAGTTGAAGAGCTCGGATACCAAGCATTCTGTTCACATGCTCAACTTGCAAAGATGTCCCAAATATATCTGAAAAGGTCAGAACGCAAAAAAAGGAGAAAAAAAAATCCACTTCAAACTGGTGAACCTCACAGTGATTGCAATTAATTTGACATAAACTACAGAAGATTGAGATTCAGGTGCAGTTAACCGTTTTTTTTGTTGGCTTTGAGAAAACATTTACAGTTTAATTGCTTCTCAAAGTGTTCTGTCTCTTTGATGTCAATGTCAAGTAACAAGCAAAGACAGGAAGGCTTGTAGTGTTGGGGGTTGTACGCACACATACACAGACACACACTGTATACAGAAAGATCCGACACAGCTCTCTCACACACACACACTCTCTCTCTCTCACACACACAGACACACTGCAGACAGAAAGATCTCTCACACACACACATACACACACATTACCCCACACATCCCCACACACACACACGCCCACACTCTCTCTCACACACACAGACACACTG
>NC_057752.1:3539064-3554387 GCF_004010195.1 Chiloscyllium plagiosum
GCAGGAAAATCGACGTTTTGGGCAAACGCCCTCCCTGCTTCATTCCTGATGAAGGGCTTTTGCCCGAAACGTTGAGTTTCCTGCTCCTCGGATGCTGCCTGACGTGCTGTGCTTTTCCAGCACCACTCTAACCTTGACTCTGATTTCCAGCATCTGCAGTACCCACTTCCAGCTATTGGAGTCGACAGGTCAAGTCTCCAGCACAAGTTCGAGCTTTGGGTGTAGAACTGCTGAAAAAGAGTCAAGGTCCCCATTCCAACATTAGCAATAAACGCCGCCATTACCAGGCCCACAGGCATATCCTGCATTAAAACCTCACAACAAATTGCCATACAAGTTGCAATTATCTGTTAAGTCAGAAAGATTCTGACGCAGATGGTTCCCATTTCATCCAGCTCAGGCAGAAATGCCAATCTACTGTCTGCGATAAAGCAATCAAAAGTGAGTGCAAGACACTGAGTGCAGTCTGGTGTTCTTAATGATGCTTTCTCCACATTCCTCATTGTCCTCTTCAGAAGATATTTGTCTCATTTCATTCCCCTGTTCTCCCGGAACTCTTGCGAGGGAACAGTCTGACAGGCACTGCAAGTGTCCCAATATTCCAACCACCCACTCCTGAGGTGCAGCCTGAGGTTTAACTCATTCTCACCGACTATCCGCACGCCGTTTCCTGCAGCAACCACAGGGTGGCTAACACTGGCACACAGCTTGGCTGAGCAGTTATCACAACCGGGCTGAATGAAGCCAGCTCTCATCTGAAGCAGCACTTTACCTGCACTTCCCACAATCTGGTCTACTGCATTTGCTGCTCACAACGTGGTCTCCTCTACATTGGGGAAATGAAGCATAGACTGGGTGACTGCTCCACAGAACGTATGTTCGTAAAAAAGACCCTGAGCCTCCAGTTGCCTGTCACTTGAACACCCCACCCTGTTCCCTGGTCAACATCTCTGTCTCAGGCTTCCTGCAGTGTTCCGGTGAAGCTCAGAGCAAGCTGGAAGAACAGCATCTCATTTTCTACTTGGGAACTCTACAGCCTTCTGGGGTCAATAGTGAGTTCAACTTTAGGGTTTGAGCTCTCCCATGACCCCTACCCCAACTCCCACACACCAGGCTTTGTTATCACACAGTCTGCCATTACACCCAACCCATCGTTAGCCACTGACAGTCCCCATTAACAGTGCCCAGCCTGATCATTATCAACTCCCTTGTCTGACCAACTGTTCTGCCCTTGCTTTGGGCTCTATCCCCTCCTCTCATTTGCTCCTTACCCCCTTCCCCCAACCCTAACTTCTGTACATAAACTGACATTTTCCTCGCTACCATCAGTTCTGAGGAAGGGTCACTCAACCCGAAATGTTAACTCTGACTTCACTCCACAGAGGCTGCCCAGACCTGCTGAGCTTTTCCAGCAACTTCTGTTTTTGTAACTGATTATCTGGGCTCTCTGCCAACCCCAAGGGGGAAAGCGCTTGCATTTCAGTTCCTGGTCCTGTTCTCTTATGACCTTCCCCAAAGCTCAAAGGTAGTGGGATAAAATACTTCACTTGATTGTGAGTTCACCTTTAATGTGTCAAACAGATTTATTAGCCAATGACCAGAAACTAAAGTACAGCGGTCAATTTCCAATGAATCCGGACTCCACCAAGCCCTACTTGAAAGGTACAATCCCATCATAGCGCTGACTGCAAGGCAAACACAAGACCGTTCGATATTAACCTTCATCAGGCTGTTTCTTGTTGGCATCTGCAGAAACTCTCCAGTCTCCCCTCTGTCTGATGCTTTCAGACAGCTAACCGAATCTGGCTGAGAATCTGGCTGAGTGGGCGGCACAGTGGTTAGCACTGCTGCCTCACAGCGCTAGAGACCCGGGTTCAATTCCCACCTCAGGCGACTGACTGTGTGGAGTTTGCACGTTCTCCCCGTGTCTGCGTGGGTTTCCTCCAGGTGCTCCGGTTTCCTCCCACAGTCCAAAGATGTGCAGGTTAGGTGAATTCGCCACGCTAAATTGTCCGTAGTGTTAGGTAAGGGGTAAATGTAGGGGTATGGGTGGGTTGCGCTTCGGCGGGGCAGTGTGGACTTGTTGGGCCGAAGGGCCTGTTTCCACACTGTAAGTAATCTAATCTAATTGACAATATCACCAGGACAAAGCAAACGTCATGATTCGGCTTTTGTCCGAAACGTCGATTCTCCTGCTCCTCGGATGCTGCCTGACCTGTGAGTTTCCAGCGCCACTCTAATCTCGACTCTAATCTCCAGCATCTGCAGTCCTCACTTTCGCCAAAGCAAACAAAACCTGCTGCTCCAAATCCAGAGAGACAAATCACCATTCGGAAGAAATGCCTTATTGAACTAAAGCTGTCCCCTCTGCTTCTCTCTCTATCGTCGCTGCTAGGTTTCTCCAGCCCTCCCTGTTTTTATTTCATATTTCTATCATCTGCATTATTTTGCTTTTTCTTTGAAGAGAGGTGGTCCTTGTTTGGACAATGTGTGGAAGGGGTGTGCTGTCAGTGCAGTTCAGAAACAACCCTACCGGAGAGATGTTGTGAAACGTGAAAGGGTTCAGAAAAGATTTACAAGGATGTTGCCAGGGTTGGAGGGTTTGAGCTCCAGGGAGAGGCTGAATAGGCTGGGGCTGTCTTCCCTGGAGCGTGGGAGGCTGAGGGGTGACCTTATAGAGGTTTATAAAATCGTGAGGGGCATGGATAGGATAAATAGACAAGGCTATTTTCCATGGGGTGGGGGAGTCCAGAACTAGAGGGCATAGGTTTAGGGTGAGAGGGGAAAGATATAAAAGAGACCTACGGGGCAACCTTTTCATGCAGAGGGTGGTACGTGTATGGAATGAGCTGCCAGAGGAAGTGGTGGAGGCTGGTACAGTTGCAACATTTAAGAGGCATTTGGATGGGTATCTGAATAGGAAGGGTTTGGAGGGAGATGGGCCAAGTGTTGGCAAATGGGGCTAGATTAGGTTGGGATATTTGGTCGGCATGGACGGGTTGGACCGAAGGGTCTGTTTCCATGCTGTACAACTATAATTTGTGAGGCTGGCACGGTGGCTCAGTGGTTAGCATTGCTGCCTCACAGCGCCAGGGACCCAGGTTCAATTCTATCCTCGGAAGTTGGAGTTTACACATGCTCCCTGTGTCTGAGTTTCCTCCAGGTGCTCTGGTTTCCTCCCACAGACAAAAGATGTGCAGGTTCGGGTGGATTGGCCATGCTGACTTACCCATCGTGTTCAGGGATGTGTAGGCTAGGTGGATTAGCCATGGGAAAATGCAGGGGTCTGAGGATAATAGGGTTGGTGTGGGCTCAATGGGCTGAATGGCCTGCTTCCACACTGTAGGGATTCTATGAATGCATGTGTCTGTCAAAAATCATTTGGAAAGCCCATGTGTCCTGAGACAGTGAGAGGGGAGGAAAAGAAAACAAGACCTGTGGGAGGGAAACAGAGGAAAACCACCAAGCTAAGGGGGGCAGGAAAGGGAGAGAGTGAAACACAAACTGAGGGAGGGAGAGGAAAATACAAATGAAAACAAATGCATAGAGAAAGAAGCACAAAGTGAGGGAGAGAGGAAACGAGAGAGACACAAACTAAAGTGAGAGACACAAATCGGGGAGAGTGGGAATAACAAATTTGTGCAGGAAAAGAGAGAGGGAGAGACAGAGGGAGAACGCACAGAGTGCATAAGGGGAAGAGAAGCAGATACCAGGGAGGGAGAGGCCAACACACGATGCAGAGAAGATGAAAGAGATGTGAACTGGGGAGGAAAGGAGGCAGCCATGCCAAGGGGAGAGTCCATACCAGTTGGATATGGATTGTTGGGAAATGTATTTAGCCCAGGAATCTGACAGTCGTAGAACATAGAAAATTCCATCGCAGTACAGGCCCTTCGGCCCTCGATGTTGCGCCGACCTGTGGAACCAATCTGAAGCCCATCTAACCTACACTATTCCATTTTCATCCATATGCCAGTCCAATGACCATTTAAATGCCCTTAACGTTGGCGAGTCTACTACTGTTGCAGTCCTTGTGTTTTTCATTAATGAGAATCAGGATTTCAGTGGTGGGAACAAGGTGATGAATTAAATTGGGTCAGGCTTCACTTCCATTGACTGTTTTCTTGTTATAAGAAGCAATCCAATTGCATGAAACCTTTGATTCCCAATTTACTCTTATCAAAATGACTTTTGTTGAGTTTCGGAGTGTTTACTTAGTCCTTTCCATAATGCCTCAAACGGAATTCATATTTCAACATGATTGGTCCTTCAACATTTTGGGTTCTTCCTTTGCTTTATAAACTGTTATTTCTCCAATTACAAAACTCCAAGTCAATATATTTTATAAATATATTGATGTTATAAATTCTCCAGTCCATTGTTCGGAAACTCCGGTTTTCGGGATTTGTTGAAGAGACTCACAGCATTATTTTCATTGAGGATGGAAATGAGGAATATGCAGTATTTGAATAATTAAAACCATTTTCATTCCTGTTTTATTTGGACTTACCACTGTTTTATGCTTCAGGTGAATATGCATATTTCTGATGTATCCAAGACTGACTGGATCCAAGGATTTGGAGATGCCGGTGTTGGACTGGGGTGGACAAAGTTACAAATCACACAACACCAGGTTATAGTCCAACAGGTTTAATTGGAAGCACACTCGCTTTCGGAGCGACGCTCCTTCATCAGGTGGTTGTGATGAAGCAGCAGCGCTCCGAAAGTTAGTGCTTCCAATTAAACCTGTTGGACTATAACCTGGTGTTGTGTGATTTGTAACTGGATCCAAGGAGAAGGTGAGGACTGCAGATGCTGGAGATCAGAGGCAGAAAGTGTGGCGCTGGAAAAGCACAGTCTACGCACGTTTTGGGAATCATCGATTCTCCTGCTCCTGGGATGCTGCCTGACCTGCTGGGTGTTTTCCAGCAACACACTTTTGGACTCTGACTGGGTCCTAAGCAATCTTACATCATAAGGCAATGGGTAAATGCAACAACATTTGCAAAAAAAAAAGAGACAAAATCGGGCAGGTAGGTATCTTGAAATTATGCATCACAGGAGCAATATCATGTGATTGAATGCCATGTAACCAAATGGCACATGAACAAATCTCCAAAAATACGCCAAACCAGAGTTGGCAATCCTACTCTGCAAATCACGTACCATCCCGACTTGGGCAAATCGCCTCACTTCTTTATCACCGCTTCCTAACTGTGGGAGTTCTGTAGTGATTGAAGAGGTAATTGGTGGATATTACAGAGTCCTACAGCACAGAAACAGACCCTTCAGTTCAACTTATCCATGCCGACCAGATATCCTAATCTGGGTCCCATTTGCCAGCACCCGGCCCATATCCCTCTAAACCCTTCCTATTCATATACCCATCCAGATGCCTTGTTAATGTTGTCATTGTACCAGCCTCCACCACTTCCTCTGGCAGCTCATTCCATACACGTACCACCCTCTGCGTGAAAAGGTTGCCCCTTAGGTCCCTTTTAAATTTTTCCCCTCTCACCTTAAACTTATGCCCTCTAGTTCTGGACTCCCCAACCCCAGGGAAAAGACCTTGCCTATTTACCCTATCCATGCCCCTCATGATTTTATAAACCCCTAGAAGGTCACCCCTCAGCCTCTGACACATGGTTACATGGGAAAACCCAGGGAGGCAGAGAGAAGGGCTCTTAAACTAGGGTTATTTGACCCTGAGATGCTTCAATGCAAGGGAAATGGGAGGATAGAACTGGAGCAGGGGCGATGGAGGTTACAAGTGAGGATATCTGCATTGCCGCTGGGGGGAACTCCTTTTTGATTAGACTACCTACAGTATGGAAACAGGCCCTTCGGCCCAACATTCTGTTATGTCATTCAATGCAAACTGAGTTTTATTCATTGATTTTTGTGAAGAAAGGGTATTAAAGAATGAAGGGTAAAGATGGGTTCACGTTATCGATCAGTCACTGGATGGGGTGGAACAACCTCAAGATTCCAAACCACCTTCTATGCAGTTAGAGGGCAGGGTATTGGTTTCAAAATGTTGCTGCGGAATTGAGTTGAAATCACTGTTCACTGCCGGATGTGCCCCTTTCGTGATATCTCAGTTTAGTCCAGGTGGGTTCTTGCTGGTCAGTGTTCATAGAATTCATCATAAAATCCTGACTTAGGCGATCCAGCCCATCGAGTCCACACAGGCCCTCCAAACAGCATCCCACCCAAACCAGCCCCATCCTTGTAACCCTGCATTTCTCATGGCTAACTCATCTATCCCTGGACACTATGGACAATCAACCTCATCTGCACATAGAATCATAGGGTCATAGAGACGCACTGCATGGAAATAGACCCTTCGGTCCAACTCATCCATGCCGACCAGATATCCCAACCTAATCTAGTCCCCTTTGCCAGCATTTGGCCCATATCCCTCCAAACCCTTCCTATTCATGTCCCCATTCAGATGCCTTTTAAATGCTGTAATTGTACCAGCCTCCACCACTTCCTCTGGCAGCTCATTCCATGCACGTACCACCCTCTGTGTGAAAAAGTTGCCCCTTAGGTCTTTTTTATATCCTTCCCCTCTCAGCCTAAACGCATGCTCAGCAGGTCTGGGCAGCCAGTTGTGGAGAGAAATCAGAGTTAACGCTTCAGGTTGAGTGACCCTGCCTCAGAACTGCCTTTTTAGCAATTTCTGTTTCTGATCAACAACTTAATGCTGCAAAATAATCGACACTCATCAGGAGCTTTCCCTCATCCAAATGAACTGTGAAAACAGAGGGCTTTTTCCTTCAGTATTTGCTGAAGTGCAATTATCCCTTGAAATTTCATTCCCTATCCGGAATCCTCATCAACTGAAGTAACTGTCCGATACGCAGTAATCAATAACTCCCGATATATTACCCATGACTGTGCACAAAGCTGTCAAAATGCAGATTAGAGATTCAGGAGGCATTTCATGCACTCCTTGAATTGAAGCTTTCTGGAAACAAAAGTGATTTTGCAACTGAGTGGGTTTCCCCGCTCAGGAAGAACACAGTGCCTCCTGGTCGCAGTATTGAGGGAGTGTTGCACACTGTCTTTTGGATGGGATGTTAAACCATGACCCTTTCTGCCTCTTTGAGTAAATGTAGCAGATTCCATGACACTATTAGAAAAGAAGATGGAGTTTAATCTAGATGAATGTGAGGTGCTACACTTTGGTAGGGCAAACCAGGATGGGACTTATACACTTAATGATAAGGTCTTAGGGAGTGTTGCTGAACAAAGAGACCTTGGAGTGCAGGTTCATAGCTCCTTGAAAGTGGAGTCGCAGGTAGATAGGATAGTGAAGAAGGCATTTGGTATGCTTTCCTTTATTGGTCAGAGTATTGAGTACAGGAGTTGGGAGGTCATGTTGCAGCTGTGCAGGATATTAGTTAGGCCACTGTTGGAATATTGCATTCAATTCCAGTCTCCCAGCCATAGGAAAGCTGTGAAACTTGAAAGGGTTCAGAAAAGATTTACAAGGAGGTTGCCAGGGCTGGAGGATTTGACCTGTAGGAGGAAGTTGAGGCTATTTTCCTTGGAGGGTCGGAGGCTGAGGGGGGACTTTATAGAGGTTTATAAAATCATGAGGGGCATGGAAAGGGTGAATAGCCATGGCCTTTTCCCCAGAGTAGGGGATAGGTTTATGGTGAGAGGGGAAAGATTTAAAAGGGACCTAAGGGGCAACTTTTTCACTCAGAGGGTGGTGCGTGTATGGAATGAGCTGCCAGAGGAAGTGGTGGAGGCTGGTACAATGACAACATTTCAAAGGTACCTGGATGTGTACATGAATGGGAAGGGTTTAGAGGGATATGGGCCAAATGCTGGCAAATGGGCCTAGATTAGGTTTGGATATCTGGTCAGCATGGACGAGTTGGATCGAAGGGTCTGATTCCATGCTGTACATCTTGATGACTCTATAAGAGAGGTTCTCCACAGTATTCTGGCCAATATTTATCCTTCAACCAACATTAACTAAAATAGATCATCTGATCACAATCATCATGATCTATTCTTGTCTGTGGGGACTGGCAGTGCCTGAATTGGTTGCTTTACTCCCTACATCACAACTTTAAAAAGGACCCAGTCAAGCACTTTGGGTTATCCTGGGTTTGGGGAAGGCACTTTAATAAATGTGTGTGTCATTCTTTCATCTGTGTCAATCCATTAAGATCCAGGAACAGTAATTCAGATCCCTCAAAGTGGATTGGATGAATGTGAACAAAATATAGTCGAATAGTGTAAGCAGGCTTCCGAGGTAAGTGGCCAAAATTGTCCCTGAAAGTGGCCACACAAGTAGATAGGGTGGTCAAGATGGCATTATGGGCATGCTTGTCTTTATTGGTCAGGGCACTGAGTACAAGAGTCCGGGTGCCATGTTGCAGCTTTACAAAACTTTGGTTAGGCCGCACTAGAGTACTGCATTCAATTCTGATCACTGCATGACAGGAAGGATGTAGAGGCTTTGGAGAGGGTACAGAAGAGGTTTACCAGGATGCTGCCTGGATTAGAGGGTATGGGCTACAAGGGGAGGCTAGAAAAACACTTGGGGCTGAAGGGCCCATTCCTGTGCTGTACCGTAGAGGAATATTCACTTGAGTAAGACACGGTATTGGGAAGGGTTCAGCACTTTTGGAGCAGAAATACAGAGAATTGACAAACATTTTTTAAAAAGTACAAAACCGGTTGTAAACTGGAATTGAAGCTCAGAGTTTCAATTTAATCCCTTTTCAGCCAAAACCATCCACCTCCCTCCTGCCCCCCAGGGGGGGGGGGGGTGAGGAGAAGTGAACCACTTCAGCTCTACAGAGTCGAGAGAGAAGTCTGATCGAAGGGTTGGAGGGGCTTCAGACAACTGTATAAAATACTGAACGGTGGAGATAATTGCACCCTGAACAATATTTCAAGGCAAGACAGGAAGTTGCAGGATCGGACGTGCATTTAAATTGGCGAGAAACAGCTTTTAAATAAGTCATCAGAAAGAGTGTGTTCATTCGAAGTGTGATAAATGTTTCAACTGATCTCTCAACGGAGGCTGAACCATCGGCAGCTGGATACCGTGCGGGCAAGTTCGGAGTCCAACAGGAGGGAGTGTCCTTGTCACATCCTGGACATTTCTCATGAATAGTGAAAGGCGCCTCATTGTGCATTTTAGTTACAATCTGGTGCAGAGTTTGAGAGAAAATTGATGGCACGTTTGCCGAATGCCATTCTCAAACAACATTCCAGCTTCAAAACAAAGCATTCGAAATAAAAAGGCCCAGTATGGATTCAGAATAGGGCAACGTTTCAGAGATGGCATTTGAGTTCTGGATAAAGGTCGATGCATTTAATAAGAAATAAGAAAGTATTCAATTCGCAAGATAACGTGCTTCTATCGCCTTTGTGTAATTAACTCTGCTGCTCTCCCATAAAAAAAGTGACAGGGTAACAGGGTGGCTCAGTGGTTAGCACTGCTGGCTCACAGCGCCAGAGACCCAGGTTCGATTCCAGCCTTGGTTGATTGGCTGTGTGGGGTTTGCACGTTCTCCCTGTACCTGTGTGGGTTTGCTCTGGGTGCTCTAGTTTCCTCCCACAATCCAAAGGTGTACAGGTTAGGGTGGATTGGCCATGAGAAATGCAGGAGTATAGAATAGGGTGGGTCTGGATGGGATGCTCTTTGGAGGGTTGGAGTGGACTCAATGGGCTGAATGGCCTCCTTCCACACTGTAATCAGAGGAATAGATAGAGTAGACAGTCAGAAACTTTTTCCCCGGATGCAACAGAGTGTTACAAGGAAAGTATAGGGGGTGTCAGGTGTGAGTGGTGGGGGCATGGAATGCGCTGCCTGTGGGAGTGGTAGAGTCAGAATCTTTGGTGACCTTTAAGCGGCAATTGGATAGGTACATGGATAGGTGCTTAAGCTAGGACAAATGTTCGGCACAACATCGTGGGCCGAAGGGCCTGTTCTGTGCTGTATTGTTCTATGTTCTATGTTCTATGTAAGGTTTCCAGGTGAAATTTGTCGAAGGTGTCCTGAGGCAGTTGTTTGTTTTGTTTTCAAAACACCACACACGCGAAAATCTGATGGTGAAGTTGTCGTGAGTGTACACGAATCCAGGTACTAGCTGTTGGTGGCTTCCAGCTATTGGGAAAGTAAAAGAGGGGGAAATCACTGCCCCCCCACCCTGACATTCTCACAGGAAATCACTGCCCCCTCCCCCCCCACCCCAACCTGATATTCTCACAGGAAATCACTGGACAGTGATCAAGAACAGGACCCTGGATTCATTTGGGTGGCATGGTGGCTCAGTGGTTGGCAGTGCTGCCTCACAGTGCTAGGATGCGGGTTCGATCCGAGCCTCAGGTGACTGTCTGTGTGGAGTTTGCACATTCTCCCAGTGTCTGTGCAGGTTTCCTCCTACAGTCCAAAGATGTGCAGAATAGGTCGAACTGGCCATGCTAAATTACCCACAGTGTTCAGGGATGTGTAAGTTAAGTGCATTAGTCAGGGATAAACTTTGGATAATAGGGTAGGGGGGTGGGTCACTCTTTGGAGGGTCGGTGTGAACTTGTTGGGCCTGTTTCCACACTGTTGGGATTCTATGATTTATCTCAAGCCTACTACAATACTTCCTAAGAGCAACTAGCACAAACCCTGCACCTCTCAGCATTAAACCAGTTGGTGCATTTACCCACCGGCCTGTGGAGGAATCAATGAAAATTGATGCCAAAACGAAAGAAAAATGAAACACACTGGAAACACACAGAGCAGCAGGTGAGGTGATGCATCGAGGCTGCAGCATGCGGGAGTGCCTGGATACCATTGTGATCCAGAGCAAGTCCATCCACAGGAAGTTGGAGCAGATGTGTTGGCTGCACAGTGGCAAGGTTCAGGACATTTACTCAGGGTTGGATAGGAACTTGGAATGGGAGGGGCAGGACCCAGTGGTCATGGTCCATATAGGTACCAAGAACATCGGCAGAACTAGGCACTAAATTGAAAGGCAGAGTCTCAAAGGTTAAAATCTCTGGATTATCACCTTAGCCACATGTAAACTGGAAGAGGGTACATCACGTTAGAGAGATGAACATGTAGTTCAGAGTTTGGCCTGAGAGAAGTGGACTCTGGGATGTGGGCACTGGTACCAGTACATGAGAAAGTCAGGGGGTGCTGTATCATTGGGATGGTCTACACCTGAACCATGCTAGGGCCAAGGTTATTGGAGCCATATTCCAGGGAAGCTGAGATATGGGGCAAGGGATCAAACTTGGAAAATTGTGGTGTATCAAAGTAAGAGAGGAAATTAGGAATATGGGAAATGGGAGTCAGGGAGGGGCAGCGAAAATAAACCGAGGAATACTCTGACAATCAAGGCTAGATGTGACAAAGATAACAAAACAGATACATCTCAAGACTCTGTATCTGAATTTGCATAACGATCATAACAAAGTGAACAACTTGGCAGTGCACATTGAAGTAAATAACTACAATCTGATCACCTTTACAGACACATGGCTGCAGGTTGACAAAGTTTAGATCAGAGTGGTGCTGGAAAAGCACAGCAGGTCAGGCAGCATCCAAGGAGCAGGAAAATCGATGTTTCGGGCAAAAGCCCTCCAGCAGGTTGACAAAGTCTGAGTCCTGAATATTGAGGGATACGTGACATTTGAGAACAGGAAGCGATGTTAAGGAGGAAGGTGTTAATCGAGGATGGCATTTGTGTAATAAGTAGAGATGGCCTTGATTCTGGACATAGGTAAAAACAATGACTGCAGATGCTGGAAACCAGATTCTGGATCAGTGGTGCTGGAAGAGCACAGCAATTCAGGCAGCATCCGACGAGCAGCAAAATCGACGTTTCGGGCAAAAGCCCTTCATCAGGAATAAAGCTTGAAAGGCTTTTGCCCGAAACGTCGGTTTTGCTGCTCGTCGGATGCTGGCTGAATTGCTGTGCTCTTCCAGCACCACTGATCTTGATTCTGGACATCCCAAACCCAATGGAAAATCTGTTTTGGATGGAGTTAAGGAACAGGAAGTGAAATAAGTCACCACAGGCACTCTAACAGTAACCATAATTTTTTTTTATCCATTCATGGGATGAGGGTGTCACAGGCTGGGCCAGCATTTATCGCCCATCTTTAATTGCCCAGAGGGCAGTTAAGAGTCTCCCATATTGCTGTGGGTCTGGAGTCACATGTAGGCCAGACCAGGTAAGGACGGCAGTTTCCTTCCCTAAATTAGTGAACCAGATCGGTTTTTCCCCAACAATCAACAACGGTTTCATGGTCATCATTAGACTCTGAATTCCAGATTTTGAATTGAGTTCAAATTCCATCAGCTGCCATGGCGAGATTCAAACCCAGGTGCCCAGAAAATTGCCTGGGTCTCTGGATTAATAATCCAGCAACGGAACCATCAGACCACTGCCTAACCAACCTGTTCAGAGATGGTATTATACATCGCTGGAGCAGGCAGGACTTGAACCCAGGTCTCTCCGCTCCGAGGTAGGAATATTACCACTGCACCACAAGAGCCTGTCAACATACTGTGAAATATACAAGAAAAATCGGGTGCTTGTGATGAAGGGATGGCCGTAACCATCGATGAGTGGCTATAGGCATAAAAATGTGAAGAAATCAGATTGGCAATAATAGCCAGGATGAAGAGTTCAGAAACTGCTTTCAAGGGAGCATGTGAGAGCAGCACGACAGCTCGGTCCTGGGCAGGGAGGGGGAATGGTGTTGAGGAAAAATCAGCCAATTACTATCGTGGACTCCTTCCTTCAAAGAAAGTGTCAGGGACGATGAGATTGGGTGATGACATCATGATGACTAACATGAGGAGAAAATCCCACAGAGACATGAAGGGAAGAGAAAATATAACACTATGGTGAAGTAATCAGTGAGGAAGAATGACATAAAGCAGTTAGAAGGTCAACATTACTCCCTCTACCAAAACTGGCTCTTGCTATATTCAAAATGGCGCCAACATGGCAACAGCAACTACTGTACAAAGTGCTTTGGGATTGTAGTGATTGGAACCAGGTGGACCTCATCGACTATGAGGTCATTGATTGTCCTTATTAACCTGGCTGACCCATACAACTAAGAGATGAGAATCTCCTCAGTTCAGGGGGACTGACTCAGAGCTGGCTGGAGTGCACTCATAAATAAAGAGTGACTTGGTGATGGGATACCGACCTCTGTGCACTTAGTTCATGGAGTCCCTTCGATCCAACTTGTCCATGCCGAACAGATATCCTAAATTCATCTACTCTCATTTGCCAGCACTTGGCCTATATCCCTCTAAGCCCTTCCTATTCATACACCCACCAGATGTCTTCTAACTGTTTTGATTTGGAGTTGCCGGTGTTGGACTGGGGTGGACAAAGTTAAAAATCACACAACACCAGATTATAGTCCAACAGGTTTGTTTGGAAGCACTAGCTTTCTGAGCACTGCTCCTTCATCAGCTGGTTGTCCTCTGGCAGCTCATTCCACACATGCACCACCCTCTGTGTGAAAAGGTTGCCCCTTCCGCCCCTTTTATATCTTTCCCCGCTCACCCGAAACCTATGCCCTCTAGTTCTGGACTCCTCCACCCCAAGGAAAAGACCTTGTCGATTCACCCTATCCATGCCCCTCATGATTTTATAAACCTCAATAAGGTCACCCCTCAGCCTCCGACGCTCCAGGGAGAACAGCCCCAGTGTATTCAGCCTCTCCCTGTAGCTCAAACCCTCCAACACTGGCAACATCCTTGTAAATCTTTTCTGAACCCTTTCAAGTTTCACAACATCCTTCATATAGCAGGGAGACCAGAACTGAACACAGTATTCCAAAAGTGGCCTCACCAATGTCCTGTATAGTCGCAACATGACCTCCCAACTCCTGGACTCAATGCACTGACCCATAATGCATAGCAAATGCCTTCTTCACCACTCTACCTGCGACTCCACTT
This sequence comes from Chiloscyllium plagiosum, assembly GCF_004010195.1. NCBI lineage: Eukaryota > Metazoa > Chordata > Chondrichthyes > Orectolobiformes > Hemiscylliidae > Chiloscyllium > Chiloscyllium plagiosum. The sequence goes on from NC_057752.1 coordinate 3,553,025, forward strand.
TCAAGGAATAAGGTGTCTTTGTTCAGCAACACTCCCCAGGACCTTACCTTTAAGTGTAGAAGCCCTGCCCCAATTTCAGGGATGGTCCAAGTGATTTGGTGAAGTGGAGTTAAAATCAAAAGTATTTTCTCTCATTGTCTGTCAAAGACAGATGTCACATCTATCCAGGGTCAAACCTCCAGGCTGAATGGGTGGATGAATAAATCGGGAGATGGAATTATGCATTTCTGACAGACTACAAAAGCTACATTTGGACTTAAAATTGCCAGCTCATTCAGAATTGGATTTTCAATTTGATGAAATCAGGAAACGTCCGAAACATCATTCCGAAAAATCTCCTCATTGCCAACTTTAAATAATTTTAACCTAATTGGTGAACACTGCACCATAACTCACACGTTTCACCTCTGAGCTCCAGGAAACACTGTGTAGTAAATCAAAGCCACGAGTCATTCATCTCTTTAATGTAATTTTATCTTCCCAGAAAAGTAATTGGAATATAACGAATACATCAAATTTATTATCTTGCAGAGCCTAAGTACAAGTCTGAAAATTAGCCAGAGTGAATGACAAGCAGGAGTTTGATTGGCTAATTCTTTTTTAGTGCAACTATTTTAAAACAGGTGACAAAATAAAGTTAGAAGGAAAGAAATGAAGGAAGAGTAACCAGAGAAGTATTGCACAGAAGTTCATTTTGGGTTACTGACTAGCTGTGTGTGTTATCTGTGCGCGAAATAGGATCACAGAGTCAGACATCAGGGAAACAGACCCTTCGGCCCAACCAGCCCATGCTGACCATAATCCCAAACTATACTAGTCCCACCTGCCTGCTCTAGGCCCATGTCCCTCCAAACCTTTCCTGTTCATGTCCTTATCCAAATGTCTTTTAAACGTTGTAACTCCACAGAACATCTTGACACAAAGAAAAGCTAAGTAAGAATCCTACTCATTGACTACAATTCAGCCTTCAACACTATTATCCCTTTGAGACTGATTACTAAACTTAATGATCTCGAACTAAGCCCCACTCTCTGCAACTGGATCCTCAGTTTCCTGACCCACAGGCCACAATCAGTGAAGATTGGGGACAATATTTCATCGTCACTAACACTCAACACTGGAGCCCCCCAGGGGTGCATACTCAGCCCCCTACTGTACTCACTGTATGCCCATAACTGCATCACCAAATACCAGACGAATGCCATTTACAAATTCGTTGATGACACCACCACAGTCAGTCGAATCTCAGATGGCGACGAAACAGACTACAGACGGGAGGTGGAAGACCTGGAAAAATGGTGCACTGAGAACAACCCAGCTCTCAATGCCGGCAAAACCAAGGAACTCATTATTGACTTTCGGC
>NC_057752.1:3554427-3572713 GCF_004010195.1 Chiloscyllium plagiosum
AGAGAGTGGTGAACTCAGCCCAGACAATCACAAAGGCCAACCTCCCATCTATAGAATCCATTTACCAGGCCCGCTGTCAAGGAAAGGCCGCCAGCATTCTCAAAGATCCATCCCACCCTGGTAATGTTTTTCTACGACCTCTACCATCGGGGAGAAGGTACAGAAGCCTGAACACACCCACCAGCTGGTTTCGCAACAGTTTCTACCCTACTGTTGTTAGAATACTGAATGGACTCACAAACATTCGCCTGTACCTGTGTTTTGTTTTTGCCGCTGTTTACCTATTATTTACTTATCTATGTTATTTAACTCTGTGACCTGCCTGTATTGCGCAAGACAAAGCTTTTCACTGTGTCTCGGTACACGTGACAATAAATTCCATTCAATTCAATAACTGTCCCCACATCCACCACTTCCTCTGGAAGTTCATTCCACACATGAACCACTCTGTATAAAGAAAATTGACTCTCATGTCTTTTTTCAATCTTTCTCCTCTCACCTTAAAAATGTTGCCCCTAGTCTTGAAATCCCTCACCCTATGGAAGAGACACCTGCCATTAACCCTATCGATAGCTGTCATGATTTTATAAACTTCTGTAAGGTCACCTCTCAACCTCCTGCACTCCAGTGAAAAAGGTCCCGGCCTATCCAGCCTCTCCCCATAACTGAAACCTTCCATACCCAACAACATCCTGGTAAATCTCTTCTGAACCCTCTCCAGCTGAATAATATCCTTCCTATAACAGGGCGACCAGATCTGGACACAGTTACCAGAAGAGGCCTCACCAATATCCTGTACAACCTCAACATGACTCATCAACTCCTATACTCAATGAGCAGTGAGGACAAGTCTGCCCAAGGCCTTTTTAACCACTCTGTCTACATGTGCCGCAAACATTAAAGAATTACATACCTGCACCCCTTAGTCACAAACAGCACTGAAACTAATCAACCTGCTAACTCCACAAAAAACAAATTGAGACTGCGCGTCAATATCTTTAAATCAGCTCGACACAGAATTTGGAAAGTACACTGAGTTCAATCTGAAACCATCCAAGCCCATCAATTTACCATATTCACATACAATTGACCCTTCTGAATGTTGAAACTTAACCTATCTTCCTACTTTACACATTTGTTGCGTGGGTGTGTGTAAACTCTTGAAAGAATGCGTGGGGGAAAATCAAAGCATTTTTATTTAAATTGAGTGTTAATGACAATAAATACTACTCTCTTTTGAAAATGCACAAGGAATCCTGTCTGTGTGGATCCTTTACAGTCACAGCGTTTAAACAGTTAAAACTTTTTTTCTAACCTCTTGTGGTCGAATGAGGAGTAGAAACTAAGGTCCCAGCCTGCCTTTCCTGACCTGACCAGAATAACCTCAAAGGGTGAATGCTCCACAAAGTCTTGCGTGGCCTCTAAAGAAAGTTGTTATTATTTCTGACACGATGGGCTCATAGATTTAAACAGGGTCCCGTCCTTTAGCTTTGAGAGTCTACACCTTTACGAGCAAAATATATTAATGAAAAATATATTGATCAGGACCAAACTCGTGATTTCATTAAATAAACACTCCTGGGAATGCTCCCAGAATTCATTCTTGAAAGAATTTGTACTTAGGAACCACAAGGTAATAAATCTGATGCATTTGTTATATTCCAATTACTTTTCAGTGAAGATAAAATTACATCAAAGAGATGTATGAATTGTAGCTTTGATTTACTACACAACAGTTCCTAAGGCTCAGAAAGGTGAAGCTGGTGAGGCTTGATACAGCTCTCACCAATAAGCACAAATCTTGTTAAAAATTATTTAAAGTTGGCAATGATGAGATTCTCTCGAATGACATTCAAGATGTTTCACAAACCCATCAAGTTGGAAACCCTGAGTCTGACTGTGCCCTCCATCACAGTTTCGAATGCGGCTTTTATTGTTTGTCAGAAATGCTTAATTCCGCCTCTCCATTTGTTAACTCATTCACCACATTCTCAATCAGGCCATTGACTTCCTCTCAATGCCACAAGGTTGAAGAATGGCCCGGTATTACCTGCTCAGCAGCATCTAAAGAAAATCACAGTTTAATGGAAGTGGTTGTGTCTGTGGGGTAGCCCTCAATTTTGGGTGCTATTTTGTGCAAATGATTTTGGGACAGGGCAGTTCCCCATCAGTTCACAAGGTGCACAGAGGCTGTCGCGCACTCACGCTAACGGATGAATGTAGAAAAGGTAGCTTAACCTATGAGGAACGTTTGAGGACTCTGGGTCTATACTCGGGAGTTTAGAAGGATGAGGGGGGATCTAATTGAAACATACAGAATACTGAATGGCCTGGATAGAGTGGGATGTTGTGAAGATGTTTCCATTGGTGGGAGAGACTGGGACCCCAGGGCACAGCCTCAGAGTAAAGGGAAGACCTTTTGGAACGGAGATAAGGAGAAACTTCTTCAGCCAGAGAGTGGGGAATCTGGGAAATTCATTACCACAGAAGGCTGGGGAGGCCAGGTCATTGGGTATATTTAAGACGAAGATAGGTTCTTGATTGCTAAAGGGATCAAGGGTTATGGGGAGAGCGCGGGAGAATGGGGTTGAGAAACGTATCAGCCATGATTGAATGGCGGAGCAAATGGGCTGAATGGCCTGATTTCTGCTCCGATGTCTTGTGGTTTCAAAAGGAATATGTCAGGGGCTTCTAAGATGGCTTTTGCTCCACAGTATCACTGGAGCACAGAAGAGCTGCAGCCACCGTGAATTTACACTGGAGCAGACCACTCACGAGGCAGTCATAAACCCTCATGACACAGTTTCGACAGTGAAAGGACTGCGGAGGCTGTAAATCAGAAATCACTGGGAAAAGGTCTGGCAGCATCTGTGGAGAGAAATCGGGATGAACCTTTCAGGTCCAGTAACTCTTCCTCAGAACTGGTGGTAGTTCAGAAAATGTCAGTTTAAATGCAGAAAATAGGGTCAACGGGGTGTGGGGGGGGGGGGGGGGGGTAGGGGGCAAGGAGTAAACAAGACGTAGGGACAGAGCTCCGAGAGAGAGAGAAGAACAGTTGGACAGACAATGGAGTGGATAACGATCTGGCTTGGAGGGTGAATAGCTGTTAATGGGGACTGATAGTGGCTAACACCTGATGAAGGAGCAGCGCTCCGAAAGCTAGTGCTTCCAATTAAACCTGTTGGACTATAACCTGGTGTTGTGGGATTTTTAACTTTGTCCACCCCAGTCCAACACCAGCATCTCCACATGGGCTGTGTGTAATAGTGGACAATATGGTAACAAGTGTTTGGGGTTGGGACATGGTAGCCTTCCAGACTCAATAATCGAGTTCAATAACTTTAGGGTTTGAGCTCTCCCCGTCCCTACCCCAATCCCCAAAACCCAAGCATTGTTTATCACACAGTCTGCTATTACACACAACCCATTGTTAGTCACTAACAGTCCCACCCTCCCAGCTACTCACCCTCCCAGCCAGATTGTTATCCACTCCCTTGTCTGTTCAACTGTTCTTCTCTCTCTCTTTGGGGTCTATCCCCACCTATCATTTACTCCTTGACCTTATCTTCTGCATATAAACCGACATTTTCTCAGCTAGTATCAGTTCTGAGGAACGGTCACTTGACCCGAGTTGTTAACTGATTTCATTAGAACATTCCAACATTCCAGCGCAGTACAGGCCCTTCGGCCTTAGATGTTGCCCTGACCTGTGAGCGCAATCTAAAGCCTGAAGAAGGGCTTATGCCCAAAACATCGACTCTCCTGCTCCTTGGATGTTGCCTGACCTGCTGTGATTTTCCAGCACCACACTCTCGACTCTGGTCTCCAGCATCTGCAGTCCTCACTTCCTCCTCAAGCCCATCCGTAGTACACTATTCCATTATCATCCATATGACTATCCAATGACCATTTAAATGCCCTTAAAGTTGGAAAGTCTACTCCTGTTGCAGGCAGGGCATTCCATGCCCCTACCAGTCTGAGTAAAGAACCTACCTCTGACATCTGTCCTGTATCTATCATCCCTCAGTTTAAAGCTCTGTCCCTTCGTGCTAGCCATCACCATCTGAGGAAAAAGGCTCTCCCTGTCCACCCTATCTAATCCACCGATCATCTTGTATGTCTCTATTAAGTCACCTCTCAACCTTCTTCTCTCTAACGAAAACAGCCTCAAGTCCCTCAGCCTTTCCTCATACAACCTTCCCTCCATATCAGGCAACATCCTAGTAAATCTCCTCTGCCCCCTTTCCAATGTTTCCACATCGTCCTATAATGCAGTGACCAGAACTGTATATAATACTCCAAGTGCGGCCGCACCAGACTTTTGTACAGCTGCAACATGACTTCATGGCTCCGAAACTCAATCCCTCCACCAATAAAAGCTAACACCTTCTTAACAACCCTATCAACCTGGGTGGCAACTTTCAGGGATCTATGCACATGGACACTGCGATCTCTCTGCTCATCCACACTACCAAGAATCTTCTCTCCATAGATGCTACCAGATCGGCTGAGCTTTTCCAGCAATTTCTGTTTTTGTCTCTGATGTGCAGATCTGCAGTTCTTTCTGCTCTCATATCTATTTAGGCTGCTTCGATATCCTGGTGTCCTGAATTCAGATCTTCCCTCTGTATTGTGCTAATATCATTGTTAATTAATAGTGACATTATTCCACCCTTTCCTCACTCCAGGCCCTTCCTAAATGTCAATGTCCAGGTCCCAAAATGGGTCATCCTGCAGCCAGATCTCAGTAACGACTACTAGATCATATTTACTTACCTCAATTTGTACCACTACCTCAGCTGTTTTGTGTTGAATGCAACATTCATCCAAAGATAGTGCCATAAGGTTTGTGCTTTTATGAGTGTTGTAACCTCTTGTCTTATCTAATCTCATCTAAGATTGGCAAGGTGTTGCATCAAGATATCATATACTAGATGCCAATTCTTTATAATAGGTACTTGCCATGAGGAGATTTCTTTTTAAGATCAATCTGTTCATAAATATTAATGAAAGTTGACTGAAGTAAGTATGATTTGCACTTCGGGCCCAGATACTATAACTGCACAAGAACCCATACTCCATGGGTCCCTTCTTAAAGTCATTACATTCTGCAGCACAGAACGTGGCCATTGAGTCCATGCAACTGTGCTAGCCTTTTGAAAGAGCTATCTAATCTATCCGCACTCCTCCACCCTTGCTAATAGTGCTGCTACGTTTTGCCCTTGAATGATCAATCCAAGTCCGTTCCAAAGGTTACTGTTGAGGCTGTTTTTGGCACCCTTTTGGGCATTGCATGCCACTCAATAGTCAACCTTTCTCGAGAGGCACAGAGCTTTACAGCTCATTGTGTCCATGCCCGTCATCACACACCAGTTATCAAGCAGCGATCTACTCTCGTCCCATTTCCCAGCACTTGGCCTTCAGCCTTGAGTGTTATGGCTTTAAGTGTTGATGTAAATATGACTTCAATGTTGGGATTGTTCCCACCTCTACCAGCCTCTCGGGCAGGGAGTCCCAGATATCCACCAGCCACTGGGTGGAAGACCTCTTCCGTACCTCCCCTCTGAACCTTCTGCCTGTTACCTTAAAGCTGTGCCCCTTAGTTATTGACCCCTCTACAAGGGGAAGAGTTTCTCCCTACCTACTCTGTCTATGCCCCTCACAATGTATAGAGTCGTACAGCACGGAAACAGACCCTTCAGTCCAACTCGTCCATGCCAACCAAGCTTTCCAAACTAAACTAGCCCCATTTGCCTGCGTTTGGCCCATATCCCTCTAAACCTCTTCTTCATGTACCTGTCCAAACGTCTTTTAAATGTTGCAACTGTATCTGCATCTATCACGTCCGCTGGCAGTTCATTCCACATACAAATCACCCTCTGTGCAAAGACTTTGCCCCTCAGGTCCCTTTTAAATCTTTCCTCTCTCATCTTAAACCAAAGCCCTCTAGTTTATGAACTCCCCCACCCTGGGGAAAATACCATGGCTATTCATCTTATCAACATCCCTCATCATTTTATAAACCTCCATATGGTCACCCCTCACCCTCCTACGCTCCACTGAAACATTTCCCGGCCTATCCAGTCTTTCCTTATAGCACAAACCCTCCAGTTCTGGTAATGTCCATGTAAATCTTTTCTGGACCCTCTCCAATTCAATAATATTCTTTCTACAGCAGGAGAACCAGAACTGTACACAGTCGATCCTGTCTTATCATTTACGAGGTGCTGCATTTTTGAAAGGCAAATCAAAGCAGGACTTATACACTTAAGGGTAAGATCCTGGGGAGTGTTGCTGAACAAAGAGACCTTGGAGTGCAGGTTCATAGCTCCTTGAAAGTGGAGTCGCAGGTAGATAGGATAGTGAAGGCGGCGTTTGGTATGCTTTCCTTTATTGGTCAGAGTATTGAGTACAGGAGTTGGGAGGTCATGTTGTGGCTGTACAGGATATTGGTTAGGCCACTTTTGGAATATTGCATACATTTCTGGTCTCCCTGCTGTAGGAAAGATTTTAAAATTGTAAGGGTGTTGGAGGGTTTGAGGTATAGGGAGAGGATGAATAGGCTGGGGCTGTTTTCCCTGGAGCGTCAGAAGCTGAGGGGTGACCTTATAGAGGTTTATAAAATCATGAGGGGCATGGATAGGATAAATAGACAAGGTCTTTACCCCAGGGTAGAGGGCATAGTGAGAGGGAAAAGATTTAAAAGGGAAATAAGGGGAAACTTTTTCACACAGAGGGTGGTGTGTGTATGGAATGAGCTGCCAGAGGAAGTGGTGGAGGCTGGTACAATTACAACATTTAAAAGGCATCTGGATGGGTATATGAATAGGAAGGGTTTAGGAGGATATGGGTCAAATGCTGGCAAATGGGACTAGATTAATTTGGGATATCTGGTCAGCATGAACGAGTTGGACCGAAGGGTCTGTTTCCATGCTGTACAGCTCTATGACTCAATATTGAAACAGGCCCTCCCCAAGCTCAGACCTTTAATGGTGTCTCCTCGATAGTAATTCGATCATATCACAATGTGTTAATCAGTACACTCAACTCACCTGCCTTACTTATAAGACTCCTTTCATTAAAATTCATGCCATCCAGCCCTGCCATCCTTTGTGCCTTAATTGGACTGGATTCCCTCCTCCTTCCTGAATGACTTGCTTTTCCTTTTAACCTTGTCTGTGTGTCACGTCCTACTCGGTTATCCCATCGACCCTGCCAAATTAGTCAGAAGCCCAGTAACACCTCCTTTGCTGATTATCTGAAATCAGAATTCTCTGGTTATCAACAACTGGAAACAAATTCCTTTAACTGACCCTCTCAAAACCTGCTGATTTTGAATACCTTCCTTAAATATTCTCTGCCGTCAAATGAATAACCCCAGTTTAGTCTTGTTTATCACTCATTTTTGACTGTCGTGCTTCTAATGGTTTGACAATTAATTGTAACGTCGCCTTTTTTTTTCATGGTGACACACAGAAGCTACAAAAGAAACACAACACTGGACTCAACTGGCCCATGCTCACTTATCTATTCCACACAAGTCACCTCCCACTCTACCTCTTTCCGTGCCCAGACCCCAATGTCCCCACCCCCAACTCCTGTATCCCTCAGATACACAAGGCCACATTCACAAGAATGCCTGTTAGGGCAACTCAACAGGGTTTGTCGTCCCTTTGACATTGGGAGAAAGCCCCTGAACTGCGGTATCAGCTGCAGCATAGGCAATTAGATTAGATTACTTACAGTGTGGAAACAGGCCCTTCGGCCCAACAAGTCCACGCCGACCCACCAAAGCGCACCCACCTAGACCCATTCCCCTACATATACCCCTGCACCTAACACTACGGGCAACTTAGCGTGGTCAATTCACCTAACCTGCACATCTTTGTGGCTGTGGGAGGAAACCGGAGTACCCGGAGGAAACCCACGCAGACACGGGGAGAACGTGCAAACTCCACACAGACAGTCGCCTGAGGCGGAAATTGAACCCGGGTCTCTGGCGCTGTGAGGCAGCAGTGCTAACCACTGTGCCACCGTGCCACCCACCAGGTACTGATTGGCCTTTAGTCACTGTAGAACAATTGAGAATGAGCCTTGTTGAGAGGCTTGTCAATGGTGTACAATACATACTCCACAACTCCACATATCAAAGCTTTTGGTACAAATTACTCCTCGATAGCAAGTGCTTCAATTTGTATAACACAATAAACTGGATATTTAAACTGCCAAAAGGTAAATTACCTTTGGATAATTGTCAATTATTAAACAGCTCCCTGGGGAAATCCCAGGTATGCCATCTGTGCTGTTAAAGCAATATGACACATCAGCTAATTCTCATCCTTTGACAATGGGCTATCAACATGTTTGAAAGCGTTTTGTTCTGTGACTTTGGATCAATAATTAGTGATCAATGTTTCACAAGCCTCTACAAGCGTTAACTCTAGCGCCAATCAATGATATGCATGTAAACGTGTTCACACAGCAACTCCGTATCCTTGGTTAGGGGCTAGCTGGAGGGGTTGGCTCAGTTGGCCTGGGTGGTGCCAACAACACGTGGTTACGTTGGAGTAGATTCAGAACCACCCTCCTGTGACCTCACTTCCTTGATATTAGACAGTGCCATGAACGGTAATAGGTCTCATTCCTGGTATCTATGGCACCCAACAATGGAAAGGTCATGACCTGGAAGGACTTCATAACATCAGATAACTACATTTCATTACAAACTGCAGGAGACAAAGATGTAGCCAGGTAATGGAAACAGGACACCACAAAAAAACCCTAATATTGTTCACCACCGACTTAATGGAGAGCCCAACTCAACCAGCATGTGAAGCCAACATTACAGTGGATTCACCCAGCATTTCATATCCTTTCATGGGTAGGTCTTTCCTCACTTGCTTAAATTAGTGCAGCTCCAATAGAGTTCAAAATGCTCCACAGTATCCAGGCCAAGGCACCCCACTGGATCTGTACCCATCCAGCATCTGATTACTCTCTCTACCAACTGGCACAGAGTGGCAGTAGTGTGTGCTACCTACTCGCCAAAGGCTCATTCCAAACATCCAACCTTGACCAGTGAAAAGGACAAGAACAGCAGATTCACGGGAATGCTACAACCTGCAAGTTCCAGATGCTGTGAACACTCTCAAATGCTAGCTATGAAGACAGGTGGTGTAGGTTAGGATTGTTTTCTTTAGAAAAAAGGTGGCTGAGGGGGGACCTGATTGAGGTCTACAAAATCATCAAGGGTATAGACAGGGTGGATAGAGACAATCTTTTTCCCAGGGTGAGGGATTCAATAACGAGAGGTCATGTGTTCAAGGTGAGAGGTGAAAAGTTTAAGGGGGATACACGCGGCAAGTACTTTACACAGAGGGTGGTGGGTGTCGAACGCGTTGCCAGCAGAGGTGGCAGGCACGGTAGATTCATTTAAGATACATCTGGACAGATGCATGAGTAGGTGGGGAGCAGAGGGATAGAGATCCTTAGGAATTGGGCGATAGGTTTAGACAGTGGATTTGGATCAGCTCAGGCTTGGAGGGCCGAAGGGCGTTTTTCTGGGCGGTAACTTTTCTTTAGTCTTTGTTCTTTGTGTATCAGGGGGCAGACTCTCTGCTGGTTGGAGCCATACCTGGCACATAGAAAGATGGTCGTGGTTGTTGGAGGTCAGTCATCTCAGCTCCAGGACATCTCTGCAGGAGTTCCTCAGGGTAGTGTCCTAGGCCCAACCATCTTCAGCTGCTTCATCAATGACCTTTCCACCATCGAAAGGTTCAGAAGTGGGGATGTTCACCGATGGCTGCACCACGTTGAGCACCATTTGCGACTCCTCAGCAGTCCGTGTTCAAATGCAACAAGACTTGAGTAAGAGAAACTGAGGACTGCAGATGCTAGAGATCAGAGTTGAGAGTGTGGTGCTGGACAAAGCACACCAGGTCAGGCAGCATCTGAGGAGCAGGGGAATCGACGTTTCGGGCATAAGCCCTTCATCATTCCTGAAACTTCGGTAAGATCCAAGTTTAGACTGACAAATAGTGAGCAACATTTGCACCACACAAGTGCCAGGCAATGGCTATTTCAAACAAGAGCTAATCTAACCATTCCCCTCTTTACATTTAATGCCATTACCATTGTTGAATTCCCCCACTATCAACATCCTGGAGGTTATTATTGACCAGAAACTGAACTAGATGAGTCATTTAAATAGTGTGGCTGTAAGAGCAGGTCTGAGGCTAGGAATCCTGCAGTGAGTAACTCACCTCCTAATTCCCCAAAGCCTGTCCACCATCTACAAGGCCCAAGTCAGGAGTGTGATGGAATACTCCCCACTTGCCTGGATGGGGGCAACTCCAACAAGACTCAAGAAGCTCAACAACTTCCAGGACAAAGTAGCTCCCGTTTGATTGGCACCACATTCACAAGCACCCCCTCCCTCCACCACCAACACTCAGTAGCAGCAGTGTGTACTATCTACAAGATGCACTGCAGAAATTCACCAAAGAACCTTAGACAGCACCTTCCAAACACACAATCATCTCGAAGGATAGGGCCAGCAGGTATATTGGCTGCACATGCTCCTGTAAGCCACATACCATTCAGAATTAGATTAGATTAGATTAGATTAGATTACTTACAGTGTGGAAACAGGCCCTTCGGCCCAACAAGTCCACACCGACCCGCCGAAGCGCAACCCACCCATACCCCTACATTTACCCCTTTAACCTAACACTACGGGCAATTTAGCATGGCCAATTCACCTGACCCGCACATCTTTGTGACTGTGGGAGGAAACCGGAGCACCTGGAGGAAACCCACGCAGACACGGGGAGAATGTGCAAACTCCACACAGTCAGTCGCCTGAGTCGGGAATTGAACCCGGGTCTCTGACGCTGTGAGGCAGCAGTGCTAACCACTGTGCCACCGTGCCGCCCATAATTGGAAATATATTGCCATTCCTTCCGAGTCATGGGGTCAAAGTCCTGAAACTTGCTCCCTCACAGCACCATGGGATTGGCCAAATGGACTGCAGCGGTTCAAGAAGGCACCTCACCACCACCTTTCCCAGGGCAACGTGGGACGGGCAATAAATGCTGGCCCAGTCAGTGACATCCACATCCCACTGTCATAGTCAAAACAGATAAGGAGAAATCTCAAAGAAACTGCTTTCTCTTCTATATTTTTCTGTTCACATTCCAATTCTGTAAAAATGAACAACATTCTTGGACTCAAGTAACATCGGAGGATCCTCCTCTGAACAAAGGAAATAATGATCTATTGTGCTGAAGTGAGCACCAATGCTTTACTGGTGACCTCTTCACCCTGCAATGGAAACTCTATTGGTGGAGGTAAACTTCCACTGTTGGCTTAACCGCCTTCCAGGTGGCCAATCAAGATGGGCCAGTGGCACCGGAAATGCCTGCCATTGTCACATGACTGAAATCGAAGCCGGGTTCACTAAAACGTACAATTTATAACCTATTTCCTTCATGTTTGTGTGGGTGTTAATGGAGTCGGTGACGCGATTCCCCTGATTCTAAATGTTTTTGTTAACAAACCCAGTTTGATTTCACATTCAAGGACGTTGCTGTGGGTTTATTTTAAAAAGATTGGACTCTAAAAAACAGAGTTTTGGATATACCTGAGGATCTAAAATCTAGATTTAGGCTGTTGTCAGGAGCAACCATTTAATGCATGCCTTTACTAACTTCAAAATGGCTTCTCAATGCAAGTAACATAAAGTAACATAATAAAATGGCTTCTGGCTGCAAATTAACACTGTGTTTAAAACGGCTTTTCACCCTGCCAAAAGCTGCATTCCGGAGCTAACTAACTCAAAGGTTAGCAGACTATGCTCCCTTTAACCAAGCTAGATATGACATTACTCACCATCCTAGCTGGCCTTGTAGACACAGGTGCAGAGAGATAAAATGTCCAAAACACCGTTGGCTCCCAGGAAATACCATTGGGTTAACCTGTTGTCCATAATGTCACATTTGATTCGATTTGCTCTGGAATTAAGGCTATACTATTTCGTAAGAACCATATAAAATTGTCCTTGTTTTAAGTTATTTTGCACAGCTTTCCAGAGTGCAGAGGTGTGGAACCCCTGTGTTGCTGGATAACCTATGCCCGGTGTCGTAATAAGTTGTTAAATCTTGCTGAACCAGACCGAGCTGCTAGCGTTTATTTGACCGATTGCGGAACCGAAAGGCCCCTGCCAGGGGTCTAGATCTTTATACCCTTTGGCCTACCTCAGCAAGGGACGGAAAGGGAAAACAGCAACGCAAACGATATCTCACCTATCTCGGGCTTATGAGGGGAAAAACAATCACTCCCATTCCCTCGTTGGCTCTGACACCGTGAATAGATAAATTCAAATAAAAACTGCAGTTGCATAGGGATTGGAACAAGCTGTTATAAAGGATTACACCAAACTAAGTTAACTCCTGGAGCAAAGATGGAGGCCATCCAACCTATCTTGCCCATACTGCCTGTTCAAGCCTTGTCTTCCCTCTTCCCCTACCCTTTCCCACAGCCTTATCCATACCTGTTATCACCTTTTCAATACTCTCTTGCCCTCTAAGGAGAGACTAGATAGGCATTGATTGTTTTCTTTCAAGCAGAAAAGGCTGAGGGGGGGACCTGACTGAGGTGTATAAGATCATGAGGGGTATGAATAGGGTGAATAAAGAGATGTTCCACTTGGTTGAGGGGTCAGTCACGATGGGGCATAGGTTTAGGGTAAGGGGCAGGACATTCTGAGGGGATTTGGGAAAAAGACCTTTTTCACTCAGCGGGGGTGGTGGGAATCCGAGATGGGGAAGGCAGTGGTGGGCAGAGACCTTACAACCTTCAAAAAAAAAAATTTGGATGAAATATAGCATTCAAGGATATGCGACAAAGTACAGGAAATTGGGATTAGCACGCCTTTAATGGCAGCTCTTGTCGAGGCAGACTGATAGGCCGAAGGGCCTGTTTTGCGCAGTATGACTCCATGCCTCTACTGTCTGTATCTAATTTAAGATAATTACATTTCATTTGCCTTTACTTTTCGAGATGCTATGTCGAGGCATTCATTATCATTGAAGTAAAAGCATCAAAGGCTTATATCTCCCACAAAGCCTGATTGTAAAATCAGGAAAATTGGACTGACTTTACTTATTGGTGACATGAAAGAATCCTTTCTCTGTCATGCTGGCGTAGAGGTGAACCTTACTTCAGTTTCGAAACGCCAATGAGGAATGAACAACGAATATGAAGAAAATTAACGCTATAATGGAAGCACTGAGACTCTCACAGAGTGGACACTTAAAAAAAGCAGCAACAAAACTACATCCCTCAGGTTGGGGGGCAAAGATGATGGAATGGGTTCTGGAAGGACAGTTTGCTTCAAGGTTCTCAAGGAACTGACTATTTGGTGTCTGAAATATTCATGGACGCAATAAGCTTTCGATGTTAAAATAATGCACTGTATCATTGTAAAGTTTCCATCCAAGTGCCTCAATGCTTTTAGAATTTAATGCAATTAATTAGTTTAATATGAGACAATCTGAATACCTATTCACTTGTTTTCAGAGTGATTTCTCTACTGCTTCGACATTAATGAGGTTTTCTGCTCCCTTTAACATGACTAACAACTTGCACACTGTGTCCAACACAGCAAAGTGCTCCGAAATGATACACACATGGAGGTCTGAGCAAATCATCGAACCGGAGCTGAGTGGAGATGGCCAAAGGTGTGATTTCATTCGCCCCTTTCCAAGCTGGTCAGCCTAGGAACAGAATACCTGAGAACGGTGATCTGAAACCAGAGATAATGGTCATGGTTTACCAGGGCAACCGTGATCTCCACACTTCCACATGTTTTGGAGATGTGGACAACTTATAACAAGCGCCTCAACGTACTGGAAACAACGCGTGTGAAGAAGGTCTGACAGCGTTCTCTCCCAAGTCAACATGTCCAGCGTCAAGGCACTAATTACTCAAAACCAACTCTGCTACCTGGGACATGGCATTCATGCCCCCTGGCATCAAACTCCCAAGGCAAGTGCTGTAATCCTGGCAGGAGCCTCCCAGGAGGATGGTGGAAACGCTTTAGGGATGTTCCTCAAAGTATCCGCAAAGAGGTCAAATATTATGAGAGTCCAAAATGGGGAAGGCCCAGTCAGAAAAACACTGCATCAGGAATGTGGAGAAGTGAGTTATAAGGAGAGGCTGAGACTTCTTTCATTGGAGCGTAGGAGGTTGAGGGGTTATCTTACATAGGTTTATAAAATCAGAAGGGGTACGGATAAGGTGGAGGGGAGAGTTTTAATGTGAGAGGAGAGAGATTCGAAAAAGACACGAGGAGCAACTCTTTTACGTGGTTCCTGTGTGGAAAGAACTTCCAGAACTTTGCATCCAGTGTGGCAGTCGCAAGTTGGCTGAAGTTCTGGAGTAGGATGCAAAATAGTGAGACTATACTGGGATTTGTCCAGGTGGGAAAGTCCCTGAATTGGAATTATTTCTTTGATGTAAGGATGATAAGCAGAACTCAGAAAATATATATCTCTGGAAAAAAACTCGACAGGGTGAGCTGCGTTCCCAAGTCCCATTATTTTGCATCCTACTGCAGACCTACAGCCAACTTGCCACCGCCACACTGGATGCAAAATAGTGAGACTAGGCAGGGGAAAGTGCCTGACTTGGAATTATTCTGATGAAAAACCTGCCAACTGCAAAGTAAAACTCCAAGTTACTCCTTTCAGGTAGTTGACTGGCAGTTGAGTAAATCAAAGCAGCATATCAAATTCTAGAAGGATGGGACATGATGTTTGATACATGATGCTGGCATTGCAAGGTTTAGAATGTATTTCATGGGCAGGGCTCCTAATTTCTGTACCTCAACATTAAATACAAACGTTTCAGCCACATCGTGAGTGGAACGGTGGCTCAGTGGTTAGCACTGCTGCCTCACAGTGCCAGGAACCTGGGTTCGATTCTCCCCTCAGCTGACTGTCTGTGTGGAGCTTGCACATTCTCCCAGTGTCTGCGGGCGTTGCTCCGGTTTCCTCCCACAATCCAAAGATGTGCAGGTCAAGTGAATTGACTATGCTAATTCGCCCCTACTGTTAGGTGCATTCGTCAGGGGTAAATCTAGGGTAGGGGAATGGGTCTGGGTGGGTTACTCTTCAGAGGGTCGGTGTGGACGGGTTGGGCCGAAGGGCCTGTTTCCACACTGTAGGGAATCTAATCTAATCATGAATTGCCCAATCTCCCCTCTACATGCTTCTCCACAACCAAGCTGACTGCTTGATCAATGGGCTTTTACTTGGAAATAGTGGGATTATGGGCCATTTCCTCATTACAATATGGACTGTGCTTCAAAAGCAAAGCATGTAAGCACTTTGAGACATTCGGTGGTCATGAAAAAGCTCTATTTAACTAAATTCAAGTCTTCCTTTTTTCTTGAATGGACAGTTATGTCAGTTTCCAGCATTTTAAAGAGCTCGTATATATTTGTGGATTTAAATATTTTTAATTAAATGAAGTGTCAGTGTCAGTAAGCGTCCACTTTGCAAACAGTCATATAATGCAGACTGAAACTGCAATTTGTTTTTCTCGCCTTCCTCAGGTTTCCCAGTCGATACAAATTTAGCAAGTCCCGGACTGAGTGACAGGACTGTATCAACCAGTATTAAATTGAGCGAGGCCAGCGTTATATTTATATAGCACCTGTCTTGCCCTGAAAGCGTGCCAAATTGTCTCACAGCTAACGCAGTCGTTTTATACCGTTGCACACTGTACTGTGACATCACTCCGCCATCCAGCCAACTGATCATTAACCACAGCAATAAATGACAAGGTAGGATGATCCCAAATTAATTTGTAAACACACGATTCATCAAGTTGCGCAAAGATTTGCATACATCACTCACAGGTGACTGAACTTTAATTAACAAATTCTACTTCGCCCTTAAACAATGCATACATTTTACAGCATAAAACATTTAGCCCAACTAGTCACGAGTAGTGCATGTGGGAAGAGGTGATGACCGAGCAGCATTACCTCTCTCTTCATCCTGAAACCCAGGAAGAGTTCTTTGGACCTGCTTTCAAATCCCACCATGACAAATGGGTGGCATTTGAATTTAACAAAAAAAAAACTGAAGGGAAGAATCTAATGGCGATCATGGTCAAATTATTGATCAAAGAAAACTAATCTTCACAAATCCTTTGAGGAAGGAAATCTGCCATCCTGACCTTGTCTGGCCTACAAAGCGGGTTGACTCCTTCCTGGCCTCTGGGCAATAAGGGATTGGCAATAAATGCTGGCCCAGCCAATGATGCCTACATGAATTAAACAAAAAAACACAAGCTCCTTTCACACCTCAGCTCATCAACATCTTCTTCATATTATGTTCTCACTTCCATAATTCACCCACTTCCTCTTAAATGGACGCAAGTTCCTCACCTCAACACACTCTGCCATCTACAGGCCAGGTTGGGAAAGGACCAGACAGAGAGGCAACATCATAACCTGGGGAGAAGGACAACTGACAGTGGTATGTCGAACTGCAGTGAACAGAGAGGGTTTCTTGGCTCATTATGAATGGATGGATGTTCCCCATTGAAGAGATCTCCTCTGTACAAGATTGCAGCTTAGTGTAAAGTCCCCATGTAATACTGAGCCATACCAAACCAGGCAAGTCCCATGTTTGCCTCAAAGCAAAATGTTGCGGATGCTGGAAATCTGAAGTAAGAATAGAAAGTGGTGGAAAGATTCAGCAGGTCTGAAGAGAAACAGAGCTAACATTTTGAGTCTGTCATGGCTTTTCCTGAACTGAAAGGAATAGGAAATGGTGCGCTTTTATGCAGAATCGAATCCCTACAAAGAGAAAGCAGGCCATTCAGTCCATACTGACCCTCCCATAAATCCCCCTAGACAGGGCACTATGAGCAATTGAGCATGGCCAATCCACCCTAAACTGCACATCGTTGGACTGTGGGAGGAAACTGGAGCACCCGGAGGAAACCCACGCAGACACGGGGAGAACGTGCAAACTCCACACAGCCAGTCACCTGAGGCTGGGATCGAACCCAGGTCCCTGGTGCTGTGAGGCAGCAGTGCTAACCACTGAGCCATCGTACCGCCCCTGTAGACAGAGGGGAACGAGGTGCAAATGGAACAGATTGTGTGGGCTCCCAGAGCAAAAGACAAGAGTCCATTCTCTGAAGTTGTGGAGCTGAGCATTGAGTCCTAGAAGCTGTAAGGTATCTTGGTGGGAAATGAGGTGCTCTTAAGCTCGCGATGAGCATTATTGGAACACTATAGCAGGACATGAGTGGAAATGGAAGCATGGGAACATGCCAGTTGATTGAAATGGCACGTAAGACCTCTGTACTTCATTTTTCCAACACTGCCCATCTCTGCAGAAAGAGAAGGAGGGATTTCAATCCCACACTGAAGGACATTAGTGTCTGAACACTGAACACATGCGTGTGTTTCAGTACGTGGTCATCTTAAATGGGTTAACACCTCAAGAAAAAAGCGAGAGAAAACTCAATGTTAAATACGATTGAACGGTGATGACATTTCACAGCTCCGGACAAAAGAATTGATGTTGAAATCTTTACCCAAATGCCAATAACCCTCAACTCATTCTGAAACTGACAGAACGGCAAGGCAATACTTCAGGCTGTGAATAAAGGTCCTTCTGCTCTACCCCAGTAATGTACGACATTCCCCCAGAGAAGGGCATCGTCAGCTGCATAAATAGAGTCATAGAGATATACAGCATGGAAACAGATCCTTCGGTCCAACCCGTCCATGCCAACCAGATATCCCAACCCAATCTAGTCCCACCTGCCAGCACCCGGCCCATATCCCTCCAAACCCTTCCCATTCATACACCCATCCAAATGCCTCTTAAATGTTGCAAATGTTCCAGCCTCCACCACTTCCTCTGGCAGCTTATTCCATACACGTACCACCCTCTGTGTGAAAAGGTTGCCCCTCAGGTCCCTTTTATATCTTTCCCCTCTCACCCTAAACCT
Organism: Chiloscyllium plagiosum; assembly: GCF_004010195.1. Classification (NCBI taxonomy): domain Eukaryota; kingdom Metazoa; phylum Chordata; class Chondrichthyes; order Orectolobiformes; family Hemiscylliidae; genus Chiloscyllium; species Chiloscyllium plagiosum. Next base: position 3,572,467 of record NC_057752.1, read on the forward strand.
ATGCCCTCTAGTTCTGGACTCCCCCACCCCAGGGAAAAGATTTTGTCTATTTATCCTATACACTCCCCTCATGATTTTATAAACCTCTATAAGGTCACCCCTCAGCCTCTGATGCTCCAGGGAAAACAGCCCCAGCCTGTTCAGCCTCTCCCTGTAGCTCAGATCCTCCAACCCTGGCAACATCCTTGTAAATCTTTTCTGAACCCTTTCAAGTTTCACAACATCTTTCCGATAGGAAAGAGACCAG
>NC_057752.1:3573513-3584618 GCF_004010195.1 Chiloscyllium plagiosum
TATTTGTAAAAACCTTTTGGATTCTCCTTAACACTATTTGCCAAAGCTATTTCATGTCCCCTTTTTGCCCTCCTGATTTCCCTCTTAAGTATACTCCTACTTTCTTTATACTCTTCTAAGGATTCACTTGATCTATCCTGTCTATACCTGACATATGCTTCCTTCTTTTTCTTAACAAGACCCTCAATTTCTTTAGTCATCCAGCATTCCCTTTCACCCTGACAGGAATATACTTTCTCTGGATTCTTGTTATCTCATTTCTGAAGGCTTCCGATTTTCCAGCCATCCCTTTACCTGCGAACATCTGCCTCCAATCAGCTTTCGAAAGTTCTTGCCTAATACCGTCAAAATTGGCCGTTCCCCAATTTGGAACTTCAACTTTTAGATCCACCACTATTTTAAAACGAATAGAATTATGGTCGCTGGCCCCAAAGTGCTCCCCCACTGACACCTCAGTCACCTGCCCTGCCTTATTTCCCAAGAGTAGGTCAAGTTTTGCACCTTCTCTAGTAGGTACATCCACAAACTGAATCAGAAAATTGTCTTGTACACACTTAACAAATTCCTCTCCATCTAAACCTTTAACACTATGGCAGTCCCAGTCGGTGTTTGGAAAGTTAAAATCCCCGACCATAACTACCCTATTATTCTTACAGATAGCTGAGATCTCCTTACAAGCTTGTTTCTCAATTTCCCTCTGACTATTGTATTCTTCTGTATCACTCACCAGGCACCCATGTAGTCTCTCAGAATTAAGGTGTGGAACAATATGTTAGACGGTGAGATGTACTGTTGTAACTGGACACGCCAACACACACTCAGAGAGGTAAATGTTTACAGAGTTGGGCAGTCTCCAATATCGCCTCCATTGGAAGGGCCACCTTTTATTATTGTAAAGCACATTCGCCCAAAGGCTTTTCTTCCACTTTCGGTGTCCGAGTTAGTCATTTACACACCTAGCCCTTACACAGGATCAAACAAAATGAAAATCAGCCATGCATGCTAAAAGGGGTTGTGTCTTCAAACCTTGCTAGTAGATTCCTGCAATGAAATAGACTCTCGCTTGTGTAATTACACTTAAATCAATAGCCCACTACTGGTGCATAGCATTTAGCTCCCTCCATTTAGTTCCACAGTAACTAATTGCATAACAAATTAGTGAAGTTCACAGATACATTTGATTACCTGCATGTTATTACAGCAAGTCAAGCAACCCCCCTCTGCGATTAGCTTCTGCTGGAGCAGTCAGTTTGAAGATACGAGAACCCGCACCATCTCAATGACTCCCTTCTGCTCTTACCTGTACCAGGCGTCCATCCCTTCTCACTGCTCAGATTTTGTGTTTGTTAAGGGTGCTGGGGAATCACACACATTCCTGTTTTCAGCCACTGTCCGCTTCACTGATCAGGGTTAGACCCTGGCTGGAATCATGACAGAGCCTTGCGTTACCAGAAGTCTCATCTTTCAGCTGAGATGGTAAATCAAGGTCATGTACACCTGCTCCATTTGCTCAGTTTGTGTTGACCTCAAAAATCAATAGGTTACTCACCCGCCCCCCCCCCCCACTCCCCCTCCCCCGGGATCTTGCTGTGCAGAAAACAGCTAGCTTTTTTTTCTTTATTCACAGGATGAGGACATCCCTGGCTAGGCCAGTGTTTATTGCCCAGCGGCAAGTTAATGCTGTGGGCCATACGTAGACCAGACCAGGTAAGGATAGCAGTTTCCTTCCCTCAAGGGCATTAGTGAACCAGATGGGTTTTTCCAACAATCGATAATGGATTGATTCATGGTCATCATCAGACGTTTACTTGCAGATATTTGACTGAATTCCATGGCAGGATTTGAGCCCAGGTCCCCAGAACATTAGCTGGGTCTCTGGATTAACAGTGCAGCAATAATACCACCAGGCCATCACCTCCTACATTCACTGTACCAAGGCAATTCATTATGTGTGGAGCACAACCCAGGTCCCATTCTGAGAACCCGGGTTGGAATCCCACCTACGACAGATAGTGGAATTTGAATTCAACAAAAAATCTGGAATTAAGGGTCTAATGATGACCATGAATCCATTATTGATTGTCAGAAAACCCCCATCTGACTCACGAATGTCCTTGAGGGAAGGAAACTGCTGTCCTTACCTGGTTGGGCCTACATGTGACTCCAGACCCACAGCAATGGGGTTGACTCTTCACTGCCCTCTGGGCAATTAGGGATGGGCAATAAACACTGGCCTAGTCAGCGACGTCCATATCCCATGAATACGTAAATAAAAACTTCAAGGTGTGTGAGAGAGGCATCAGGTACCACACAAATCTTTTCTTTCAGTTCATGTTCAGGCACACAGTGACAATCCATCGACCTTTGTCAATGCATTCAGCACCGACCTCGGAAATGTTTCTTTTCCCCGATGCCAGCTGTTCACGTATATCCGATGAGTTTTCCTGGTTCATGGATCTGGGAATGTTCGATTTGTGTTGTTTTGTTGTCTGGGTTGGCACAAGGCAATAGTTGCTCCGCATAAATGACACAGCGCTGATCATAACAACACTGATCCAAACCTGACTGACAGAGCAATACAAGGCATTCTTGTTGGGAAACAGTTCGTTTGGTGCCATTGGTGGAGGGTCTGTACAGACTAGCAATGCCAATTCAGTATCATGCCCTGCCTGTCCACCGTCAACAAGACACAAGTCAGGGGCGTGATGGAATACTCCCCACTTGCCTGGATGGGGGCAGCTCCAACAACACTCAAGAAGCTCAACGTTAGGTTGGCTCAGTGGTTAGCACTGTTACCTCACAGCGCCAGGGACCCGGGTTTGGTTCCACCCTCGGGCGACCGTCTGTGTGGAGTTTGCACATTCTCCCCGTGTCTGCGTGGGTTTCCTCCGGGTGCTCCGGTTTCCTCCCACAGTCCAAAGATGTGCAGGTTAGGGTGGATTGGCCATGCTCAATTACCCATAGTGTGCAGGCTAGGTGGGTTAGCCACAGGAAATGCAGGGTTACAGGGATGGGGGCGGGGGTGGGTGGGGTGCTCTTTGGAGGGCCTGTGTAACCTTGATGGGCCAAATGGCCGATGTCCACAGTGTAGGGAGTCTCTGACCATCCAGGACAAAGCAAGCCACTCGACTGGCACCAGATCCACTCATAAATAATTACTCGGCAGCACCAGTGTGTACCATTTACCTCAGACAGCACCTTGCCAAATGCACAACCATTTCCAACTAGAGGGACAAGGGCAGCAGATACATGGGAACGCCATCACTTTCCGAGGCACTCACCATCCTGACTTGGAAATATATCTATCCCCTTTCTTTCTGTGATCAAAATCCTGAAATTCCCTCCCTCAGGGCTCTTCCTATAGCATACAGAGTGCAGTGGTTCAAGAAGGCAGCTCACCTCCACCTTCGCAAGGGGCAACTAGGGACAGGGCAATAAATACTGGGCCCAGCCAGCGACACCCATGTCCCATGAACAAGTAAAACAAAATGACTCTCAGTGAGGAACATCTGACAGCAAAAGATTAAAATCACAATTCTCTTGGGTGGAGGTGAGATGGGAGTAGGTGCTGGGGCATGTAGTTGAGGAATTCCCCGTTATCTAGAGCACGATTACCGGAGTGGAAAACCAAGCCACTCTTCCTTGCCAAATACCTGACCAGAGAGTTTAATTTGCTTTTAAATCTCTTGGACTGTTTAACATAATGATGAAATTAATATTTCTGTCGTCCCGCCACTGCATTTAAAAATGACCTGAATCATGAAGATGATGAGCATAAGCCAAGTCAGAGATAAATTTCTGTTTCTGCTTCGACGAATTGTGATAACTCCCATTCAAAATGGCAGCTGATCGTCATTTCACTCGAGGCAATTTTTTTTTAATCAGGGATGAAACGAAAAGCAGCCAATTGTAGCACACCTGCAGTAAAATTACTTTCATACTTCTCCAACAGCTAACAAGCCACTTAACCAGTTCAAATGGCTTCCTAAATTGGCAAGAATATTACTGTACAGTAGGAGCAAAGGATGGAATTAAAGATTAAGTTAAATGGCATTTGCTCTAATTCTTTTGCAAAGTGTTTAATTCACAAGAGAGAAGTGAATTAATTTCTGTGCAGCAAATCATCCTGTTTAATCTGTAATGCTCTTATTCTAAAAACAGAACTCACCACATAACAAGAGGCAAGGGTTGAAAGCGATGGTGGTCCCTACATGAGAACTGACAGCCAAAGAATGAATAGAGAAGAAGCTTCTCGGTTTGTTATGCAGCCGAACTGGTCATTACCACAATGACCCAAGTATTGTAGGAGTTCACCATACCTTAAACCAAGTAGGTGCACTTGTACAAGAGATAGCCTTCATATGATACAGAGAAATAAAAGAGAATTTGACTGCCATTGAGGTCAGCATTTGAGTACTAGCATGTACCCGGGCTCAAGGAGAATCAATACAGAATCCCGACAGTATGGAAACAGGCCATTCAGCCCATCAAGCCCACAATGAACCTCCAAAGAGCATCCCACCTCCCCCCAACCCTGTAAACCTGCATTTCCCATGACTAACTCACCTAACCCGCACATCCCTGGGCACTATGGGACAATTTAGCATGGCCAATCCACCCTAACCTGCACAGCCCTCGGCACTATGGGGCAATTTAGCATGGCCAATCCACCCTGACCTGCACATCCCTGGGCACTATGGGACAATTTAACATGGCCAATCCACCCTAACCTGCACAGCCCTGGGCACTATGGGACAATTTAGCATGGCCAATCCACCCTGACCTGCACATCCCTGGGCACTATGGGACAATTTAGCATGGCCAATCCACCCTAACCTGCACATCCCTGGGCACTATGGGGCAATGTAGCATGGCCAATCCACCCTAACCTGCACGTCCCTGGACACTGTGGGACGATTTAGCTTGGCCAATCCACCCTAATCTGCACATCTTTCGACTGGGCAATAGATGCTGGCACTAGCCAGTCACGGCCTCACCCTGTGAATGAATAAAGCAAACAAATCCCTCCTAAAGTGTGGTGCCCCAAAATGGGCACAAAACTCTCAGCTGAAGTCAAAACGTTGGTTCATAAAGGTTTATCATGGCTTCTGATTATCGTGACTCCAGGCAAAGATTAGTGGCACTTGGGCCAATACGTTAATGGAAATCATTGGAACACTGTTATAACCAGCAGACAGGGGGCATTTTTAGCGCATCAGTCTGGGTTGGATTTGAACTCAAGACACAGAGCAAAAAGGACAGTGCTCAACCATCACCTGGTAACCCCAAGGAGAAGTAAGGACTGCAGATGCTGGAAGCCAGAGTCATTATTGACTTTCGGCAGGATTTTACTCATGCCCCCACTTCCGCCCCCCCCGACACATTAACAGCACAGAGTGGAACCAGTGGGGAATGTCAAGCTCCTGGGAGTGGGTCATCCACAACAAGCTTTCTTGGACTCTTCATGTGGACGCACTGGTTACAAAGGCCCAACAACGTCTCTGCTTCCTCAGGCAGCTGAGGAAATTTGGCATGACGGCAAATACCCTTGCCAACTTTTATAGGTGCGCCATCGAGAGCATTCTGTCTGGATGTATCACTACCTGGTATGGCAACTGTACCATTCAAGATCGGAGACGGTTACAGAGAGTGGTGAACTCAGCCCAGACAATCACAAAGGCCAACCTCCCATCTATAGAATCCATCTACCAGGCCCGCTGTCACGGAAAGGCCGCCAGCATTCTCAAAGATCCATCCCACCCTGGTAATGTTTTTCTACAACCTCTACCATCGGGGAGAAGGTACAGAGGCCTGAACACACACACCAGCCGGTTTCGAAACAGTTTCTACCCTACTGTTGTTAGAATACTGAATGGACTCACAAACTCTTAACATTCACCTGTACCTGTGTTTTGGTTTTTGCCGCTGTTTACCTATTATTTACTATCTATGCTACTTAACTCTGTGACCTGCCTGTATTGCTCGCAAGACAAAGCTTTTCACTGCGCCTGAATTAAATTCAATTCAATTCAGAGTCAGGAGATGGGAGGCTCGAAGGGCACAGCGGGTCAGACAGCATCCAAGGAGCAGGAATGTCCTGGCGAAGGGTTTCAGTCCGAAACTTTGCCTTTCCTGCCCTCAGATGCTGCTGAGCTCTTCCATCTCCACATCTACTGACCTGGTAACCCTTGATCGGGTCATTGCCTCTGAACTAGAGGGAATGCATTTAAGGTGGGGGGGGGGCGGGAATGTCTTTTACACAGAGAGCGGCAGGAGTCTGGAACCCACTGCCAGGTGTGGTGGTGGGGGCAGAGACGACAGGGCGTGACTTTTAGGAATGGAGGGATGTGGAGAAAGGGCAGGCAGAAAGGATTAGTTGAATTTGGCACCACGTTCACCCAACATTGTGGGCTGAAGGGCCCATTCCTGTGCTGTACTGATCTATGTTCTAACTGATCAGTTAGCTGCCCTACTGCCTGAAGGCAGATTCTGCATTGGCAGTTGTGCGCAGGGTGAAATTGGGAAGCATGCCCAGTGCCCAGCACCCACTGGGCTCCAACTCCAGTCTGCCGCACTCGGTACACAAGAGTACACCTGGAAGATTCCTTCTAAAGTCAACTTCCTGCTCCCCCCCCCCACCCGCCCCAACACCTTTTGGAAGCCAGGAAAGCACATTGGCAGAGATTGGGTGGGATTGAGTTCTTGCAGCCAAGTTCCCACTCGGTTGTGCGTGACAAATTCACGAGGTAGCAGGAAGGAAGATGCGCCTTTAAATGGCGTCACTGGTGATGTTTTGACGTTCAGTGGCATTTAGCAACCTTTGAACAGTTGGCACTGCATGACATGTCCCATTTTTCAGATTCCCGAGCGAGTTTAAAGAAGAGAAAGGGAATTCTCCTCAGTGTCCTGGTCAATATTCATTCTTAAAGAACACAATTAAAGCGAATTACCTGATCACTGAGATCCTGCTGTTTGTGGGACACTGCTGATTACTCATTGGGTTGCTGTGTTTCTGACATGACGTTAGTGACTGCACTTTGATAAGTGCTGCATTGCCAGTGAAGTGCTTTGGGACATTCTGCGATCACGAAAGGCCTGTACAAAACTGTAAGTCTTCCTCTCTTGATGGAATAAAGAGTTATTTGTTTACTTTCGTCACCAATGTACCTCAATTTAAACAAGCAAGGAAAGTGCATTGCTATAATGACAATGCCTCTGTTGGGAGGCATGAACGGAATTCAATAATCACAAAGGAAGTACAAATTGGCTGCTGTTTTGCTACAGATTTTCAACACAAGCTTATTTAAGGCCAAGTCCAGAGAATTGCAACTCAGAAGTCAACCTTATTTTTCTGTTTACCTTTCACCCTGACTCAGTTCAATAATGATTAAAGCAGTTTTGTAGAGACAGATGCTTTTTATTTGAGGCCTGATCCAGGAGACTGTTAAACAGCATGACACATGTTTGAAAAGCACCCTTTAGAAATTGTCAATACTGAGGCTTCCCACAACAGATAATGATAATATTTTACTTGAAATGCATTGCAGAATCAGCTGTTTGACAGCGCCACAGTCTCCAAGAACTCGGCAGATTGCTGAACAAGGACGGGGACTTTAATATTTCCGAGTGACAGTGAATCATATTATTTTGATTGGTCGGGCAGCGATTTTGCAGTTTCCTGAGTGATCACCGTGTCATAAATTTTAGATTACTCACGGTGAACGATCAGGGAACAATCCAGAAATATTACATAGAGTCATAGAGATGTACAGCACGGAAACAGACCCTTCAGTCCAACCCGTCCATGCCGACCAGATATCCCAACCCAATCTAGTCCCACAAACCAGCACCCGGCCCATATCCCTCCAAACCCTTCCTATTCATATATTCAAATGCTTCTTAAATGTTGCAGTTGTACCAGCCTCCACCACTTCCTCTGGCAGCTCATTCCATACACGTACCACCCTCTGTGTGAAAAAGTTGCCCCTTAGGTCTCTTTTATATCTTTCCCCTCTCACCCTAAACCTATGCTCTCTACTTCTGGACTCCCTGACCCCAGGGAAAAGACTTTGCCTATTTACTCTATCCATGCCCTTCATAATTCTGTAAACCTCTATAAGGTCACCCCTCAGCCTCCGATGCTCCAGGGAAAACAGCCCCAGCCTGTTCAGCCTCTCCCTGTAGCTCAGATCCTCCAACCCTGGCAACATTCTTGTAAATCTTTTCTGAACCCTTTCAAGTATTACAACTACTTCCTGATAGGAAGGAGACCAGAATTGCACGCAATATTCCAACAGTGGCCTAACCAATGTCCTGTACAACCGCAACATGACCTCCCAACTCCTGTACTCAACACTCTGACCAATAAAGGAAAGCATACCAAATGCTGCCTTCACTATCCTATCTACCTGCGACTCCACTTTCAAGGAGCTATGAACCTGCACTTGATGAAGCAGAGCTTTCATGATTTTTGTGAGGAACTGGCCCGGGCAAGTTGGAATCAAACTCTGAAAGGCAGAAATGTTACGAAGCAATGGGTACTCAAGGAACAGGCATCCCAGGTCCAAAAGGGAGAGGGAGGGTGACAAAAGCCAGGCTACCTGGAGAGTGAAGGAGGTGGAAAGCAGAAAATTATAGCTGCAGAAGGGAGGCATGCCACAGTTGTCGAATTAATAACACAAGGGAGAATAAGGCTAAATATAAAGCAGACAGAGGAGAAGTGAATAATTAAATCAGCGGGGGGGGGACAGTTAATGAATATAAAGGCATTAAAAAGGCTTTGTACTGATATGTTGTCAGTCTAAGAACTGTCAGAGTTGCGGGGCTGATTACTGACCTACTGAGGTAAGCGTCATGGCATTTTGTTTTGTTTCATCCATACCGACCATAATCCCAACCATAGTCCCACCTACCAGCACCTGGCCCATATCCCTCCAAACCTTTCCTATTCATGTACTTATCCAAATGTCTTTTAAATGTCACACTACACCAGGTTATAGTCCAACAGGTTTATTTGGAAGCATTAGCTTTCAGAGTGCTGCTTCTTCATCAGGTAGTGCTTCCAAATAGGCCTGTTGGACTATAACCTGGTGTCGTGTGATTTTTAAACTTTGTCCACCCCAGTCCAACACCGGCATCTCCACATCATGTTGTAACTATTTCCACATCCACCACTTCCTCAGGAAGTTCATTCCACATGCGAACCACCTTCTGTATAAATAATTTTCCCCTCATGTCTTTTTTAAAATCCTTCTCCTCTCACCTTGAAGCTATACCCCCTCGTCTTGAAATCCCCTACCTTAGGAAAAATACACCTGTCATTCACCTTATCTATAAAACCATAATTTTATAAATCCTCGATAAGGTCGCCTCTCACCTTCCAGTGAAAAAAAGTCCCAGCCTATCCAACCTCTCCTTATAACTCAAACTCTTCATACATGGCAGCATCCTGGTAAATTTCTTCTGAACCTTTAATAATATCCTTCCTATAACAGGGCGACCAGAACTGGACACAGTATTCCAGAAGAGGCCTCACCAATGTCCTGTACAATCTCAACATGACTCATCAACTCCTATCCTCAGAGGTCTGAGCAATGAAGGCAAGTGTGACGTCTTAACCATCCTGTGTGACGCAAACTTCAAAGAATTATGTATCCTAACATTCCAGTTCCCTATGGCAGATTCAATATTGTTGAAATGAGGCTGCAAGTGAGCTATATTTTAGCTGTTGGTGTGAAAATGGGTTGATTTCTTTCAAGTGAATGCCAGAAAATTAAGCCATCACTAACTAACAGACCAACAGTGAGTGTACAATGCACCGAGGTGAAAGAGATGAGGTTACGGGCGGCACGGTGGCACAGTGGTTAGCACTGCTGCCTCACAGCGCCAGAGACCCGGGTTCAATTCCCGACTCAGGTGACTGACTGTGTGGAGTTTGCATGTTCTCCCCGTGTCTGCGTGGGTTTCCTCCTTGTGCTCCGGTTTCCTCTCACAGTCCAAAGATGTGCAGGTCAGGTGAATTGGCCATGCTAAATCGCCCGTAGTGTTAGGTAAGGGGTACATGTAGGCATATGGGTGGGTTGCGCTTCGGCGTGGACTTGTTGGGCCGAAGGGCCTGTTTCCACACTGTAAGTAATCTAACCTAAAATAGTCAGAAGACAAGATATAGCTTGTGATTAGATCATGCCAAGCCCTGGTTTAAGGGAAGTTGTCAGGGCAAGGAAAGACTACCAAGGAAGATTTGTGTCATCGTTCAAGTTTCTATGACTTGTATCATCTGTCTCGGCATTAAAAACATGGAAATGCCTTCCTTTGTAGATGTCCCAAACAGACAGCAAGAAGACAATCTTAAAAGAAGGAATGTGGGAATATATTGCTGAGCCATGATGACGAGATTAGACATGATCAAGAAGAAATCCTCAGGTAGGTTTTTTAAAAACAGGGTGAAGAACAAAAGTGAGAGATTGAACGCTTCTACAAGGCGCTACAGAAGACATGAATGAGAAAGAATATGCTGGGTATACGCAGAAGGTCAGGCAGTGTCTGTGGAGAGGTGGGGGGGAAATATAGTGACACTTCAGGTCTTCGATATTAATTTCAGATCTCATCCTGATTGTGACAAAGCTCTCTGAAATAACGATAGAGGCTGGTATCTTGTCACCAAGTCTCCCTTTAGTTATTCGTGCACACTACACTGACTGTAGATAGCCAGTTCAGAGTCAGTCCGCTGAACTGAGGAGTTTCTGAATCTCCTGTTTCATTTCATTATTTATAGCTACACAAAATACAATACAACAGTAACAATACACAAGAGAAATCGGGACACAACCATAAGGTGCCCAAAATCTTACGAAACAAACAACGCGACATAAAACGTATATAGAATTTCCATACTGTCCTTTCAAAGGGACCACAATGACAGGAATCTAGAGAAGACACCATTTCACCCCCTCAGGGCAACGTTCACAGCAGGCAAGAGCCCACAATATACAATTGCAAACACTTCACCCATCACCTGCACCCAGTCTACAAAACTCAGCATAGCCAAAAACAACATTCAACAGTAAAAACCCACTGAGTCCATAACTCAACTCACCCCCCCCCCC
>NC_057752.1:3585638-3624843 GCF_004010195.1 Chiloscyllium plagiosum
CCTTCTTCACTATCCTATCTACCTGCGACTCTACTTTCAAGGAGCTATGAACCTGCACTCCAAGGTCTCTTTGTTCAGCAACACTCCTTAGGACCTTACCATTAAGTGGATAAGTCCTGCTAAGATTTGCTTTCCCAAAATGCAGCACCTCGCATTTATCTGAATTAAACTCCATCTGCCACTTCTCAGCCCATTGGCCCATCTGATCAAGACCCTGTTGTAATCTGAGGTAACCTTTATCGCTGTCCACTACACCTCCAATTTTGGTTGCATCTGCAAACTTACCAACTGTACCTCTTGTGGTCACATTCAAATCATTTATGTAAATGACAAAAAGTAGAGGACCCAGCATCGATCCTTGTGACACTCCACTGGTCACAGGCCTCCAGTCTGAAAAACAACCCTCCACCACCACCCTCTGTCTTCTCCCTTTGAGCCACTTCTGTATCCAAACGGCTCGTTCTCCCTGTATTCCATGAGATCTATCCTTGCTAATCAGTCTCCCATGGGGAACCTTGTCGAGCACCTTACTGAAGTCCAAATAGATCACATCTACCGCTCTGCCTTCATCAATCCTCTTTGTTACTTCTTCAAAATACTCAGTCAAGTTTGTGAGAACATGATTTCCCACGCACAAAGCCATGTTGACTTTCCCTAATCAGTCCTTGCCTTTCCAAATACCTGTACATCCTGTCCCTCAGGATTCCCTCCAACAACTTGCCCAACACTGACGTCAGGCCCACCGGTCTATAGTTCCCTGGCTTGTCCATACCATCTTTCTGAAACAGTGGCACGACGTTGGCCAACCTCCAGTCTTCTGGTACCTCACCTGTGAGTATCGATGATACAAATATCTCAGCAAGACGCCCAGCAATCACTTCTCTAGCTTCCCACACAGTTCTCGGGTACTCCTGATCAGGTCCTGGGGATTTATCCACTTTTATGCGCTTCAAGACAACCAGCACTTCCTCCTCTGTAATATGGACATTTTGCAAGATGTCACCATCTATTTCCCTACAGTTTATATCTTCCATGTCCTTCTCCACAGTAAATACTGATGCAAAATAGTCGTTTAGTATTTTCCCCATCTCATGCGGCTCCACACAAAGGCCGCCTCGCTGATCTTTGAGGGGCCATATTCTCTCCCTAGTTACCCTTTTGTCCTTAATGTATTTGTAAAAACCCTTTGGATTCTCCTTAATTCTATTTGCCAAAGCTATTTCATGTCCCCTTTTTGCCCTCCTGATTTCCCTCTTAAGTATACTCCTACTTTCTTTATACTCTAAGGATTCACTCGATCTATCCTGTCTATACCTGACATATGCTTCCTTCTTTTTCTTAACCAAACCCTCAATTTCTTTAGTCATCCAGCATTCCCTATACCTACCAGCCTTCCCTTTCACCCTGACAGGAATACACTTTCTCTGGATTCTTGTTATCTCATTACTGAAGGCTTCCCATTTTCCAGCCGTCCCTTTACCTGCGAACATCTGCCTCCAATCAGCTTTCAAAAGTTCTTGCCAAATACCATCAAAATTGGCCTTTCTCCAGTTTAGGACTTCAACTTTTGGATCTGGTCTATCCTTTTCCATCACTATTTTAAAACGAATAGAATTATGGTCGCTGGCCCCAAAGTCTTCCCCCATTGACACTTCAGTCACCTGTCCTGCCTTACTTCCCAAGAGTAGGTCAAGTTTTGCATCTTCTCTAGTAGGTACATCCACAAACTGAATCAGAAAATTTTCTTGTACACACTTAACAAATTCCTCTCCATCTAAACCCTTAACACTATGGCAGTCCCAGTCTATGTTTGAAAAGTTAAATCTCTTACCATAGCCAGTAATTTCCCCTTCCTATGTTGTTGATTCCCATGTGTACAATGACCTCCTGCTGGCCCTTCTCCCCCTTGAGAACATTCTGCACTCTCTCTGAGACATCCTTGATCCTGGCACCAGGGAGGCAACACACCATTCCGATTTTTCGCTGCTGGCCACAGAAACGTCTGTCTGTACCTCGGACTACATAAGCAAAGTTCACTCACTCACAGGAACAGATTCCAGCTGCACAAGCATGGTTCACACACAGGAGATGGGCCTACCCGCAAGGGCACAGCCCACAACCCAACCAGACCAGACAAGGCCCGGTCACATCACTGAGTCATCCTGGAACTCACAGGTCTCCTGATCAGCACCACTGGCCATTTATCCAGCCATTTCAGGAGCCAGTTCTGACAAACAACAGTGCATACTGGCTGCAACTCAGCCAGCACACAGAAATCAGTTCTCCTCACTGGAGCACAGTGGCTGTGGGGCCAGTCAGCTCAGAGTCAGTCCCCTGGACTGCGGAGATTCCAAATTGGTCAGCCAGGGCTTTCCTGATTGGCCAATCAAGGACCTTGTAGTCAATAAGATCCACCTGGTTCCAATCACTACACTGTCCCAAGGTCAGCCCACAATGTCTTCCTGAAGCAGGGAAAGAATTGGAGAGTGTGCTTTAAATTCTGGTTTCCTATTTCATCTGCTTTCAGAGCGTGTGCAGTGCGCAGCCTGCATTGGGCAAGTTTAAGTGCTGAGGTGATACCAACTTCAACAGTTAAACGCAAAGCCGATTTAACGGAGCTGGAAATTCAGTCAATGCCACAACGAATCCATTTGGCCGTGAACGAAATTCATGGAAAGCTTGCGACATCGGGCAAATTTTGGACTAAATGTGGGTCTCGAGCACTTCTGCCTGATTGACAGTGCCAATCACACTCAGAGCAGGCCAGATGTCAAGGTGCAGATGGTTGGATTCACTGAACCTCTCTTGAAAGGATGAATGAAAATAAGGCAAAACCATTTGGTTAATTGTGTTCTCCTTTTAAGAGACCATACCAAATCTGCCCTGTGATGAACTCAAACCTATTTAGTTCATGGAAAGTTACTATGTCTTTCTCATCCAAAAGGACTACACAGAGGCCCACGTCCACTATTGAACCTGCCTGGTTATGCCTCACTGATGAGTGTGTTTCTTAGTCCCAATCAAGTAGGGCCCATACTGTTTCATGGAGTCCTTGGTCACCTGACCTGTTCTGAGCGTGACTGGCACTGTCAATCATGCAGAAATACTTGAGACTCACCTTTGTAAAGAGTCAATCAACACATTTGCTGAAAATCATCTTCATCTCTACCATTCTTTGGAGGCTTACGTTGCTGCTGGTGTGGACAGGTTCGAGCAGCTCAATTGCCCCACACATCAACAACTCAAAGGCATGCTGTGCAGCATTTTCCACTCACTAATATTAATAGCAGCCTGCTCATGCCATTGGGCTGAATGACATTGCCAGGTCTGGACGGTTTGAGTTATAAAGAGAGGCTGGATCTGCTGGGACTTTTTTCACTGCAGTGTCGGAGGTTGAGAGGTGACTTTATAGAGGTTTATAAAGTAATGAGGGGCATGGATAGGGTTAATGGGCAGTGCCTTTTCTCTAGGATGGGGGGGTTTCAAGACTTGGGGTTACATTGTTAAGGTGAGAGGAGAAAAATTTAAATAAGACATGAGGGACAAATTCTTTACACAGAGAGTGGTTTGTGTGTGGAATGACCTTCCTGAGGAAGTGGTGGATGTGGGTACAGTTACAATGTTTAAAAGACACTTAGACAAGTACGTGAATAGGGAAGGTTTGGAGGGATATGGGCCAGGAGTAGGCAGGTGGGATGAGTTTAGTTTGGGATTATGGTCGGCATGGACTGATTGGACTGAAGGGTCTGTTTCCGTGCTGTATGACTCCATGAGTCAGAGCCAAATTAAATCTAATATTGAGAAATATTTTGGAGATGAAAAGGTGGGACTGTGTGACGAAGAGTTTTAGGGACTAGCTATTCACATCTTGGTAAAAACGAGGTAAAAACAAGGGCTTTTGCCCGAAACGTCAATTTTGCCTGTCCTCGGATGCTGCCTGAATTGCTGTGCTCTTCCAGCACCACTGATCCAGAATTCACATCTTGGACCTGCACTCATACTTATCCCAGATGGACAGGATGAAAGGCACTTGGATCTTAAACATGAACTAGATTTAAGCAAAGGGCATGGCACAGTACAACAGAGGGCACTCAGACAACAATATTTGGCAATCTCCTTCAGCGCTGAGCTCCCTTCTCATTCTCTCGCCTTCCCAAGAGAGAAACAACAGCGCACTGGGAGGGAAGACAATGTAAAGGTGTATGTGGAGATGTGAATGTGGATGTAAGATTAAGCAAGAGCAGCATTGGGACAAAGCAGTCCGACAGGTCAGAGAAACCTTGCAGTCCTTCTGGAAGTTCATTACTTGCTTCTTGCCTGCAGGCCTCCGTTTTGTCAAATTGTGATGAAATAACGTTACTTCTGTCCAATGAGTTCAACCATACAAAGCATGAATGCTCAAGGGACTTAATTCTCATCCGCTCACAAAAATATCTGCAACTTCTGATATAAAATGCCATTGTAAATGAGATTTGAAGTGCATTTTGATAGTTCATATTCATGGAGAAGTAATTGGCTTCAATTTAACCTGAAGTGGGTAAGACAAGTTCACCTGCAGACTGAGATGGCTCTCTCCATACATTCGAGCATGACTGTGGCCAATTTGTTAAGAAACATTAGGCTTGTGCGTCTTACTGGAGGCTGATGGGAATTGACATGGCGGTCCAACCAGATTCTACTGCTATATAATTGGTGCGTGGGCTTTTTCTTTCCTCTTCTCTGCCCTCTGTCAAACCAACAGGTTGATTGGGGATTTGCAGGGGATGTAATCTTCGACAGACAGCACAAACCCAGCTTATTAACTGACCACACCCTCTTCACTAGTGACGGCAGCAGCCTTCGGTGGAGCGCAGTTCTGAAAGCAACAGTGCCCCATCCGTCATGTCCCAGGACAGCCTGTGCTAAAAGTACACCCCAGCTAGGAGCAAAACCACAGTCAAACATGCCTTGTCTTCATGCAAACCCGATAGACACGCACGTCGTGGTTGCTTCATCAGATCGTGGTCACAAATGCAACCTCTGGCTGACCTTTCCCACTTGCACTGTCCCAATTAACCGCTCTCTGAACTGTTCAAATTAGTTGACTCGATACAAACAGGAAGGCTAATCTGAGGCCTCCTCATCTTAGAGGTCCTAATCGTCTCATTGTCAAGCAGAGAGACCGAGGGGCTGCAGGTACACAGGTCCTTGATAGTGGTATCATAGGTAGAAAGGGTGGTGAAGAAGGCGCTTGGCATGATTGCCTTCATAGAACTATAGAAACATAGAAGGTAGGAGCAGGAGGAGGCCATTCGGCCCTTTGAGCCTGCTCCACCATTCCTAACCATCATGGCTGATCGTCCAACTCAGTCACCAAATCCTGCGTTCTCCCCATAACCTTGGATCCCCAAGTGCTATATCCAGCCGCCTCTTGAACACATTCAATGGTTTGACATCAACTACTTCCTGTGATAAGGAATTCCACAGGCTCTTTGGGTGAAGAAATGTCTCCTCATCTCTGTTCTAAATGGTCCACCCTGTTGGATGGTTAGTGATGAAGGTGTTTGGTATGCTTTGCTTTATTGGTCAGAGCATTGAGTACAGGAGTTAGGACATCATGTTATGGCTGCACAAGACATGGGTGAGGCTACCTTTGGGGTACTGTGTACAGTTCTGATTGTCCTGCTGTAAAGAAGGACATTATTAAACTGGAAAAGGTACAGAAAAGATTCATAAGGATGTGACTGAGACTGGAAGATTCGTGTTATAAGGAGAGTTTGGATAGTGTGGGACATTTTTCCCCTGGAGTGTAGGAGGCTGAGGGGTGACCTTATCGTGGTTTATAAAATCACAAGTGACACAGATAAGGTGAATTGCAAAGGTTTTCTTGCTAGAATAGGGGAGTTTCAAAATGAGTGGGCATAGTTTTAAAGAGAGAGGGGAAAGATTCAAAAGGGATCTGGGTAGCAAATGTTTTACACAGAGGGTGGTACGTGTATGGAATGAACTGCCAGAGGAAGTGGTGGAGGCTGGTACAATGATAACATTTAAAAGACATTTGGACAGGTACATGAATAGGAAAGGGTTTGGAGGGATATGGGCCAAACACAGGCAAGTGGGACGAGGAAACCTGGCTAAACCCAGGTTTCTGTGCTGTCTTGGAGTCTACTGGACTGGTGAAAACATCACATGAGTGGTGTCATCTGATTGACTGTCACATGATCACACATCATGTGATCAAATCTCCAGAGCTTGATCCGCCAGGAGAACTTGTCAGTAATGATTGTGTGAGCTGCACACAATTATCTACCCACTAAATTAATATACGGGATAGAATGGGCAGCACATAGACAAAGTAGAAATGGGCACTGCAGATGGATAACAAAATTGACCTGCCGCACTTAGATCTTTAATCATTCTGTTATTCTGTCACTGTCACAGAGTCAATATGGCACATAGGTAGGCTATTCGGCTATTGAGTCACACTGGCCATCTCTGGAGCCTTCAAACGCTCTTCCAATTCCCTTTGAAAATCATTGATGGTCTCCACTTCCACCATCCCCACAGGCACCAAGTTCTAGATCATTACCACCCAGGGCACAAAAACATCCTTCTACATACTCACCCCCCTCCTCCCCCACCACAAACAGCCCTCCCCCACTACTGCAACTCTTGCACAACCCTTAAATATGTGTCCCCTAGACCTTTCACCATCAGGCAAATGGGAACAGCTTTACTGCTCTAAGCGTTCATGAAACAACTCCCCAGGGGTCGGTATCCCGTCACCAAGTCCCCCCTTTATTTACGCGGAGAGTCTGATCCAGCTCCCTCAGAACCAGCTCTGACCCTCCTGTTTCTATCTGTCAGCCAGGGCTCCCTGATTGCACCAGATTAACAGCCCCAATCAGGGAACTCAGGTTCTATGAGGTCCACCTGGATGACATCATTCCAATCACTACACATTCCTTATCTAAACCTGTCATAATCCTGTACATTTAAAAAAAAAAATCAAATCTCACCGGAACCACTTTTGCTTCGAGGTCTCTCAAACCTAACACTGGGTGCTGGAATCCCTCAGCGCAGAACCATTCTGGTAAGTCTCCTCTGCACCTTTTCAGGGACTCTCTTTCCTTCCTCAAGTGTGGTGACCTGAACTGGTGACAATTATTTCAGAAAGACTTTCAATTTTCTTTGTGGCCAGCTCCTCTGAGCTGTTGAATTATTCGACCATATGCGAACTAAATGGGGGATTTCTGTGATACATTTTCAAGAGGTTATGCAATCGGAGTGTGGGTTTTGCAAAGCGTAGAACCTGTTTCTCTGTGCTGTAACATTGGGCAAAATGTGATATTTGTCAAATCAGCAGATGGCAGCGGAAAATTCCTTTGACTGCGCTTTTTAGCAATACCTGTACAGAAAGAGAAGAAAATCAAAAGGAGTGCCTTTTTTTGAAATGTTAATATATACAGATAAACAGACGATCGCAGAGACAAATGCAATTACTCTGAGTGGTGAACCATTAAAGTGAGATATCTGCAGGCAGATGCCAATACTAAACTCCCAGCAAACGCAGGAGCTGACTTCACAGGTATCATTAGAACACAGAGCATTTCCATTGCACAAATCACAGGTTTGCAGCTTTACTTCAGACTTGAATCTGGGATTCCTGGGGCAACCTTTGTCACAGAACATCACAGTACGAAGGTCGATGAAATAGTGCTTTGTGCTTTCTTAAGCTGTGTAAAAAAGAATACATTCTCTTCAACAGCCTTTTAATGTTTTGTGAATTGACTGTCATTATTACTTGAAATGTGCAATTTCAGAAGCTCGTGTCTTAAGGAGATCAGTATCATCCAACATGCAATAAATTTGATAACTAGCTTTAGCCTGAAGGTAATGATCAGGCAGTATGTTATTTTCTTGCTCATCAAGGGGACCGCAGAAAGCATTTTGGCTCATCGGGGAACTGGACTGCTTACCGAAACTAACCACAAGCAGAGAAAACCTAACCTTGTATTGGGAGATGCTTTATCCAAGTGTTTAATCATTCAGGCTGGTGACAGCTGCCACTGTGGCAAAATGAGATTCACGTAAATCCATGACAGGGGTAACCGACTGCATCACCCTGACATCAGCAAGAGAGACGAGAGCAGAGGAGAGTGAGGATGTGAACAGAGAGGTCTTAGACACTACTCTAGGGAGCTGCAATTGATAACCTACCCTGTATAAATGAAGGAGTTGAAAAGCCTGACTCAGAGAGGGTTCAGAAGAGGTTTGCCAGGATGTTGCCAGGTCGGGAAGGTTTGAGTTAGAAAGAAAAGCTGGGAACTTATTTTCCCTGGAGAGTCGGAGGTTGAGAGGTGACCTTATAGAGGTTTAATAAAATCATGAGGGGCATAGATAGGGTTAATGGACGGTGTCTTTTCCCCAGGATGGGGGATTTCAAGACGAGGGGGAGCACATTTTTAAGTGACTCAAAAGCTTGAGATTTCAAATGAACCTGTCGGACTATAACCTGGTGTTGTGTGACTTCTGACCTTGTCCACCCCTCGTCCAACACCGGCATCTCCACATCACATTTTTAAGGTGAGAGGTGGGAGCTTTAAAAAAGACTTTTTTTTTTACACAGAGGGTGGTTCGCGTGTGGAATGAACTTCCTGAGGAACAGTTACCACATTTAAAAGCCATTTGGATAAGGACATGAATAGGAAACGTTTGGAGGGATATGGGCCAGGAGCAGGCAGGTGGGACTAGGTTAGTTTGGGATTGTGTTCAACATGGACTGGTTGGACGAAAGGGTCTGTTTCCGTGCTGTATGTCTCTGTGACTCCAGAGAGAAAAAGCAAGCAGCCTCAGGAACAATAAACAGAGAGAGCGAGGAGGAAAAACACATCTGTGTTGCCCCGGCAACCATCTAAACAATTTAATGTTCAGTTGGAGCAAACAAAGAATGTATATCCAGACCCAAAATGGCCTGTAATTTATCCAGAACAATAAAAGGAAAAATCCTTGCAAACAGATATGCTGCTGCATGTGGGGACTGTTCTGGTTTCAGTCTTTATTAAAGGCTCAACAATTGATTTTAAATATTTTTCAGAATTTACCTAAGGGGAGTGTCCAGGGGTAAAAGAATACCAGGCTGCGATGAAGGGAAAGGAAATGCAATGTGAAAGGTCAAAATGGACTCTGCACAGCACAGAAGCCATGTTGTGAAGGTTGGCAAAATAGACTGCTCTGACATTCACTTAAGCTCAAATTGAAAACGATAACATCTTTGGGAAAGTCACAGTCATAGAGATACAGCACGGAAACAGACCCTTCAGTCCAACCTGTCCATTCCGACCAGACATCCCAACCCAATCTAGTCCCACCTGCCAGCACCCGGCCCATATCCCTCCAAACCCTTCCTATTCATATACCCATCCAGATGCCTCTTAAATGTTGCTATTGTACCAGCCTCCACCACTTCCTCTAGCAGCTCATTCCATACATGCACCACCCTCTGTGTGAAAAAGTTGCCCCTTAGGTCCCTTTTATATCTTTCCCGTCTCACCCTAAACCTATGCCCTCTAGTTCTGGACTCCCCCACCCCAGGGAAAAGACTTTGTCTATTTATCCTATCCATGCCCCTCATGATTTTATAAACCTCTAAAAGGACACCCCCTCAGCCTCCGATGCTCCAGGGAAAACAGCCCCAGCCTGTTCAGCCTCTCCCTGTAGCTCAAATCCTCCAACTCTGGCAACATCCTTGTAAATCTTTTCTGAACCCTTTCAAGTTTCACAACATCCTTCCAATAGGAAGGAGACCAGAACTGCACACAATGTCCACTGCCACAACCGTTGAAACTTGCTGGATGGCTTTACAGACGACTGACTGACCGATTTTGAAGTCAGTTGCTCGAAATCATGTCTTGCGAGGCCAAAGGCGAAACCTTTAACGCTGGAATGGAGATGTGGATGAAAGTATATGTAAACTGCTGCACTCATTTCAGTTTGGACCGTGATATCAACAAGGTGACAGGAAATTTAAAAAATTATTTTCTTTATATACGTTCCTGTGGGGAGGTGGTGGCGTAAAGTCACTGGATTGGCAATTGAGAGTCTCAGGTTCTGGAGATGGGTTTGAGTGCCACCATGGCCGATGGTGAAGTCTCAATAATAATTCTTTTAATAACCTGGCCTCATGCTGACCATGGAACGGTGGTCGTAAAAACTCATGTAGTTCAATAACCTATTTTTAGGAAAGGAAATATGCCTTCCTCACCTGGTCTGGCCTGTTGACTCTAAATCCTCAGCAATGGGGTTGATGCTGCAGCTTTATAGAACTTTAGTCAGGCCACACTTGGAATATCGTGTACAGTTCTGGTCACCGCACTACCAGGAGGATGTGGATGCTTTGGGAGAGGGGACAGAAAAGGTTTACCAGGATGTTGCCTGGTATGGGGGGGATTTTAGCGATGAAGAAAGGTTGGATAGACTGGGTTTGTTTTCACTGGAACGCAGGAGGTTGAGGGGCGACCTGATAGAAGTTTATAAGATTGTGAAAGGCGTGGATAGAGTGGGAAGTATGAGGCTTTGTCCCCAGGGTGGAGGGGTCCATTACTAGGGGACACAGGTTCAAGGTGCGGTGGGGGAATTTAAAAGAGATGTGTGAGGCAGGTTTTTCA
This sequence comes from Chiloscyllium plagiosum, assembly GCF_004010195.1. Classification (NCBI taxonomy): domain Eukaryota; kingdom Metazoa; phylum Chordata; class Chondrichthyes; order Orectolobiformes; family Hemiscylliidae; genus Chiloscyllium; species Chiloscyllium plagiosum. Next base: position 3,596,285 of record NC_057752.1, read on the forward strand.
CACAAAGGGTGGTGTGTGCCTGGAACACGCTGCCAGAGGAGGGGGTGGAAGCAGACACAATAGCAGCATTCATCCGAGCGAATACATGAATAGGAAGGGATCAGAGGGATACGGATCCTGTAAGTGAAGACAGTTTTAGTATGGAAGGGCAAAATGTGTCAGTGCAGGCTTGGAGGGCTGAAGGGCCTGTTCCTGGGCTGGATTGCTCTTTGTTCTTTATCTTATCTGCTCTCTGGACAAATAAGGATGGGAAATATATGCTGGTCTAGCCAGTGATGCCCTCATCTCATGAATGAAATTTAGAGTCTTTCAGATCCTCAGAATTTTCAATGATGTTGCTGTTGTGATGTTGAGACACAGGAAAGCCATCAGAACCAATCTGGGAACAATCTGAATACCGTTTTCATGGCAGTACTCATTTTCACCACATACCTGGACAGTGGCTCTGTGCCAAAGCCTTGATTTAACCCACTCGGCCAATACCAATATCTCAAAGGGTTATTACTGCCTATGCCACCCAGCTTACTTTCGGAAAGAAAGAAACATAAAGGAAATGAAAGAAAAGGAGAGATTTTTGAAAAAAGGGAATGGATAAGAGGGAAGAGAGAGAGAGAGAGACAAAGAAGGTAGGAAGAGAAAAGGAAAGAAAGAAAGAGAGGAAAAAAGAGAAAGGGAAAGAGGGAGTGGAAGGGGAAAGTAGAAGAATGGAGAAGAGAGAGATAGAAAGAGGGACAGTGAGAAAGAAATGGAACATTTAAAAATTCTAAAGAGTCATATGGTCTTTCTGACCCGAGATGTTCAAACAGCTGGTTATAAAGCATGAACCAACTTCGAGCTCAGACAGCCTGTTGCCCCCATCAAAGAGCATATTAGAGTGCCCCTTTTTGCTCTTGACAGCAATGTCACAGACAGTTATCACAAAGAAATGCCTGTGGATTCCCAACATAGGTACGTACTAGAGCGGGTTGAGCCATGATGGAGTAAATGCTGGCTGCCAGCAGGATTGGACTGGGCAATGAGGCTCGCTGTAGTCAAATGAGGAGAAAGTGAGGGCTGCAGATGCTGGAGATCAGAGCTGAAAATGTGTTGCTGGAAAAGCGCAGCAGGTCAGGCAGCATCCAGGGAACAGGAGAATCGACGTTTCGGGCATAAGCCCTTCTTCAGGAAGAAGGGCTTATGCCCGAAACGTCGATTCTCCTGTTCCCTGGAGGCTGCCTGACCTGCTGCGCTTTTCCAGCAACACATTTTCATCCCTGTAGTCAAATAGCTCACTACGTCTGACGGTCAAGGCCACACTCAAAGAGTGGGCATCTTAACAAGAGGCCAGTGTCGACAGCGCTGGATTTCAGTAAGTAACATGTGTTGGAGACAGGCTTGCTCTGCCAGATGGGAGGTGAATATTAGACGGTAGGGAAATGCACTTGAGTGTTTCGGCTCTGTCTCCCTCGAAGCCGTTCGTTTCGTGCAAACCTGACGCTTTGAATCACTGGACACAGATCAAACAAACTGGCTCATATTGATTGTGCCCATGTTGCACACAGTAGTGTAGGTCTCCTTAATGTGCAGCGTGAAACTAGCTTTCAGAAGGTGTCAGGTAATTGCACCTTCAAACAGCAGCCTGTGGCCTGGGGAGCAGGGAACCAAATGTGGATTCCAATCAGCTTTACAAGATCAATGTCTAGCGCGCAGTTAAAGCTAATCCTTTCTCACATCCCTGAACAAAAGCTGCAGCAATCGGTCTTGACTGAAATGAGAGAGAGAGAGAAAAAAGCACATAAATCTCCAAACTCCGGCCATTAGCAACTGCACTGGACGGGGGCCTGTGGAATCAAAACACAATCTGAAAACAATAAAATAATCAAAGGCCTTATCAGAGGAGCTTTCCCTGCCTTCGGTCGAACAAAATGGACACACTGCTGTCAAGGGTCTTGGGATTAATTTCCCCTCAGAGGACCAAGAGAAAATTATGCCGGAAATGGAATAAACTGGACTTGCAGTGTAGGAGAAAGTAAGACCTATCGGAAAGATGTTGTGAAACTTGAAAGGGTTCAGAAAAGATTGACAAAGGATGTTGCCAGGGCTGGAGGATTTGAGCTATAGGGAGAGGCTGAATAGACTAGGGCTGTTTTCCCTGGAGCGTTGAAGGCTGAGGGGTGACGTTATGGGAAAAGCCCATCAGGTTCACAAATGGAAGGAAACTGTCATCCTTACATAGTCTGGCCGAAATGTGACTCCAGACCCACAGCATGGTTGGAGGATTTGAGCTACAGGGAGAGGCTGAACAGGCTGGGGCTGTTTTCCCTGGAGCGTCAGAGGCTGAGGGGTGACCTTTTAGAGGTTTATAAAATTATGAGGGCCATGGATAGGGTAAATAGACAAAGTATTTTCCCTGGGGTCGGGGAGTCCAGAACTAGAGGGCATAGGTTTAGGGTGAGAGGGGAAAGATATAAAAGAGACCTACGGGCAACTTTTTCGCACAGAGTGTAGTACTTGTATGGAATAAGCTGCCAGGGGAAGAGGTGGAGGCTGGTACAATTGCAACATTGGGTGCTGGCAGGTGGGACTAGATTGGGTTGGGATATCTGGTCGGCATGGATGGGTTGGACCGAAGGGTCTGTTTCCGTGCTGTACAGCTCTATGACTCTATGACTGCAGATGCTGGAGATCAGAGGCAAGAGTGTGGTGCTGGAAAAGCACAGCAGGTCAGGCAGCATCTGAGGAGCAGGAGAATCGACGTTTCATCAGGAAAGACTTTCAATGTACCAACCTCATTCTCACAAAGCTCTCCGGCACAACTGACCCTCAAGCCAAGTGCTGTCCACAAACTCCATTTTATGCCTTCAGTTGCCCTTCCAACATTTTGAAACCATTCATTCTCAGGATGGGGGTGGGGAGTATCAGTGGCAAAGCATCATGAATTTCCCATCTCTAGTTGCCCTTCACAAGGTGACGGTGAGCCACGTTCTTGGACTATTGCGTCTGTGTGGTGTAGGTATATCTCCCATGGTTCGATAACAGAGTGGCTTGCTGGAACCATTTCAGAGTCAACCACATTTCTGTTGAGATAGGTTTAGGGCACGATCAGGTAAGAAAAGCAGGTTTCCTTCCCCTGTACACCCAGTTGGATTTTGACAACAACCCAGTCGTTTCGTGGCCATTATGAACGGGATGAGCCTTTTATTCCAGATTTATTAATCAGTTGGGAAATGGACAATCAAGCTCAGATAACCCTGCAAGAGTGAGTAATCTCAAAAAAAAACTGAGTCCCGGGTGAAGCTACACGGCCTCTATGCACTGAAAAAAACACCAACAGTATTCCCCACAAGAGCGTGCAATCATGAAGGCAAAAGGAATGGTGAAGGAAGTCTAATGTTGGTATGATGCCAGGCGATACATCCCGATGACTGGTGGCCTTAAACCCATCATGGGTTTGTGCGGTAGCTGTGTGCAAGCAATCATCTGATCAGGCTCACCTTCATTATCATCATTGCTACACAGCAGTGCCAGAGTCCACATGCCAACCAATCAGCACTCTTCTCTTAAGCAGTATAAAAGTTGGTTTTCCCCTTACATTTGTATTTTTGTAAACTGCGAGACAAACAAAATACTCAAGTTATAGAGTCTTAGAGATGTACAGCACAGAGACAGACTCTGTTCCAACCCATCCATATATCCCTAAATTAAGGATTAGATTCCCTACAGTGTGGAAGCAGGCTCTTTTGCCCAACAAGTCCACACCGACCCTCTGAACAGCAGCCCACCCAGACCCATTCCCCCCTGACTAATGCACCTAACACTACAGGCAATTTAGCATGGCCAATTCACCTGACCTGCACATCATGGACTGTGGGAGGAAACCGGAGAACCCGGAGGAAACCCACGCAGACACGGGGAGGAGAATGTGCAAACTCCACACAGACAGTTGCCCAAGGCGGGAATTGAACTCAGGTTCCCAGCCCCGTGAGGCAGCAGTGCTAACCACTGAACTACCATGCCACCTTCTAGCCCCATTTGCCAGCACTTGGCCCATATCTCTATTTATATACCCGTCCAAATGCCTTTTAAATGCTGTAACTGTACCAGCCTCCACCACTTCCTCTGGCAGCTCATTCCATACACGTACCACCCTCTGTGTGAAAAAGTTGCCCCTTAGGTCCCTTTTATACCTTTCTCAAGTTCTCTGCCATCAAACTACTATCTTTCATTCTTTTCCTTTAATTGGTATGTGTGTGCAAGTTTCGAAGGGTATATATTTATTCTGTCATGTTTCAAACTGTTAATAAACTTTATTAAGTCTTGTGTTACAGTAAGTCAGTGGGTTCATTGTTTGGTGAAGAAATCTAGTTGGTGGATTCGCATTCTGAAACATTTAGATTGGTGTATGGCCATTATTTATAACCAGGTAAATCCCCTTTTTTTAAAACACGCTTTGTGGAATAATGGGACATTCCTCCTCTATCAGTTGTCACATGAGTATAAGAAGCACTTGTTCACTAAGTGCACACCTCTTCCCCCTAATGCTTTTGGATGGTGATAGAAACGCACAAAATATGAACTGAATGAATTACTGACTTCATAGGAAAAGAACTGATAAAATGCTTTAATTTACAGTGAGGAGGTGGTGTAAAATGATTTGCAGTGTGCTACTGCTTGGCTGCTTCTTTTCTGCAATGTTTTTCTTCGTCGGAGTGTAAAGTGACTTACGTTTTCATCAACTGCGTGTGACAGCTGCTGGAATGATTCTGTCGCACACAGCCATACAGTTGTGGCTGGAGACAACATATCACTCTGACCCGTGAGTCAACAGCTCAATATTCATGGCCAAGTCTTCAGGACGGAAGGGCTCGTCCTGCTACCTTGCCAAGTCTTCACTCCCACGGGACTGCAAGGATGGCATTCACGTATGCGTACATATTTCTCCAGACTCAATCTCAATCAGAGGAATCGCCCTTTTCAGGGGCGGGGTTCGGTTGGCTGGGTTGCAATGTCAAGGTCAACAGCGTCAAGGTTCCTGCCTTAGCTGAGGTCACCAAGCAGGTCCCCACCTCCTCAACCCCTCCCTTCGCCTGAGGCATGTTGAGCCTCAGGTTAAACCACGAGCAATCGTTTCTATCTGGAATAGGAGAGCAGCCCGACGACGGCAACTTTACCTGTACCTTACATTTCTTCGGAGTGAATAATGCTTGGAAGAAGTCAAACACCTCACCCTTATTCTCTCTCCTCCCCCACTGAGTCCTTTCCGGCGCATAGCTCCGTAGAAATCGAGCGTCCACCCACCCAATCATCTTTGTATAAAGAGCTTGAACAGCAAGCATAACCAATCCGTTCGGCCAGTCACTTATCACAGTAGACTCCATGACATTGACCCCAACCCTACCCTTCTATTTCTGGAACATTCTCAAGGTTAAAAGCAACCTTATGAGGACTAAGTGTTCCTTCAATTCCAGCCTCTTAGAACATGGATACATAGAGCAGTACAGCACAGGAACAGGTCCTTCAGCCCACCACGTCTGTGCTGACCGTGATTCCATTCGAGACTAATCCCACCTGCCTGCACATGGTCCATAGCCCCCTACTCCCTGCCCGCTCATGTGTCTGTCTGAATGCCATTTGAATGTGGCTATTGTATCTGCTTCTCCCACCTCCCCTGACAATGCCCTCCAGGCACACATCACCCTCTCGGTGTCAAAACCTTGTCCCACACATCTCCTTTCAACTTTCCCTCTCACACCTTCAACCTATGGCCCTTGGTATGTGGCATTTCCACCCTATCCACGCCTCTCCTAATTGTATAAACTTTTACCAGGTCGCCCCCTCAGCCTCTGAAGCTCTAGCAAAAACAATCCAAGTTTGTCCAACCCCTCCTGATGGCCAATACACTCCAATCCAGGCAACATCCTGGTAACCTCTTTCACACCCTCTCCAAAGCCACCATATCCTTCCGGCAGTGTGACGACCAGAATTGCACACAATATTCCAAGTATGGCCTAACTCAAGTTTTATACAGCTGCAACATGACTTGCCAATTTTTATACTCTATGCCCCAATCAATGATGGCAAGCATGCCATACACCTTCACTACCACCTTATCCACTTGAGTTGCCATTTTCAGGGAGCTCTGGACTTGCACTCAGAGATCCCATTGTATATCAATGGGATTACAGTTGCCATGGACTGGCTGGAGCCAAGGGACTGTTTCTGTGCTGTATGACTCTATGACTCCTAAGGTTCTTGCCATTTACTGTATGCTTTCCTGTTGCATCTAAACTCCCAAAATGCGTCACCTTGTCCACATTAAACTCAATCTGCCATTTCTCTGCTCAGCTTTCCAACGGATCTGTATCCTGCTGTATCCTTTGACAACGTTCCTCACGACCCACAACTCCACGGATTTCCATGTCGTCTGCAAACTTTCCAGTCAGGCCACCTACATTTCCATCCAAATCATTTATACATATATTACGAACAGGTCCCAGCACTGACCCTGTGGAACACCACCAATCACAGAACAGGAGTCCAAAAAACAGCCCTCCATAACTACCCTCTGTCTTCTGTGAGCAAGCGAACTTACCAACTTACTGTGGATCATATAGAACATAGAACAATACAGCACAGAACAGGCCTTTTAGCCCTCGATGTTGCGCCGGCCTGTGAACTAATGTAAGCTCATCCCCCTATGCTATCTCATCATCATCCATGTGTTTATGTGATTTAATCTTCTGGACTAGCTCCCCCCCCCCCCCCCACCATGAGTGACCTTGTCAAATGCTTTTGTGCATTCTCCAAATATTATCATTCTCCAACTAGGAACGGTGTCTTCAGTTGTCTGAGCTCTCAGCTTCCCCACATGTCTTTCCCTCGCTCTCCTCTTTGAGTTTGGGGTGACCCATTCTCATATCTTTGGTTCAGTGCCAATTTTCATGCAGCTGCCTTACTTTACTAAAAAGTGTGTTAAAAATGGATATCGCAATACATAAGCACCAACGACCCCTCCCCCCAAAAATAATTCACTGCTCAAGGATCATGCGTGGGAACCACGGACAATTTTCACCCCCTTTATTTGACACCCAACCACATCACCTCGGTTGCCATTCTGATCGGACAGTTAGCTCTGCAACAGGAGAGCAGGGTCAGTGCCTCATTTGGATGACTCAATTCCATTGTGCATTCTGCTTTACAAACTCGTCCATCAATTGCTTGTTGGAAAAACCTGGTTTAATAGGTAGGTTTCCCTCACTATATCTTTCGCTATCCATCAGCAATCCCCTTGAAACAGTAGGAGACAACCAAACACTGTACTAGCTGAAGAGGTAACCCCTCATTTAACTCGATAGCTTTGACTGCATATCATACCATTTGGCAACATTTTAAAATTGAAATTTCAAGTCAAGAACTAAAGTGCACTCATCCAAAAATTATCATCTGGTACAGGGTTTACTCTAAGGTGAAGAATTTAATTCAGAGAAATGTGAAAAAATATCAGCCTGGCTTGTTCTTATATTGTTGCTCATTTATCAGCTCAGCACTACAATGGCGTTCAGCTGCTTAACAGCTGGGTTCTAAACACATATCACGCTTGTCATTTCATACAGTCTTCCAACAGTTTACCACATCAGGGTCAATGCACCCAACATACCCATGGAACAGTCACAATGATAGCCTCAGAGAAGTACAAGATATTGCTTAGAAGTTGAAGCTTATTGATGAGATTCCCTACAGTGTGGAAACAGGCTCTGTGGCTCAACAGGTCCACACCGACCCTCCAAAGAGTAACCCACCCAGACCCATTTCCCCCTGACTAATACACGTAACACTTATGGGCAACTTAACTTGGCCAATTCACCTAACCTGCATGTCTTTGAACTATGGGAGGAAACCCACACAGACCCAGGGAGAACATGCAAACTCTACACAGACAGTCGCCCAAGGCTGGGATCAAACCCGGGTCCCCGGCACTGTGAGGCAGCAGGGCTAACCACTGAGCCACCGTGCCACCCCTTGGCTTGTACTCATCAAAACGATGACATGGCAAACAGACTTGGGGGAAAAAAAAGAGATAACAGTCAAAAATTAAGGAAAAACAGAAATTGCTGGAGAAACTCAGTCGGCCAGCCATCATCTGTGGAGAGAGAGAGAGAGAGAGAGAGAGAGAAAGACAGAGTTAATGTTTCAAGTTTGACACAACTCTTTGTTTGAATTGAAAGGGGTGGCTTTTGTAGACAGAGGCAGAGGAGGACTGAGTGCAACAGATTATGAGGGGGCCCAGAGCAAAAGGCAAGGTGTGAATGGCAGTGAAGGAGTGATTGAGATATAAACAGGGTGTTAATGAGACGTGCGAAAAGAAGAAGACTGTAGATTGTTCTGGAGGGTGGTAAAGAAGGCATATGGGCATGCTTGCCTTTATTGGTCGGGAAACTGGGTACATGAGCATGGATGCCATGTTGCAGCTTTATAAGACTTTGATTAGGCTGCTCTTGTGTTCAATTCTGATCACTACATGACAGGAAGGATGTGGAGGCTTTGGAGAGGGTACAGAAGAGGTTTACCAGGATGCTGCCTGGATTAGAGGGTATGGGCTACAAGGGGAGGCTAGAAAAACTCGGGTCGTTTTCTCTGGAGCGACGGAAGGTGAGGGGACACCTGATAGAAGGCTATAAAATTATGGGATGCGTAGATAGCATTGACGGTCAGAATCTTTTCCCCAGAGTTGAAATGTCAAATTCTAGGGGCCACGCATTTAAGGTGGGACGGGGAAAGATCAAAGGAGATGTGAGGGGCAAGGATTTTGTACAGAGAGTGGTCAGAGTGTGGAACGTGCTGCCAGAGTGGTGCTGGGGGCAGATATGATTGGGGCGTTTAAGGGACTTTTAGATATGTGCATGAATATGCAAGGAATAGAGGGATATGGACCAAGGGCAGACAGAAGGGATCAGTTTAATTTGGTGTCAGGCTCGGTACAATATTGTGGGCTAAGAGCCTGCTCCTGTGCTGCGTTGTTCTATGTTCTAAATTTATCTTGGTCCCCCCCTCATTCTTCTAAATTCCAATGAGTATAATCCCATTTTAGATTAGAGTGGTCCCAGTGAAGGGTTTTTGCCTGAAACGTTGATTCTCCTGCTCCTCGGATGCTGCCTGACCTGCTGTGCTTTTCCAGCACCGCTCTAATCTTGACTCTAAACTCCAGCATCTGCAGTCCCCACTTTCGCCCGGTTGATAATCCCAGTCTACTCAATCTCTCCTCATAGAAGGTGGGCAGCACGGTGGCACAGTGGTTAGCACTGCTGCCTCACAGCGCCAGCAGACCCGGGTTCAATTCCCGCCTCAGGCGACTGACTGTGTGGAGTTTGCACGTTCTCCCCGTGTCTGCGTGGGTTTCCTCCGGGTGCTCCGGTTTCCTCCCACAGTCCAAAGATGTGCAGGTCAGGTGAATTGGCCATGCTAAATTGCCCGTAGTGTTAGGTAAGGGATACATGTAGGGGTATGGGTGGGTTGCGCTTCGGCGGGGCGGTGTGGACTTGTTGGGCCGAAGGGCCTGTTTCCACACTGTAAGTAATCTAATCTAATTGAAAGAATCAACCGAGTGAACCTCCTGTGCAGCCCCCCCAGTGCCGGTACATCCTGTCCCAAGTCAGGGGATCAAAACTGCCCACGGTCCGGCAGGACACAATCCGCAATTAGATTGATGAGGCTGCTCAGAAATGAGGGATTGGGATGAATGTGTCTCGCCTTTAAAAGTGTTGGAAATGGGTCGTGCCCAGATGGATCCGTTTTCAAACTGAACAAGGAGTGTGCAGATTATTCGCAGCTACCTCCCCAGGCCAAGTTTTGCCTCAAGGAGTTGGCTTTCTGTTCCTCTGCGCCGTGGCTGGGTTCATTTTCATCAAGGGAGCGGAGGCAGACCCACCACAAGAAGTCGTGCGGTGAAAGCCGTCAGTTGGCACAGTGCTTTTTGAAAGGGTTTTAAATTCAGTCTGCATCGGGAGGACGAAACAGCGAGAAAGTAATTTAAAATGGAAGAATTGCGACAGTGTGGTGACTCACACAATCTCACGAGCCAAAAGAGAGATAAAGGATACAGTTGGGCTGTAAGCTGCTTATCAATGGGAGGTTGGTCTCACAGATACATTGGGAACAAAGGTTTTTCACTGTGATTCTCTGCAGCGCAAAAGTAGGGATACAAGCAATATGCTGGGAGCCTGACCATGAATGTGGCCCTCTCCAGCCAAGCACGATACAATTAGCAGCATCTGGCCAATTCAGCCAAGTTTAGATAAGCCCCCAATATGAAATTGCCTAATTATTCAACAGAGTCACTTCAATTAACTCTTGGCTGCAAATGGAATGCTTGCTTCAAGACTCACATTCAGGCCGTCTCCTCATCATTTGGTGCTCCCAGCTTGTGATGTTTCCCACCAGAGGCACTGGCAAGGCGTCACGCCCCTGAAATAATCGAACATCGGAATGGATCAGGGGAACGAGTCCTGGGATTGGAATTTGCTGAGGGTTCCCCCAAGTGTGCCATGGGAGCCGCAAACCCTCCCCTGTCCCGGAGGTCCAGCCCATCAGCAAACAGTGGAAGCAGTTCGGGGGACAGTTCCTTCTGGGAGATGGGTGTGACTGCCCCTGAAAGGCCCATGGGGAGTGACCCATCAATCTCTCCGTTATGTGAGTTCCCTTGGTAACAGGCCTGCCCAGCCGGAACTCACCACCTGAGCCCTTGGCTGGGACCAGTGTTGCAATAGATAATGCATCAGACTACGTGTCAGAAGATTGGAGGTTCAACTCCCGCCTGGCTCGAGGGCAGTTTACAACATGTACGGGTCCTTTTGTGGGAGTGTCCTGACCATTGGACCAGGAGGCCTGGGTTCAAGTCCCACCCGCTCCAGAGGTGTGTAATAACATTTCTGAACAGGTTGATTCGCAAAATAGATTAATAAAAAACCTCCCTTCCAACTCCATTTTGATTTTGTCCCTTCCCTCTCTCCCTACACCTCCTCACCTCCAATGGCTTGCACAGCCTATAATGGCCTTGCTTATAAATATGCAGCTAGTGACATGGGTGATCTACTGGAGGTGCTTCACAGTTTATAAAAACTGTCACGGTGATTTGCTTGTGGGAAAGCCATTCGGTTGTGTGTGAGATCACTTCCGGATATTAAAACAACAGGGAAGGAAAAAACAACGCAGGCCCAGGGATCCATCTGTAGAACTGTCTGTCCCAGGCAGGGCCTAACCTAACCGCGAGTTACGGCTGGATTTTGCTGTTCAGCAATAAATGATGCTCCTTCCTCGTCGGGTTTCCCAAGTTATCACACGCTCCCAAGATGTGGATCTCACTGGCCAGGCCAACATTCATTGCCTATCTTTAATTGCCCTTGTGATGACACAATCTCAGTTTGGTCCACCTGAGTGACTTGTTTGGCCATTTCTGAGGGCAGCTAAGAGTTAGCCACATTGTTGTGGGTCTGGGGTCACATGTATCATAGAAGAATCAGAGAATCCGTATAGTGTGGGAGCAGACCATTCAGCCCATCACATCCCACCCAGACCCACCCCACAACCCTATCCCTGTAACCCTGCATCTGTCATGGCTGACCCACCTAGTCTGGACATCCCTGGGCACGATGGGACAACTTCCCATGGCCAATCCACTCTAACCTGCACATAGAACATAAAACATGGAAAAGTACAGCACAGAACAGGCCCATGATGTTGTGCCGAGGTTTAATCCTAATGTAAAATATAATAACCTACGCATCCCTCAACTCACTGCTATCCATGTGCATGTCCAGCAGTCGCTTAAATGTCCCCAATGACTCTGCTTCCACCACCACAGCTGGCAACGCATTCCATGCATTCACCACTCTCTGCGTAAAGAACCTTCCTCTGATGTCCCCTCTATACCTTCCTCCTAATATCTTCAAACTATGACTCCTCGTGCCAGTCAGTCCTGCCCTGGGGAAAAGTCTCTGGTTATTGACTCTATCCATGCCTCTCATTATTTTGTACACCTCGACCAGGTCTCCTCTCTTCCTCTTTCTCTGCAGAGAGAAAAGTCCGCGCTTATTCAACCTTTCTTCATAAGGTAAGCCCTCCAGTCCAGGCTGCATCTTTGGACTGTGGGAGGAAACTGGAGCACCTGGAGCAAATGCACACAGAGAGAACATGCAAACTCCACACAGACAGTCGCCTGAGACTGGAATCAAACCCAGGTCCCTGGCGCTCTGAGGTAGCAGAGCTAACCACTGAGTCACCATTTGGCTTATCAGGCCCAAATTGGCTCTCTGCAAGAGAAATTCAACTCTCCTGACAAAACTGCCCTTTCCTTGGAACCCTGTACACGGGCTTCCCTTCAAGAAATGATCTAATTCCCTTTTTTGCAAATCACAACTGAATCTAGCTTCACCACTGTCTCAGACAGCACATTCCATATCCTAATCAGTCTAGACATAAAGATGGTTTCCATGTTGGCCAGACTGGGTAAGGATGGCAAATTGGTATTCTTAAAGGATATGAGAGAACCAAATGCATTCTGACAACAGTCTGGGAGCTTTGTGGTCACCATAGCTGATAGCTTAGGAATTCCAATTTCATTAAAATGTCACTGAACATAAATTTCTTCATCTGCTGTGGAGGGATTTGAACTTATGTATCCAAATCACAAGCACAGGCTTGTGAATTACTAGTCTAGTAACATAACTGCAACACTACCAACTCTGCACTCTATAGTGTTGCAAACTGTTTTTCCAGTATTCTCTGTGGAGACTTGCTCTCACCTGATTTCATTATCTTTCCAATCACTAACAATGGCTTCTCTTATAGAGTCACAGAGTCACAGAGTCACAGGGAAAACAGACCCTTCAGTCCAACCCGTCCATGCCAACCAGATATCCCAACCCAATCTAGTCCCACCTGCCAGCACCCAGCCCATATCCCTCCAAACCCTTCCTATTCATATACCCATCCAAATGCCGCTTAAATGTTGCAATTGTACCAGCCTCCACCACTTCCTCTGGCAGCTCATTCCATACACGTACCACCCTCTATGTGAAAAAGTTGCCCCTTAGGTCCCTTTTATATCTTTCCTCTCTCACCTTAACTTTTGCCCTCTAGTTCTGGGCTCCCGCACCCAGGGAAAAGACTTTGTCTATTTACCCTATCCATGCCCCTCATAATTTTGTAAACCTCTATAAGGTCACCCCTCAGCCTCCAACGCTCCAGGGAAAACAGCCCCAGCCTGTTCAGCCTCTCCGTATAGCTCAAATCCTCCAACCCTGGCAACATCCTTAAAGTCTTTTCTGAACCTTTTCAGGTTTCACAACATCTTTCCAATAGGAAGGAGACCAGAATTGCACGCAATATTCCAAAAGTGGCCCAACCAATGTCCTGTACAGCCGCAACATGACCTCCCAACTCCTGTACTCAATACTCTGACCAATAAAGGAAAGCATACCAAACGCCTTCTTCACTATCCTATCTACCTGCCACTCCACTTTCAAGGAGCTATGAACCTGCACTCCAAGGTCTCTTTGTTCAGCAACACTCGCTCTCCATGTTATATTCAATGCTCCATAAATCTGAAGTCATCCAAAACACTGCTGCCCACGTTGGAACGGACACTGAGTTCTGTTCACCCAGTACCACCAGCATGTTTGTCGACCTCCTGCTGCCAGTGCCTTGATTTTAAGATGCCCAATCGTGATTTCACATTCCTCTCCCTCTCTCTATAATCCTCGCCAACTTTGCAACTCTCCGAAATATCAGCGCTCTTCCAATCCCGGAATGTTGCTCATTGCTCCACAGTTGGGGCCTCTCGACATCACTTTTCTGCTTTAAAACATTCATTCGAAACCAAGCCGCTGCTCACCTACAGCAATATCTCCTGATACAGGATCAGCAACACCAAATGGACAGCTGCAGTTTAAGAACCACACTCTGTCAAGGGGCATTTAGAGATGGGGAATAAATGGGTCAGCCAGCGATGCAAACTTTGCATTAATGGATAAAAATGTGGCTTATTGTCATAGAGTCATGCAGTGCATGACTCATCAGTCCCATCAGTCCGACTCGTCCATTCCAACCACGTCTCCTAAACTAAACTAATCCCATCTTCCTGCTTGAAATAACTGCACAGAGCCTGGTATCCTGTTGCCAACTCACCCTTTGTATACACGTGGACAGTATATGGGCTCTGACCAGACAACTCCCTCGACTGAGGAGCCCCTTCTGAATCTCCTGTTTCTATCTGTCAGCCAGGGCTCCCTGATTGGCCCAGGTTCACAGCCCCAATCAGGGATCTCCGTCAATCACTGCACTGCATTTGGCCCATATCCCTCTCAACGTTTCCTATTCATGTACCTGTCCAAATGTCTTTTAAGTGTTCTAAATGCATCCGCATCTACCACTTCCTTGGACAAATCATTCCACACACAAGCCACCCTCTATGTGAAAACATTGCCCCTTGGGTCCCTTATAAATCTTTCCCCCTCATCTTAAAAATATGCCCTCTAGTTTTGAACTCCCCTACCCTTGGGATAAGGCCGTTGCTATACCCTTCATGATCTTATAAACCTCTCTAAGGTCACCGCTCAACTTCCTGTGCTCCAGTGAAAAATGTTCCGGCTTCTCCTTATAACGCAAACTCTCCAGTCTTGGTAATGTCCTTGCAAATCTTTTCTGCACCCCCATCCAATTTATCATATCCTTCCTATAGATAATGCCCCTATGAATCATCTGAGGATCTGTGTGGAACCAAAGCATGGCATCTAGGCTGATGTGTTACGGAAGGACAGAGAGAGTGCTGCACTGTTGGAGGTCCCTTGCAGATCGGACAAGAAATCAAGGGGCTATTTACCAGTTCTGGTGCTTGTCCAGGATCTCACAGCAGGAACCAAGGCGGTTCACTACTTGTCCGAGCCAACATTGCTCACTCAACTGACATTGGATCAGAAATTAAGCAGTCACTTCTCCCTCGCGAATCTTGTGTACAAAACAGCAGGGTTTTTTTGTCTACAAAACAATCACTGCGTCTTCAAAGTAAATGAAACAATCCGAGATGCTTTGCGATAACTGGGCCGATTGGCCAGGGTTAGGTCATCATGTGACATAGAGTCATACAGCACAGAAACAGACCCTTCGGCCCAACACCGTCCATGTCGATCGACCATAATCGCAAACTAACCTATTCCCACCTGCCTGCTCCTGGCCCATATCCCACCAAAGCTTTCCTATTCATGTCCTTATCCAAGTACCGCTTAAACATTGTAACTATACCTGCATTCGCCACTTCCTCAGGACGATCATTCCACACTCTCTGTGTAAAACAGCTGCCTCTATGTCTTTTTAAAATCTTTCTCCTCTCACCTTAAAACTATGCCCCCGAGTCTTGAAATCCCCCATCCTAGGGAAAAGACACCTGCCAATCACCTTATCTATACCCCTCATGATTTTATAAATTTCTATAATGTCACCCCTCAGTCTCCAACGCTCCAGGGAAAAAAGTCCCAGCCTATCCAGCCTCTCCTTCTAACTCAAGCCTCCCATACCTGGCAACATCCTGGTAAATCTCTTCTGAACCCTTAATAATATCCTTCCTGTAACAGGGCGACCAGACCTGGACACAGTATTCCAGAAGAGGCCTCAACTCCGATACCCAGAGGTCTGAGCAATGAAGGCAAGGATGCTAAACATCTTCTGAGCCACCCATTTCACCATGACATTTGTTGTGAACAAATACACAATTCTATTTGCCATAATGCCAACCTCGACTGAGATTTACATTGTCATTTCCCTCCTGTGGTGCATGGAACAAATAGCCCCTCAATCATAGAATCCCTACAGTGTGGAAGAAGGCCATTTGCCATTCGAGTCAGTACCGACCCTCTGAAGAGCACCCCAACTCTCCCTCCAACTCTATTTTGATTTAATCCCTGCCCTCCCCTTCACGTTTTTGATCATGCAGCACTGCCCTTTGTTGAGAAGGGCACTGCTTGTCACTGACCACTTGGGTGTTTCGTTACTTCCTGGTGGTGGAATATAAATAAAGATTTACGCACTTGCTGTTTTTCACTGTGTCCGACACCTGCACACACACGACATGGGTGCCCGGGGAAAAAGAAGTGTGGGGAAAATGAAAGGAAAGAACATCCCAACCAGACCCACCCCAGTAGCCCAGCATTTCCCATGGTTAATCCACCTAGCCATCTTTGGAGTGTGGGAGAAAACAGGGTAAAAACAATGACTGCAGATGCTGGAAACCACTAATCCAGAATGTGGGAGAAAACACCACACAGACAGTCGCCTGAGGGTAGGATTGAACCCAGGTGCTATGAGGCAGCAGTGCTAACCACTGAGCCACCGTGTCACATTTTCAATAATTAGATTAGATTACTTACAGTGTGGAAACAGGCCCTTCGGCCCAACAAGTCCAGACCAACCCGCCGAAGCGTAACCCACCCATTCCCGTACATTTACCCCTTTACCTAACACTACGGGCAATTTAGCGTGGCCAATTCACCTAACCTGCACATCTTTGGACTGTGGAAGGAAACCGGAGCACCCGGAAGAAACCCACGCAGACACAGGGAGAACGTGCAAACTCCACACAGTCAGTCGCCTGAGTCGGGAATTGAACCCGGGTCTCTGGCGCTGTGAGGCAGCAGTGCTAACCACTGTGCCACCGTGCCGCCCACTAATACTTCAAACCAGACTCCTTGGCTTCAATGTATTGCCGCTGGCTAACTCAACGGGGAAGGGAAGGGAGTAGGGGAGGAAACAGTAGCTCACAACCAGAGATACCCTGTGGCTACTTACGCAACATTTGGTGGACTGCCCTAAAAATGTTTACAGGGTGCTCGGAAAACCCAGACAGTAAACCCGGGGGAGTTAGGTCAACGTTCTTCACGAAGAATGGTACAGTTTGTTGGAAACTGTTTCATGTTACTCAGCATCCAAGAAAAATATGACTTGTACATTTACAGAAGTAACCTGAATTAATAAGAAAAGGAACTTTCTGACAAAACACGTACGCCAACATAATACATTTTCCGGATCAAAATATTTCACAGAGGCGGCCATTTCCTGCCAACAACAACCCACGCTAGGAGTCGAAGAGCCTCTTGATCCTTTTTTTTCTTGGGGAGGTGTCAGGATTTGTTGGAGAAAGGAACACTGGCCCCTTCTTGATCTTGACCAGATACCGGCACCACCAAACTTCAGGGGAGATTTCTTACTCGTTCAGGGGATGAGGATGTCGCTGGCTAGGCCATCCCACAGGGCAGTTAAGAGTCAACCCTATAGGTCTGGAGTCACATGTAGGCCAAGGCCAAGTCAGGATGGCAGTTCCCTTCCTTAAAGGGCATTAGAGAGCCAGGTGGGCTTTTCCCAACAGTCAGCAATGGATTCATGTTCATCATTAACCTTGCAATTCCAAGGTCTTAACTGAATTCAAATTCAACGTTTGTGAGAAGATTTGTAGCTCGGGTGCTCGTTGTTGTGGTTCTGTTCGCCGAGCTGGGAATTTGTGTTACAGACGTTTCGTCCCCTGTCTAGGTGACATCCTCAGTGCTTGGGAGCCTCCTGTGATCGTTCCTCCAGCATTTATAGTGGTTTGTCTCTGCCGCTTCCGGTTGTCAGTTCCAGCTGTCCACTGCAGTGGTCGGTATTCCACCATGGCCGGATTTGAACCCTGGATCCCAAAAACCACGATGTGGGCCGACTGGATTTAACAGCCCAGGGATAATACCACACGGCCATTGCCTCCCTACATACATATGTTGAACTTGTAAGTGATGACTGAGAAAATGCTTCCTAAACCCACCTCCATTTTGGATTGTTCCTCAGATCTGATCCCTCACTGACATTTCAGTGGCTTCAGACATTTAGAGGTCAGAACCTTTCGCAGGAAAGACTCATCATTATGGGTGAATTTTTCACCTTTTTTCTCGAAACAAACCCACCAGCATTTTATCACGATTTCTATGAATAACAGTGTAATTATCAAGTAATTACAACATATTAATAGATAATAATACCTTTTGTCATTGCATACATTAACCAGAGTAATTGCACATTAATAACATCATTAGTCATGGGACTTAAAAGAATACGGATTTTTTTCTGAATAAACAAAACAATTAACACACAGAAATAACGTCCTACTCAAACTCAACCATAAGTTCTCAGTTTTCCCTTAGCCTCCCCACTTCACAAACAAATATTTCAAACCTAATCTTAAGGGGGAATTGGTCGAGAGGACCAGGACAGGAAGTCTAGTGACTTTGGTAAGACTGAATGTGAAATTTCGATCTTCCCACAGCAGGTCATGATGCAGAGATGAGGTCAGCAGCGGTTTTGAGGCACGTTGCACATTGGGCAGCCTGTGATAAGTTCCTCCTTGTAATGTATGCCATAAATACCCATTAGCTCAAAACCAGTTTCCAACATAAGGCCTATCTTCAAAATGAAGGCAATGGTGCACAAGGATCTTGTGGGCACCTGGTTCCCCATTGTTTATAAAACTGGCTTTGCGCACTTATGTGTGAGAGGTCAGTGGTTTTCCGTGTTGAACTCAGCACCACAAGGAGACCAGCAGGAGAGAGGATTCCTGCATGGAAGCTTGGGACAGGCAAAGGTGAGTCAGTAGGTGGGGTTGTGGAGTGGGGTCAGGACAGGAAGACAGTCCCAGGAGAGGACAGAGGGTTTGATTTGATTTGATATATTGTCTCATGTACCTAGGTACAGTGAAAGGTTTGGTTTTGTGTGCAGTACAGGGGCAGACCATACTACACAAAGTGCATTAGGATGATAGAACAGAGCGAGGAATATAGAAAGAATAATGCTAACATGATGAAATAAAATATGATTTGATTTGATTTGATTTATTTTTGTCACATGTACCTAGGCACAGTGAAGATGCACAATGAGTGAGATCGACATTCGATTTGAACTTGGAGAGGTGCGTTCAGAAGTCTGATAACAGCAGGGAAGAAGCTGTTCTTGAATCTGTTAGTCTGTGTGTTTAAGCTTTTGTATCCTCTGCCCGATGGAAGAGGTTGAAAGAGATTGTAACCAGAGTGGGGGGGGTGGGGGGGCTTTGATGATGTTGGCTGCCTTCCCGAGGCAGTGGGAAGTGTAGATGGAGCCAGTGGATGGAAGGTTGGTTTGGGTGATGGACTGGGCTGTGCTCACAACTCTCTGTAGTTTGTTACAGTCCTGGGCAGAGCAGTTGCCGTACCAAGCCGTGATCCATCTGGATAGAATGCTTTCTGTGGTGCATCTGTAAAAGTTGGAGAGAGTCTTCATGGACATGCTGAATTTCCTTAGCCTCCTGAGGGAGTAGAGGTCTTGTGCTTCCTGCAATGTAGCACCAACGTGGGTGGAACTTGACACTCTAGACCCCCCAGAGGGCAGGGCTGGGGGGTGGGGCAAAGAGGAGTGACAAGGTAAGGATCTGATATCCTAGGTGTAGTGGGAGGAGCTGGTGGTGGGGAGATCATTAAGATAACCCAGAGGGAGAAAACCAGTAGTACTTGGAA
Source organism: Chiloscyllium plagiosum (assembly GCF_004010195.1). Lineage (NCBI taxonomy): Eukaryota > Metazoa > Chordata > Chondrichthyes > Orectolobiformes > Hemiscylliidae > Chiloscyllium > Chiloscyllium plagiosum. The sequence goes on from NC_057752.1 coordinate 3,615,820, forward strand.
ATGAATGTACTGGTCTTACTGGAGCTCCACATTGACGTATACAAGATGAGTCAGAATAACATGTCTCGTTCGCCAGTTTTCCTGAGTTTTCCCTCTCGGGAGCAAATAAGGGGCATAGAGGGTAGTGTCAGTCATGTTCCACCATGTGTCCATCTCAGAGAGTTGGCTGGCGGAGTCCTTACACAGCCATGTGTTCACCGACACAAACAACTGTTCTTGAACAATGTCCTTGACAATGTATTGAAGGAAGAGTCCCATTGCAAAATGGGACGAGATCAGATAGGGATAACTGGTCGGCATGGACAAGTTGGACCGAAGGGTCTGTTTCCCTGTTCTATGACTCTACGTTCAACCGTGTCAAAGGATGGTGAGTACAGTGCTGGGCAATAACCTCAACTCTCAAAAAAAGAGGATACAGAAAATAAACACTGTTGCTTCCCACTAAAAAGGAGGACATTCCTAACCCCAATGTAACCGTCAATGTATCCCAATCATAAGGTGTGCTCGTATTTAAGGTCTTTTCCCAAATTAGCCTCAACAAAGAATAATGATGCACACAGAAGAAAGTGAAACCAACATGAAGTGAAATATTTCCAAGTGAAATTTACATTTGGAAACCACCATGCCTCAGTTGTACTCTGTTAACAGCAATGGGGCTGGTGGGGAAGTTGTGGCTGTGGTGTAGAGTCTCCCCTGTTTGACCAAGGGACTCTTTAACCATTGTCAGTTGATGGTGGGTTTCACCAATGAAAATCTTCCCCCCCAGCTACTGGCTGGTACGGTGGCTGAGTGGCTCGTGCTGTTATCTCACAGTACCAGGGCTCTGGGGTTGATTCCAGCCTTGTGTCAATGTGCTTTCCTCCCATAGATGTGCAGGTTTGCAATGGACTGGCCATGGGAAATTCAAGTGTTACAGGGAGTGGATGGGATGCCCTTTGAAGGATCAGTGTGGGCTGAATGGCCTGCTTCAACACTGGGATTCTTTGAAATCAAATGTGTCTTGCAAGCCTGCTTCTGGTATTTTGAATTTTAATTACAATTGTTGAGGCAGTGGAAGTGGATCACAGTTCCAGTTACAATGTCAAGCAAGGCACGCTGTTAAAGTCCTGGCCCTCAGGTCTGCTCTGTTTTCGATACTCTTGATTATTTTTCCCCAAGAAAAATTTTGAACAGTGAGCAAACCATTATTTTTCAATACAAACAACTGAATTATGAGCAAAATCAGGCCTTTCAGCCCTTCAAGCCTGTGTTAACCAGTCAATAAGATCACGGCTGATCTGGTTGTGTTTTGAGTTCTAAATTCATATCTAATCCCGATCCCCAAACCGAACAGAAGTCTATCTACTCCCAGCTTCAAAATATTCAGCAATCCTGTCCGCTCTGCCTTCTGAGTTCCAAAGTCACAAAAACCATCGGAGAGAAAATCTTTCACCTCGGGCAAAATACCTGATTTGAAAACAGAGTTTCCTCATTCTGAATTTCACCCACAAGAGGACATTTCTATTCTGGCTCCAGCTTGTCCATTCCATTCAGAATTTTATAACTTAATCAAATCATCTCTCACTCTTCGAAACTCCCATGGCAACAAGGCTGGCCTATCCAATCAGTCCTCGTAAAACAGCCTGCTCACTCCAGCTATCAATCTTGAAAGCCTCCTTTGAACCACGAATCATAGAATCATACAGCACCGAAACAGACCCTTCGGCCCAACCAGTCCATGCCGACCATAATCCCCAAACTAAACTAGTCCCACCTGCCTGCTCCTGGCCCCCCTCCAAACCTTTCCTCTTTATGTACATATCTTAATGCCTTTTAAATGTTGTAACTGTCCCCACATCCATCACTTCCTCAGGAAGTTCACTCCACACACGAACCACTCTCTGTGTAAAAATGTTGCCCCTCATGTCTTTTTTAAATCTTTCTCCTCTCACCTTAAAAATGTGCCTCCTAGTCTTGAAATCCCACACCCTAAGGAAAAGGATTCATTTTATCTATAGCTCTCATGATTTTATAAGCCTCTATAAGGTCACCCCTCAACCTCCTACGCTCCAGTCTAAAAAGCCGAGCCAGCCTCTCCTCATAACTCAAACCCTCCATTCCCAGCAACATCTTGGTAAATCTCTTCTGAACCCGCTCCAACTTCATAATACCCCTCCTGTAACAGGGTGACCAGAACTGGACACAGTACTCCTGAAGAGGCCTCACCAACCTCAATATGACGTCCCAACTCCTATACTCACAAGGTCCGAGCAATGAAGGCAAGTGTGCATTACATAAGGAGACTACAGTATTCATGATGTGGCCTCACCGATGCTGAGTATAACTGAAGCACCACTCTTATATTTAGGTTTGTTTGAAAACACACATCATGAACGAAGGACACCAAAGTGATTGATGGTTGAGTTGTTTAACGGGCTCAGCTTTGATGTTGTTTGCCCACAGACTTGATAACGCGAAGCAATTTGAGAAGCTGTTTTGGCAATCGAAAGATCCCAACCCATTGTGTGAGTGAGGTGCTGATTCTTTGCAGCTGTAGACAGAGGGAAATAAAAAGCAGAGGCGAAGACACAGGTGGGGAACAAACTCCTTTGCAAAAACACTTTGCAGGAGGTCCGACAAGAAGGTGCAAGACAAAGCCTTGTCTCAACATGAGAAGAGATTGCTTGGGGGAATTAGTTTGATCTAATTCGGCCTTGGACCAGTGTTATGGTCCAGACCTTCAAATCCTTAACGGCATCTTGTTTTAAAGGCCAATATAATGTGCTGTGTTCTAGACGCAGTTCGTTTGGTCATACTACTCAATGTTAAGCAAAACACAACTTATTTAAACGTTATGTTAAAATACAACAAAAGAAAACATAACTTGATGGGAAAATGTAACAGAATAATACATCTAGTAACTGTTACCAATTAACTGTTCCAATACAGTAACATCCCATTAACACACCCCCTTGGCAAAAAGGCAAATTCAGAGAAATAGATTTTGTTTCACATGCAATCTGGCACCTAGGCAGAGCTGGCTAGTGTAGACCCACAAAGCAAACAGTTGAGAGTGTGTTGCTGGAAAAGCACAGCAGGTCAGGCAGCATCCGAGGAGCAGGAGAATCGACGTTTCAGGCATTAGCCCTTCATCAGGAATGAAGGGCTTATCTGCCTGACCTGCTGCGCTTTTCCAGCACCGCACTCTCGACTCTGATCTCCAGCATCTGCAGTCCTCACTTGCTCCACAAAGCAAACAGCTTGGGTTTTTTTCAAAAAGACTGGAACAATAGAAGCAGCTTGTCTGCACGCTTAGAAAGCTGAGGAAGAGGAACTCCAGCTTTTGGCTGTAATTGAGAGAGGGACAAATAGCTTCCACTTCTTCAAGCGCACAATAGCAACTGCTGAAACTAACAACTAGAAATCCTGGTCTGTGAGAGCTGGCTACACCCAGCCAGGCCGCTTCTACTGTTCAAACCTTACAAAACAAAACCCAAGACCTCCAAAGCTGTTTACTTTATGGGTCTACACTCACCAGCTCTACCTTAAAACCTCTCTTCCATACAAAAAAGGACAACACAACCTCTTAAAGTGACAGCATCATCACACCATCATGGACACTGGGTCACAATGTACATTGCCATGAGATTGGATCAGAATGCCAAAGTAATATGGACATTGTTCACTTGTTTAAAAAAATGTTTTGGAGTGAAAGGAAGATTGCTACAGAGGTAAATTCAGTCACTGTTAGGCAGAGTCCTGTCTTGGAACCATGGAACGTTGTATCATTGGAATGTTGGAGAAACATCAAACAGGAAGGTAAACATAATAGGAAAAGGGAATGATGATCTCCTCCCTCTCAGAGGGAAGCCAGCTCCTGTGCTTTGGCCTTCCGAGAATGTACAAAAATGGGGTTAAAAGCCAATGACAATGCAACTCTGTGTTTTGTGGCCTGCATTGCTAATGCGTGGAATAATGTGAAATGAGGGTCACAGCTCTAAGAACAGCTATGAAAACGTTTTGTGTCATAGGTAGTGCAAACGACTCTCTCTCACACCGTGACTGCTACCAGTCAGCAGCAGCTGAAAGGATTCAGGACTGGAAAAGCCAAGAATCCTGAAATTGCCCGTTCCAACTTCCAGTGTCACCAGTAACCTCCACTACAATAGCCACAATGTTCAACTATCTGCTCTCCACAAACAGTTCACAGGCTGACCCACACACTGCTTGTTATTCTCACGTTGACTAATGAACACACTCACCCTCTTAGTTAATTCCAGCGAGCCTGGTTAAATTGGCTCTGATTAAAACATGCGTTCCTTTGAGTCTGGGAGAAAGGTATCCACTGGGGAAGGGATCCCTTGAAATGAATTTTGTTGTAACCAACCAAGGGATCCTGGTGAAAATCACAGAGAGTCAGTTTACCCCTCCTTGCCCGGGAGGTTAATAGTTTGAGGAGGTGATGGCCCAGTGGTATCATCACTGGGCTCTTCATCCAGAGATCTGGGTGATGTCCTGGGGACCTGGTCTCAAATCTTGCCAGGACCAAATTTGAATTCAATAAAAAATCTGGAATGAAGGCCATGAATCCGTGGTCCGAAAAGCCCATCTGATTCCGTAATGTCCCTTTGGGAAAGGAAATCTACCATCCTCACCTGGTCTGGCCTTATCCAGACCCACAGCAATGTTGTTAACACATAACTGCCTTCTGGGCAATTAGGGATGGGCAAATAATGCCAGCCTAGCCAGTGATGCCCTTATCGGGTAAATGAATAAAACAAAGGTGCCCATTTGGAAACTTAGCCAATTGGGAACTGTTGGCTACAGTTTGAGTCCAGAAGTAAACCATTAGAATTCAAATATAGAATCACGTTAGCTCAGTTGCCTCACAGCGCCAGGGACCCAGGTTCAATCCCACCCTCGGGTGACTGTCTGCGTGGAGTTTGCACATTCTCCCTGTATGGATTTCCTCCCACAGTCCAACGATGTGCAAGTTAGGGTGGGTTGGTTGCGCTGTAATGCCCAGGGATGTGTAGGCTAGGTGGAGTCATTCAAGAGAATTGCAGGGTTTGGGTGGGATATTGTTTGGAGGGTCGGTGAGGGACTGAATGGCCTGCTCCCACACTGGAGGGATCCTATGAATGGTGATAGTTTCACTTTGAGGCCAGTTTTTAAAAAGGAGGGGGAAAGAAAACTGCAAAAGGCCTTCCTGAGTTTGCAACAACACAGAATCGAAATGTCTGCATTCGATGTCAGTGCGTTGCTCACAGAGTTAGGAGAAGTTGCTTTTGAGGATTTAAAAAAGCCCTATCCCTCAAACAGTTAAACAATTGGGTGAGGTCGTGAGGGAAGTATACAGCCAGGAACCCTGTCCCCTCATTAAATGGCCTGACCAGACAGCAGCTGAAATTTGTAAGTTTTAGACTTTTGATCAGTGTCTGTGGACACTTAAGAAAGAACTTAAGTTATTTATGGAAACCTCTGTGAAAGAATTCTGCTGGAGAAGTTGAACAAAGACCTCCCCTTCCCAATAGGAAGACCCCTGGAGGAACATTGAGGAACTGGCTCAGGGCAAGCTGCCATACTGGTGGACAATGATGGGCTCATCACAAAACCCACATCCTGTCAGCTCCAACCAACTGGAAAAGATCAAAGTGGGAGGAGGATAGGGAACTAAGCTTCCGTGGGAGAGAGGGAGCTCTCCTCACCACAGAGCGGCTGGTGTTTGGATGAAAATAGAGGGCAAGCAAGAGGCGTCTTTGAACTGCTGCAAGGGAGGGAAACTCTGGAGTGATGGGAGATAAACTAGTGGGATTTATCGGGGCACGTACACCCTGTGAGGATAATGGGAGTCAGTCCGAGAGTATAGCTGACGAGGCTATGACTCTGACTGTTGTTGCAGATCCCTGTGTAGCACTCCCGAGAGTGCGGGCGAGGTCAAACCGAAGTGTTATAACCATAGCAAAGGTAGTCACAATTTCCCGGGGGGAAGGGGAAGGGTAACATTGCAGTGACAGTGAGAGATACTAACGCCAAGGGAGCTCTAGCGCTGGGAAAGGGCACGAGAGCCAGTAGGTACCAAGGTCATAGGCAATCCCGCAGTACTGGTCCCAACACAAGGTGGCATTCCAGCCCCAGGGATTGAAGGCCATCAAGTACATACCTGTTCCCCTTGGATCTGGACTGGCATTTTGTGATGGGACCAGGGTCTATGGGAATCGTCACTCTCTCCATCTGGGATCAACCTGGTGACAGCACCCCCCTGTAGTGTCCAAGAAGCCAATGAAGGTCAGCGAGACCAGGCAGCTGTGGAGCTGGTGCCTGGCATTTTCCATGATTGTGGGCACGCAGTCTGCTGCCAGGCAAGCTCAGCCGAGGAGGGCTGCGTTGGCACTGCATTGGTGAACTGGGTGGAGGCCTGAATGCCAATCTACTCCGCATGGAAAGGTGCATGCCTGCTCTTTGCAGCTGCAGGCTGCCATTAAGTAGCAGCCCTTCTAGAATTCCCACACGTTCCCAAGGGCACCAACACAAATGGTGTTTCATTGCTATTATCTCTCAAATTGAATGCTGCTTATTTAACATGAAGGAAAAAGTGGCTTCCCGTGTTAGCACACACAAAAACAAGTGGGCAACACGGGGTTAAAATTATTATCTTGTGTGCGCCTCATTGGTTTTCCACTTGAGACACAATCAAATTGAGGCCATCCATGCACACATTGGCCAAGTGCTCATTCAGGGCTGCTTCCCCATCTGTGCTCAGCGCTGACGACTGAGTGCAGTGTGAAATAAAGGCCTGAACAAAGATTTCGGATCCACAGCCAGAACAGATTAAACATTCTGGGTCAGGTTACAGAATCACTGGTCCAGATACTCATGTCGCGATCAAAACGTGGATTTCAGTGTGAGGTATCTTCTGTTATCTTACATCCTTGTAACAAAAGATGTGCTCTTTTCTCCATTTCCACCTCAACTTCTGTTCAAATTCCTCCTCCTCCCGAGCTTTCCTCCCCTGAAACTGTGTTACTTGTGTTGAGGTACAACAGACTCTCCACACCATGTGACATTCATTCTCTCCTGGCCTTCATACACTTACGCATCCAACTGCAGGAAGCTTCACAGCTCAACTTGAGAATGGGTTCATCCATTGTTTCAGAGTGAATCATTGGCTGGCTACCACGATCAAGGACCTGGATGATTCCACCATTCTCTCCCTGACCCTGGGGCAGACAGGGCAAACGGTGCCAGGATCTCTGTGTGCACGTCAGCCTTGGTCACGCATGCTGCATTGCAAATTACACGGACATGATCTTCAATGTGTGCACAATAACCTAGCAGTATAACCTGCCTGATAATCATTCCAAGATGGCAGTGCAGTAGGACTTCTGAGCCAGAACTTGTACACTCCATCCATTTCCTTTTTGGTCACTTATTTTTTCCCTTTGTCGCCCCCATCCTCAGGCAGCATTGGTGATGTCTGGGGTGAAAGCCAGCGTTAATTCCCATCTCAATGTAGACTCGAACTCCCGGCCTCAGTGTGGGAATGGAACTCCCGGCCCCAGTGTGGGACTGGAACTCCCCCCCTCAGTGTGGGACTGGAACTCCCGGCCCCAGTGTGGGACTGGAACCACCGGCCTCAATGTGGGACTGGAACTCCCGGCCTCAGTGTGGGACTGGAACTCCCGGCCTCAGTGTGGGACTGGAACTCCCGGTCTCAGTGTGGGACTGGAACTCCCGGCCTCAGTGTGGGACTGGAATTCCCGGCCTCAGTGTGGGACTGGAACTCCCCCCCTCAGTGTGGAACTGGAACAACCGGTCTCAGTGTGGGACTGGAACTCCCGGCCTCAGTGTGGGACTGGAACTCCCCCCCTCACTGTGGGACTGGAACTCCCCCCCTCACTGTGGGACTGGAACTCCCGGCCTCAGTGAGGGACTGGAACTCCCGGTCTCAGTGTGGACTGGAACTCCCCCCCTCAGTGTGGGACTGGAACTCCCGGCCTCAGTGTGGGACTGGAACTCCGGGCTTCAGTGTGGGACTGGAACTCCCCCCCTCAGTGTGGGACTGGAACTCCCCCCCTCAGTGTGGGACTGGAACTCCCGGGCTCAGTGTGGGACTGGAACCCCCGGCCTCAGTGTGGGGCTCGAACTTCCGGCCTCAGTGTGGGACTGGAACTCCCGCCCTCAGTGTGGGACTGGAACACCCCCCCTCAGTGTGGGACTGGAACTCCCGGCCTCAGTGTGGGACTGGAACTTCCCTCTCAGTGTGGGAGTGGAACTCCCCCCCTCACTGTGGGACTGGAACTTCCGGCCTCAGTGTGGGATTGGAACTCCCCCCCTCAGTGTGGGACTGGAACTCCTGGCCTCAGTGTGGGACTCGAACTCCCGGCATCAGTGTGGGACTGGAACTCCCGGCCTCAGTGTGTGATTGGAACTCCCCCCCTCAGTGTGGGACTGGAACTTCCCTCTCAGTGTGGGAGTGGAACTCCCCCCCTCACTGTGGGACTGGAACTTCCGGCCTCAGTGTGGGATTGGAACTCCCGGCCTCAGTGTGGGACTGGAACCCCCGGCCTCAGTGTGGGACTGGAACTCCTCCCCACAGTGTGGGACTGGAACTCCCGGCCTCAGTGTGGGACTGGAACTCCCCCCCACAGTGTGGGACTGGAACTCCCCCCCTCAGTGTGGGACTGGAACTCCCCCCCTCAGTGTGGGACTGGAATTCCCGGCCTCAGTGTGGGACTGGAACTCCCGGCCTCAGTGTGGGACTGGAACCCCCGGCCTCAGTGTGGGACTGGAACCCCCGGCCTCAGTGTGGGACTGGAACCCCCGGCCTCAGTGTGGGACTGGAACCCCCGGCCTCAGTGTGGGACTGGAACCCCCGGCCTCAGTGTGGGACTGGAACCCCCGGCCTCAGTGTGGGACTGGAACCCCCGGCCTCAGTGTGGGACTGGAACCCCCGGCCTCAGTGTGGGACTGGAACCCCCGGCCTCAGTGTGGGACTGGAACTCCTCCCCACAGTGTGGGACTGGAACTCCCGGCCTCAGTGTG